>NW_019154120.1:6796-195227 GCF_002288905.1 Enhydra lutris kenyoni
CTGTGGCCCACACAGAAACCAGGCAAATGAACAAAGCTGGAAGACACGCCACAGAGAGCAAAAGCATCGCTCACAACCCTAAGCCAGAGAAAGGTTTCCCATGGGTCTGCTCCGATCCATGCTCCAAGTCACTGGGTCCCACAGGGACAGAGACCAAACACGTGCAAGTTCAAGGGGGAGGACAGGCACACAGGGAGTATGTGTCAGGAGATGCAGGAGCTCCCGGGGAAGGACTCAGGCAAAGGAAGCCCTGGGGAGGCAGTGCTAGTCACCCTCAGACTGGCAGGTGTCTGGTCTGGGGACCAGCAGCCCTGGGGAGAACGTGGGGAAGCAGACGTCCAATGCAGGTCCCCTGGAAAGAAGGGGGACAGGCACCCCTGTCTAGGACAACAGTGAGCGGCACCCATCCCAGGCCACAGGGGCACCTATCACCTAGCAGGGCTCAGCCCGTGACTCACCCCCAGAAGCTCTGGCTCCGTTTGTCACAGATGTGTTTTCAGTAGTAGTTGTCACAGCAGTGGTGGAGACAGCAGGGAATGGAACAATGTTCATGCCCAAGGAGATGGATGGGATCCTCATCCCAGTCCTCATGACAGAATGTCCTATGGCTACTTTCTCCGTGTTGTCTGGGGCACAGGATCGTGGCAGCCCCTCCTGAGACCCCACTCCTGTCACCCTGTTCCTGGGAACGTTCAGAATTGTTTGAGGAGGAGGTAGAAAGGATCCAGGATGACAGAGGTCCAAAGAGAAGGAAGGTCAGCACTGGGAGGACAGATGGACCTGCCCCGAGCCACCATCCAGTGCTTGAGCTCTGATTTCCTCAGACCTCACCCAAAATAATGGCTCCTGATATATGGATTGTCTTCTGTGGTTTCACTCCCTCCCTCCCTACCTCATTTATTCCCTCTGTCATTCATTTCTCCCCTCCTTTCCCTCCAACCTTGCCTTTCCTCCCTGAGTCCATCCCTCTCCCTCCCTGCCTCCCTCTCTGCCTCCTTCCCTCCCCTCTCATCCTCCTCCTTCCCTCACTCTCACCCTCCTCCCTCCCTACCATCCTCCCTTTCCTCCTCCCTCTCTCTCCTCCCTCTCCCCTATCCTCTATCCCTCTCTTCCCCTCACCCCCATCTTCCCTCATGCCCTCCCTCATTCAGCGGAGGATCTGGGGTCCCTGCTCTCTCTACTGAGCACTGGGGCTTCATCAGTGAGCCCCCCTCAACCTATGGGGTCACATCCATTGTGGGAGGTGACAGGTGGTCGTCCTCAGGGCTCACAGTGGTGATGAGCCAGGAATCTGCTCCTGAAAACAGAGGCCCATTTCAAAAAGAGAAGAATGGAAAGTCATGCTTAGCACTTCCTCAAGAAAAATCTAGTCCTGGTAAATGATGAAAAGTAAATATATCCTAGACTTCATGCAATGTGTGTCCTAATGGCCCATACACACTGATTCCTAGAAGCAACAAAGAGTAAATCATTCAATGTTGACTGGGGGTTTGTGACACAACTTTTCTGCCCAAATGACAGCATTTCAGCCAACATCTCCAGGGCCTCTGAGTTTTCCCAAGAGTCTCTGTGATCCTGTGACTCTTCCATCCACCTCCTTGGGAAGCTCAGTCCTGTCATTTTCCTTGTCTCCTGCCTCTTCTGGGACCCTTCCATGGCCTCCCCCACGCCCCGCTAGGGCCTCCCCTGCCAAGACTCCCAATGCCCTGTGGCCTGATGCCTGCATCCCATGCTGGGTTCCATGAGCCTGGTGCTTTGCACAAGGCCTGTGTGCTCCCTCTGGGGTCACTTGGCATTTCCCTTGCAGAGCCCTGCATCTTCCTGCACTGGGTCTCCTCAGACAAGTCTGTGAGGCCAGCCTGTGCCCATGCCACAGACATGGAAGCTCGAATCTGGAAGGTCCAGACGACCTGCTCCCAGTCCCAGCATGTGGAGCCCAGGACAATGATGGTCCCCAAGCAGAGGAGTACTTGGGCCCAGGGACCCTGAGGGAGGACGTGGCACCGTGAGCCCACAGGAGAAGAGTGAGCACTGTGGGGGCCTGGTGCTCAAGCCTGCTGGGAGACCATGTCCCACCTGCACCGGCTCTGTCCCCTGGGCTGGAGGTCATCGGGGTGTCTACCCTCCCAGGCTGCAGGTCAGCAGTGACTGGCAGGGAAGGAGGCACTGCTGGAGCAGGAGAGAGCCCTCCGCAGAGAGGAGGGGGCAGGGGCTCTCTCAGCAGCAGGTGCACTGGGGTGGGCTGAGGGGGCATCAGGGGACAGCAGTGTCTGCAGCTGGGGTCTCCACACGGACCCCCTCCTCAGGCTCGGCACAAGCTTGTCTGGATGGCTTTTGTGCCCCAAATGCAAAGTCTGGCCCAGGACCTCCCCTCAAGCTCCTACTTTGTACTTTGTACTGAGTACCTTTGTACTCAGCTCAAGTGACAAGAAATAGCCAATAGTTTAGATGGTATTGGGTGCACAGAGACATGTGTTTTTCTGGCCCGTGTTCTAACACTGCTGGCATTTTAAAGATCTCGGGGCTTTGATTCAAAAACAGTAGGATTCTGGGGACCCCAGACACCTTTCTGGAAACCTATCTCATGCCTTGAAGTCCTCCCATCCCACCAGCTCTGCTCAGAATCCTCAGACCACAGTCCCACAGTCTTGGGTCCTCAGATGGCCCAGACGATGAGCCTCCTAAAAGCGATGCAGGTGTGGCAGCAGGACACAGTGCAGATTCCAGCAATGCCCCCTCCCAGAAAGTGTGGGTACTGCTGGATGAGCTGTCCCAAAACAGCCAGGTCAGGGTTCCAGGAAGACACCACAGGCTCAGGAGGAACTGAGGAGCATCTGAAACTCAGGCAGGGACAGTCAGAGCTTCCAGGCCCTTCTTCCCTAAAGTTCCTCATCACTCGGCCTTTCTTCCAGTGATTCTGCTTGGTTTCTATTTGCCCCAACTGGTATCCATGGCCCTAGGCAGCAGAGACTCACATATGCCTTTAAATGCTTTGGACATTGAATGCCCTCCAGTAGCCACCTAACTACCGGGAGAGTTGGTGGCAAGCAAGAAGTCACAGAGGACTCCAAGGGTCTGGACTTGGTGTTTCCCTCTCCTGAGATGGGGACACCTGTGGGAGGAGCGGGGTGGCCAGCTGGGGGAGGGTGCAGGCACCTGACGAGGACAGGTGGGGTAGGTGAGGCCCGAGACCCCCGGGGTATGTTCCCACATCTGGGCTAAACAGGTCTTCAAAGCTCAGATTGGTTGGGATCATCTTCAGGCTGAGGAGGAAGATGAGAGGAGCAGGGGGGACTGAGGAGGCTCAGCTTAGACAGGAAAGGGCTGAGCCACTCCTTTGGGGGAAAAGTGGGTCAGCTCCAGGCTCATGGACAGACCTTGAGGCCACAGTGCTATGTGAAATAAGCCAGTCCCTAAAGGATGATACTGGAGAAAGCTGCTTGTGAGGGATGGAGAACACTGATTCACCGAGGTGGAAGGAGCTGCTGGGTGCTGGGGCTGGGAGGGGGGAACAGAGGGTTAGGGTCTCATGGGTAGAGGTTCAGTTTGGGGTGATGACAAAGTTGTGGCAATGGATGGAGGTGGCAGGTGCAGAAGAGTGAACGTACTTATCGCCACTGAACTGCCCCTAAAACATGCTTAATGGTGTCAGTTGTACGTCTGTTACACCACAATAAGAGAGAACTGAGTCAGGAAGTTGGGTCTGTCGCAAGTCCCAGGAGGGCCTGGAGCAGGGATCCTGTATCTTAGTTCTTGTTCTCAAGCTCTGCCCCTTATTGGTGACTGAGCAGGCACTCAGTGAACGCTTGCTAAGACACAGCACAGGCAGATGAGGGCACGAGTACAGACCCACCAGTAGGCACTGAGGAGTCCCAACAGGACGCACATCCAGACAGAGCCACTGCCCACATTTCATAAACACAAGCACAGAAATAGCCATTTAAAACCAAGGCAGGAACCACATATAACCCAGAGGGCTCCATGCTCCTGGAGGCCAAGCTAGTGGCCACAGCCAAGGTGTCTGGTGGTGAGGGGACTGGGGGTCTGACAGGTGGCTTGACACACCCCTGACCCTGAAAACCCATGGCTGCAGTGAGGTGCAGGGACTGCGAGGGAAGACCTGGCCAGGGCCCGTTCCGGCTCCAAGGCGCTGCAGGGCTGCTTCCAGCCCCTTGAGGCAGTGTCTGTTTAGTACCAGGGAGAACACCTTTCCCTTCAATTGTTCTTTTTCAAGACGGTTGCTCAGCATTGACACAGAAAAACATCTGACATAAAACTGGAGCTGTTCACAGCTACAAATGACCCAGAAGTTATCAAAATGTAGTGACCACAAAAAGAAGAACTTGTGTCCCCAGGCAGTCCTCCTATGTGCAGGTGTGGCTGGGGGCCCTGGATGTCTGGGCTTCAGTGTCCCTTGAGGGGACAGAAGTAGGAACCTGCTCTGACAGCTCTGTTCGAAGACAACACCCCCTGATGGAGATGGGGGCAGCCCCCTCATGCATTCCAGGTGTCTTGATGATTCTTGGGCACGGCCACGAATCTCAGCATCTTCATGATGGGGTGGGGGAAGCCCAGCAGCCACAGGTCCCACAGGTCCTCATGGGACAGCCCTTCATGAGTTCCAGGTGTCCAGATGATTCTTGGGCATGGCCCAAATCTCAGCTTCTTCATGACCCAGGGCCAGGCCAACAACCATGGGTCTCACAGGTCCTGTCACAGCACCAGCAGATTGGGCCTGCCATGCCCCTAGACCCCAACCCTAACCCTAGGTTGGGCTTTAATGATTCTGTCCCCAGAAGTCTGGCATCCAAGCCCTACAGATGGGGGACACCTGAGCCATACCACAGGACTCTGTCTGCCACCCATAAGGCAACCATGCCATTTGGAACTTCAGAAAGGATTCAGAGCAGGAGAAATCTGCATTCTCACCTGAGGTCATCCCCACTTTCAGAAGCCCCTGGACACAAACCCAGATCCTTTCAATGACCCTATCTTATGCCCTCAACCCAGACTCCTAGGAAGCTAACCACAGCACCTTAAAATCTGGCCTGCCATACCCCTAGACCCTAACAGTAACCCTAGTTTGGGTTCTGTGATGGCCATCCTCAAGGGTCTGGCTCCAAAGCCCCAGATATCAGGGATACCAGAGCAATACCAGAGGACTCAGCCTGCCACCCAGAAGGAAACCATGTCATTTGGAACACTGGGAAGGATTCAGAGCACAAGAAATCTGCATGCCAACCTGAACCACCCCCCATGCATTTTTTGGGCCCCTGGACACAGACCAGGAACCTGACCCATGCTCTCAACTCAGCCCCCTGGGGAGCTTATCTCAGGGCCTTGAGGTCAGGCCTACCATGCTCCTAGGCCCTAACCCTAACCCTAGGTTGGGTTCTGAAGGATCCATACCCACGGGCCTGGCTCCAAAGCCCCAGGGATTTGGGACCCCTGAGAAACACCAGAGGACTTATTGGAATGAAAAGGAAATGGTATCATTTGGAATTCCAGAAAGGATTTAAAGCAGGGGAAATATGAATGAAAATGGGAGCCAATCCTAGTGAACCCACACTTTCAGTGACACCCTGAACACATTACTCTGAATGTATATGGACTAAATACTCCAATCATAAGACACATGGTATCAGATTGGATAAAAATAAAACTACAAGGACCAACGACATGCTGTCTTTAAGAGACTCATTTTAGATTCAACATCACCTCTAGATTGAAAGTGAAGGTGTAGAAAACCATGTATCATGTTAGTGGGCATCAAAAGAAAGCTGGGGTAGCAATCCTTATATCAGACAAGTTAGATTTTAAAACTAAGAATGTAATAAGAGATGAAGAGGGGCACTCTATCATAATAAAACTGTCTATCCAACATGAAGATCTATCAATTGTAAATATTTATGTCCCTAACTTGGGATCAGCCAATTATATAAACCATTTAATAACAAAACTGATAAAACAATAACAACATATGAATAATAACAACACTGATAATAAAACAATAATGATAGGGGACTTTAACACTCCATCACAGCAATGGACAGATCATCTAAGCAGAAGGCCAATAAGGAAACAAGGGCTTGAAATGACACACTGGACCAAATGGACTTCGCAGATATGTTCACAGCATTTCATCCTAAAGCAACAGAATACACATTCTTCCTAGTGCACATGGAACATTCTCCAGAATAGATCACACACTGGGTCTCAACCATTACCAAAAGATCGGGATTATTCTGTACATATTCTCCAACCATAATGTTTTAAAATTTGAACTCAATCAAAAGAGATAATTTGGAAGGAAGCCAAATACATGGAGGTTAAAGAGCACCCTACTAAAAAATGAGTGGGTCAACCAGGATTTTAAAGAATTTTTTGAAATTCATGAAAAAAATGAGAATGAAAACACAACACTTCAGAACCTTTGGGATGCAGCAAAGGTGTTCCTAAGAGGGAAGTACATAGCGATATAGCAAGAAACAAGAAAGGTCTCAAATACACAACCTAATCCTACACCTAAAGGAGCTAGAGAAAAACAGCAAATAAAGCCCAAGCTCAAGAGGAGAAGAGTAATAATAAAGATTAAAGCAGAAACCAATGAAATAGAAACTAAAAGAACAGTAGAACAGATCAATGAAACCAGGAGTTGGTTTTCTGAAAGAATTAATAAGATCTATAAACCCTTAACCAAACTTATCAAATAGAAAAGAGAAAGGACCCAAATAAATAAAATCATAAATGAAAGAGGAGAGATCACAACCAACACCGAAGAAATACAAAACATTATAAGAACATATCATGAGCAACTATACACCAGCAAATTTGACAATCTGGAAGAAATGGATACATTCCTAGAGACATATAAACTACCAAAACTTAACCAGGAAGAAATAGAAAACCTGAACAGACCCATAACCAGCAAAGAAATTGAAGGAGTAATCAAGAATCTCCCAATAAACAAGAGTCTAGGACCAGATGGCTTCCCAGGGGAATTTTACCAAACAGTTAAAGAAGAATTAATACCTATTCTTCTGTAGCTGTTTCAAAAAATAGAAGTGGAAGGACACTAAACAAAACATCCAAACTCTTTCTATGATGCCAACATTACCTTGATCCCAAAACCAAAGACTCCACCAAAAAGGAGAATTACAGACCAATATCCCTGTTGAACACGGATGCAAAAATTCTTACCAAGATACTAACCAATAGGATCCAACAATACATTAAAAGGAATATTCGCCACAACCAAGTGGGATTTATTCTTGGGCTGCAAGAGTGGTTCAACATCTGCAAATCAATCAATATGACACATCATATTAATAAAAGACAAGAACCATATGATCCTCTCAATTGAGGCAGAAAAAGCACTTGAAAAATACAGCATCCTTTCTTAATTAAAACTTTCCACAGTGTAGGGATAGAGGGCACATACCTCAATATCATAAAAACCATATATGAAAAGCCCACAGTGAATAACATTCTCAGTGGGGGAAAATAGAGAGCTTTTCCCCTAAGGTCAGGAACACTACAGGGACATCCACTATTGCCACTGTTGTTCAACATAGTACTAGAAGTCTTAGCCTCAGCAATCAGACAACAAAAAGAAATAAAAGGATTCAAAATTGGCAAAAAAGTCAAACTACCACTCTTCACAGATGACATGATACTCTATATGGAAAACCCAAAAGACTCCACCCAAAAATTGCTAGAACTCATATAGGAATTCAGCAATGTGGCAGGACATAAAATCAATACACAGAAATCAGTTGCACTTCTATTTACTAACAATGAGGCAGAAGAAAGAGAAATTAAGGAATCGGTCCCATTTACAATTGTACCCCCAACCATAAGATCCCTAGGAATAAACTAACCAAAGAGGTAAATGATCTGTACCCTGAAAACTATAGAACACTTATGAAAGAAATTGAGGAAGGCACAAAGAAATGGAAAAATGTTCCATGCTCATGGACTGGAAGAATAAATATTGTTAAAATGTCTATACTACCCAGAGAATTCTACACATTCAATGCAATCCCTATCAAAATACCATCAACATTTTTCACAGAGATGGAACAAATAATCCTAAAATTGTATGTAACCAGAAAAGACCTTAAATTGCCAGAGGAATGCTGAGAAAGAAAACCAAAGTTGGCAGCATCACAGTTCTGGACTTCAAGCTCTATTACAAAGCTGTAATCATCCAGACAGTATGGTACTGGCACAAAAACAGACACACAGGTCAGTGGAACAGAATAGAGAACCCAGACATGGACTCTCAACTTTATGGTCAACTAATCTTCAACAAAGGAGGAAAGAATGTCCAACGGCAAAAAGACAGTCTCTTCAACAAACGCTGTTGGGAAAATTGCACAGCAACACACAGAATAATGAAACTGTATCATTTTCTTACACTATATACAAAAATAAAATAAAAATGAATAGAAGACCTAAATGTGAGATAGGAATCCATCAGAATCCTAGAGGAGAACACAGGCAACAGCCTTGATATTGGCCACAGCAACTTCTTGCTAGACACGTCTCCAAAGGCAAGGGAAACAAAAGCAAAAATGAACTTTTGGGACTTCATCAAGATAAAAATCTTTTGCACAGTAAAAGAAACAGTCAACAAAACCAAAAGACAACCTACAGAATGGGAGAAGATATTTGCAAATGTCTTATAAAATAAAGGGTTAGTATCCAAGAACTGTAAAGAACTTATCAAACGCAACACCCAAAAAGTAAATAATCCAATCAAGAAATAACCAGAGGACATGAAAGGATAGTTCTGCAAAGACATATAAATGGCCAACAGACACAAGAAAAAAGTGCTCAACGTCACTCGGCATCAGGGAAATACAAATCAAAACTACAATGAGATACCACCTTACACCAGTTAGAATGGCTAAAATGAAAAAGTCAGGAAACAACAAACGTTGGCAGGAATGCAGAGAAAGGGGAACCCTCCTACACTGTTGGTGGGAATGCAAGCTGGGGGAATGTAGCCACTCTGAAAAGCAGTATGGAGGATCCTCAAAAACTTGAAAATAGAGCTATCCTATGACCCAGCAATTGCACTCCTGGATATTTACCCTAAAGATACAAACGTAGTGATCCAAAGGGGCACGTGCACCCCAATGTTTATAGCAACAATGTCCACAATAGCCAAACTATAGAAAGAACCTAGATGTTCATTGACAGATGAATGGATAAAGAAGATGTGGTATGTATATACAATGGGATACTATGCAGCCATCAAAAATGAAATCTTATATTTGCAACAATGTGGATGGAGCTAGAGGGTATTATGCTAAGGAAATAAGTCAATCAGAGAAAGACAATTATCATATGATCTCACTGATATGAGGAATTTAGAAACAAAACAGGATCATAGGAGAACAGAAGGAAAAATAAAATAAAATCAGAGAGGAGAGAAATCATAAGAGACTCTTAACTCTAGGAAACAAACTGAGGGTTGCTAGAAGGGAGGAAGATGGGGGAATGGGGTAACTGAAGGACAGGCATTAAGGAGGGCATGTGATATAACAAGCACTGGGTGTTATACGTAACTGATGAATACGGATTCATCTACCTCTGAAACTAATAATATATATTATGTTAATTAATTGAATTTAGATAAAACACAATTTAAATATTTAAAAAACCAAGCCAACTCACATATTCCTCCCCCACTCCCAACACAAATCTAAACCTGACCTTTGCCCTAAATCGTCATCCTCAAATCGGCCCTCTAGGGAGGTTGCCACACTGCTGGCAGATAGGACATTCCAAGCTTCTGGGCTAACCCTAATGCTAGTCATGGCTCTGGGACTAACCAGGCCCTAAGCCTAGGTCAGAAAAAGAGAGGACTGAGGACACCAGTTCAACACTAGAAGACTCAGCCAGCAATGCCTAAAGAAGTCCTGTCATTTGGTAGACTGGAATGGAGATAGCACATGAGTATCCTGAATGAAAACCTAAGCCAGCCCACCGTCCACCCAAAGTACCTTCACACAACCCCTAACCATACCCTATTCCCTAACCACTAATCCTAACCCTAACCCCTGACCCTGACCCTAACTCCTAGCCCTAACCCTGCTGCCCCAGCCCAAGACATTCAGCCTTTCTCTCAGGCTCAGCCATGCCTTCTCTGGCCCTCTGTCCTCCCTGCACCCCCCGTCTACCACGTTAGGTCAAGGCAAACTGTGTCCTCACACACCCCCAACCTTCCCACCTCCCGTCTCACCCATCTCTGGTCTTGCTGGACCCAAAGCACCAGGGGAGCCCCCCGACCAAAGACTATAAGTGGCTCCCAGGTTTTCAGCCCTCTGGGATCCCCCCAACCCACCCCGACAGTGGTGATGGAGATGCAGCTGGAATGTGAGCTACACTGTCTGCTCATCTCACCTTCACTGAGAAGGAAGGAACTCTACCCATGAAACATACTGTGCATTTATGATCTTGAAAAAAAAGAACCAAAAACATTTTATTGGGAACTTTTATCCCAAAGTGTCTTCTCTAAGGCCAAAGTTCAGTAATGAAATTTCTTTCAGCACATTTTCCTTTTATGTGAGTCCTTATGTAAGTCCTTATATCAGGTTGTGCATAAAATGAGGTATGCAGTTTGCCATTTCTCTGAAGTTTGAGCCACCAGGAGCAGAGCACACCTGACATTTAGCATTGTTGATTTCACACTAGGTTGAGTTTTCCCGCCGTTATCTCAGACCCAAGGACAGTGAACAAAGGCAAGATGAATCTACACACTTTGAAACATCTGCAGCAATCTTAAAACCCAGGTTCCCACAGAAGTGAGCTGAAGGTTAGAGACCTGAGTGACGAAAATGGGGGGAAGATAGCAAGTATCCAAAAGAAGGTGTCACGGCGTCTGCGACCTTCCCTACCTGCTGAGAGTGAGCCACGCCCGGCAGAAGGGAGCCACACCTGGGCCTCCCCCTCTATCTGGGCCGCACTCAGTTGTCGCAGCAGCTGCACTGAGCCAAGGCTGGAGGGAGCAGCTGGACATGGATGCCACCTGCCAAGTACCTATGGGACCAACTCCCAGTCCACAGCTGAGGTTTGACAATACTTGTAATTATTTGTGTATTTACTGTGACCGGTAATGTGCTCAGTGTTTTGACTACATTCTCTCCTACTTTATCTTTTTAAACCACTTTATGAAGGTATAACTGACATTAAAGAAAACCTGTAGATAATTAATGTATGCACTGATGAGTTTGGAGGTGGGTTCTACCTGTGAAACCGTCAGCACCGTCTATCCCATTAACATACCCATCACCTCCAGAAGCTCCCTCCTGCACTATTTATCTTCACCACCATCATCTTCTTCATCATTTGTGTGCGTGGTAAGAACTCTTAACACAAGATTCATCCTGTTAGAAAATTTTAACTTTGCAGCCCAGCATCATTATCTGTAGACGCCCTGTGGTACAGATCTCTCAGGACTTACTCAGCTAGCATACCTTGCAGGCTTGGCAGCTCCGGCTGGCTCCTCTCCATTTCTGCGGAACCTGGGGTGGAGGAGGGGATGCTGCTCCCTGTCCTCACAGCTGGGATGTAGCAGAGGGCTGTGTCCTCCTGGTCTGTGCAGAGTTACACGCCGGTGGGTAGCTGCTTTTCTCCTGCCCCTGTTCCCTCAATCACACACCCAACATCTCAGCCTACCTCGTAAGACCACCCATGGGTTGCAGAAACCTTTATCCCATGGGCCTCCCTCTGTCTCCTTTCTCTTAGCACTCTCTTCTCCCTTTTTCCAGTGCCCCCCCCTTGCCTTCCCACTGAAGAAAGAGTCTGGGCAGGAGTAACGACACGCCTGCAGGTGCCTCCGGCTGCAAGGGGGGCTGCTCAGAGCGCTGACTGCTTCACACATTCAAGCCTCCTAACAACCTTGGGTAGGCAAGTACCACCATTATACAACCTTCATTTCACAGATGAGGACACTGAGGCAGAGCAGGCGAGGCAAGCACCCAGCCGCACACACGATGAGTGGTCAGAGCCGCAAACAACCCAGATATTCTTAACCCATGCATCACCTACAAGGAAGGTTCTGGTTCCAGCCCCCCCCCCCAGGAAATGCAGCCACACCCCACCTCGGGTCCTCGGAGACCCTGCTGGATCCTTACCATAATTCCACTCAAGGCTTTAAGTCCTCTACACAGCCAAGTTACTCCAACCTAAGATGGCAGGTCTGCAAAACACCGCAGACAGATTGGGAGAGCCCACATGAAGGAAGAGGAAGGAGCCGCTGCCTAGCACAACAGCGGGAGAACTCGGGGAGGGAGGAGATGCGTAGGCTGGGACAGGAGAGCCTGTGGACCCTCGCCTGTCTCTTCTGCGTTCAAGCACAGACTCTCACCTAGTCCGAAGCAGCATCAGGACTCTCCTCAACCAACGTCTGCCAAAGAAAAGGAACGGAATGGCTAGGTGTGTTTGAATCACTGAGGCTGAGCTGTCAGAGGCAGACACCTGCACCCTCTGCTCTTTTCTCCAGCAGGTGTGTGCTCCGGGAGCCATTCTGGACATTTGTAGATGTTATCTGCCCTTTCTCTCCACAGAGGAGGGAACTGAGAATCCCAGACCTCAAGTCCCCCCACCAGGATCACGCCCAGTCTACAGTCAGAAGTTCGGAATGTCAGCATTCTAGGGGGTCACCACTGCCGATGGAGCCATGGCTGAATGTCCTGGCCAAGAGCCAGACAGGACCCTTTGGCAAAGCTGGGAGCCTGCAGTGAGCTGCCTCGTTAGTAGGTTACTCACTGCGGAAATGCATACTCAGGACAGGCATTGCAGAGTGCAAAAGGTAATGGGGACGGCAACCCCCCACACCGAGACTCCACCCCAAGAGCTGCCCCCGGCTCACCTACTGACAGGTCTCCTTCAGCCTCAGGCTGAGCTACTCTGACCAGGAGCTGCCTCTGGAGTGGACACCGGGCCACACACTGCGTGTGTCTGGACCTCCTGGGACGCAGCTGCGCAACACGCTGACAGCCCGAGGGGAGGTGTCTGTAGCAGGGTCGGGGAGGGGAGCCTTCTGGGGATGTGGACAGGGAGACGTCCTGGGCTTGGAGGAGGAGTGTGGGGCTGTGTCTTCATCAGACCTGGGCCACGCATCAGCTCCACGGCTCAGGGACGTGCACAGAGCAGCCGCTGCCTCATTGGTAATTGCCCTGCTTTGTCTCTTTCTAACCCAAATGCCACAGCCTACACCACCGGTGAGACTGGCGCCAAACCTGCTATAGCATGAAAGTATCAAAGGCAGCAGCCACCTGACAAGTTCTTCAGACCCTGCTCCACAGCCGAGGGGGGAGGAGTGGGCGATGCCTGCATACATGGCCTGGCCACTTGGCTTTGTCTACACCCAACCCACACACAAGCCTGAAGCCAAAAGAATCACCTTCAGGTTCAACCTGGAGACTCAGGCTCCTTCTACATGCATGTCCTCCTGCTGACCATCCCAGTCAAGTTTTTAGAAAACTACAAAGTCGGGGCACACAGACCATGGTGTGGGGGTGGGGGGGGTTGTTCAGGTGCAAATTCCGCTTCAGTGGGTCTGAATGGGGTATTAGTAACAAGCGCTGGGCCTTGGACAGCACTGGGCCCCAAGCGTGAGGGAAACGGTCTCACTTCCACCAAGGACAGAATTTTGTAGCTTCCCACCCTCCCTCCTCCCCATCTCCAAGCCCTGAGCTGGCCAGTGGTGCCCTAACCTGCCCCATCAAGTACAATGCTGTTCACCTCCCATCAGCCCCTTGTCCCTGCTTCTTAATAAATCTTGGGGGCTCTCCCCACCACATGACTGCTGTTCTCAGCAACTGGCAACAACCACAGACCTCCATGTGGTTTAGGGGACTTCTCTTTGAAAGAAAGTCAGTACCTCTGTGCACACAGTGTGTATCTCCCTGACATTTAAAAAAATTCTACTTAAAATTTATTAAAATTTGCATTGATAATAAACCATTATACCATGTCTTTTGGAGCTTTCAGACCAGAGGACATCCTAAACCTTTTGTCTGGAATGGTTTTTTTACTGACTTTCTGTGGGAACGTCTTGGCATTTCCGCCTTAATTTGGAATTCGGTCTATATGCCTGGACCCCTGGCCAGACTGGTGTTTCTCCTATGGGCAGGGCTGTAACTGTGTGTCTCTGCGGTTGTAGTCCCGGCAGGTATGTAACAGGATATTTAGTGAAATGAAGTAAAAATCAGATTCAGAGTGTCACGGTTTGGCAATCTGTGTTAAAGGCTGTGTGTGCTCCATGGCATAGCAATTCCATTTTTCGGAGTCAGTGCTAATGAAATAATTAGAAATAAGTGAATTCAAGAAACACAATATTTTATAAAAGCCAAACATCGGAAATACCTTGTTTATCTAAAATGGAATGATTAAAAGTCCATACATGCAGCTCTTAAAAACCGTATTTCTTGAGAACACTCAATGAATATGTTCCTTAAACAACAAGAGATGAAAATAGTAGGTCGCAGAACTGGTTAAAGAGCATGATCACAATTGTGTAAAATATATGAATATATACACAGAAAACGGAACAGAGATATATATACCAAAAGTTTAACAGAATTGATTGCTGACTAGTATAATTATAGGTGACTACCTTTTGTCTTTCAATTCTTTGTATTCTCCAGATCTCTTTTACAATGAATGTATAACAATGTTACCATTATATAACGTACTTACAGTAAACTTTGTAATACTTTTAGGTACCTAATTGTCCTGTCTTCTTAGCTTCATCCCAAAGTCCTGAAGGAGTTTCAGAACCCTCTAGAAAAGAGGTTCTCCGTGACGTTGCTGACAACCGATTCCATCTTTCTCCTGAGACAGTCTTTTTTCCAGGGCCTTGCGGAAGGCTTCCCTCTGCATCAGCTCGGCCTAGAGGTGCTTCCGACCCTCTCCTTGTTCCACCTGTGCGGAAGTGCGCCTGAGCCGTTTGCCTCCCTGCAGAACCTTCGTCGGGGACCATCTACCACCCGGCGGCGGGTACAGACAGGAGTCAGTCAAGCCTACACTGGCTCCCGCATCGTCCAAGAAAACAGCAACAATCAGCCCAAATCAGCCTCCTGCCCTGGCCGCTCAGGGCAGGTAAACAAAATCAGGGCGGAGGCGAACAGGAGAGAGAAGTTTTGAGCACCCAGGTGGGAATGAGACGCCCGGGGTTGTTCCAAGCTGCTTTTCCCTGCTCCGGACTGCGCACACAGAAGCGCGGACCTCCCCGGGACTCTGCCGCTTCGGGGGCGGGGCGCGGGGGCGGGTCCTTGGGGCGCGGGGCGGGACCAGGGTCCTCGGGACGCAGGA
Organism: Enhydra lutris kenyoni; assembly: GCF_002288905.1. Classification (NCBI taxonomy): domain Eukaryota; kingdom Metazoa; phylum Chordata; class Mammalia; order Carnivora; family Mustelidae; genus Enhydra; species Enhydra lutris. The sequence goes on from NW_019154120.1 coordinate 22,127, forward strand.
GGCGGGTCCTCGGGGAATGGGGCGGGGATGGGGGGCGGGTCCTTGAGGCGCGGGGCGGGCCCGGGGTCCCGGGGGCTGGGGGGGCGGGCCCTGGGGGCGCGGGGCGGGGCCGGGGGGCGGGTCCTCGGGGCGGTGCGCGCGGCGTCCCCAGCTCCTCCCGCGCGCGGCCCCTGGAGTCCCGAGGCGCGCGGCCAGCCCAGCTCGGGCCGCCGCACTCGGAGCGGCGGGGCGGCCGAGCGAGCGCGGCTTCGGGCTGGGTCGGGGCCTGGGCCGGGGCCCGGGCCGGGGCGGGGGGCGCCGCCCCCAGCGTCCTCCTGCAGCCCCTGGAGCGAGGAGCCGGGGCGAAGGCGAGGCTGCGCGGGGCCGGAACCATGAACCGGAGTTTCCACAAGTCTCAGACCCTGCGCTTCTACGACTGCAGCGCGGTGGAAGTCAAGAGCAAGGTGAGCCGGCGCCGGCGCTCTGCACCCCCGCGAATGAATGAGCGCCCCGCGGGGGGCGGCTGGGCGCTGCGGGGGGTACGCGGACTGGCGGCAACTTTGGAGCGCGGGCGCCGCGGCGGGATGCGCTGGGGTCCCGCCGCCCTTCTCGCCCCCGCACGGACACAAAGCCCGGCGGCGCGATGGGTGCCGCTGGAGCCCGGCGCTGGGAGGGCCGCGCGGGCTCCGGACCCCCGCGGGAGCGGCTCTTTTGTTCCACGGGCGGGAGACGACCCGGCGCGCCACACGGTGGAGGGGCGGCGTTTCCGGGGCGACCCGAGGGCTGCTCGGAGTGGGGCCGTTGGGGAGCCTGTGGGGCCCGGGCCGGGGGGGAGGGCCGGGCCGCGCCTCCTCCTTCGCCTCGGAGGAGCCTCGGAACGCGCGAGGGGTGAGCGGCAGCCGGCCGGGACCCCCAGCCCCGCCGGCGCGCCCCAGGCCCAGGCTCTCCCGGCGCGCCGGGCCGGCGGCCCCTCCCGCTGCCCGCGCCCCGGCCCGAGCGTGCCCCAACTTGCGGTGTCTGTGCGCGTTCGGCTAATTGGCGGATAGGATCTGGCGCTTCTGCCCTTTGCGGGGGCGGCTCCTTAGAGGCTGACGCTTTAGTCTGCGAGGGTCTTGGTTGCTGTTGTTCAGGGTCCCGGAGGAGGGGCTCCTCGGGCCCTTCGCTGCTGCTGCCTGGGAGTCGGCCCTCTCGCCCTTTCTCTGTGCCTCCCGCCTCCTGGAAAACGAGGCGGAGCAGCCTGAGGGCTTGGGAGAGGGGCTGGGCCGGAGGGTGGGCTCAGAGCCCCCACTCCGTGCGGAGCGATTGTGCCTAAGGAGCTGAGTCCGGCTACCCCCCTGCGCAGGCCGCCTCTGCGGGTCAAGGGCCGTAGGGTTCCTTTGGTAAGGGGTTTACAGGGCCTCCAACGAGGACCGGGGCCGGTTTCTCCGCAATGAATCAGTGAGTTGGATTTCATTCTCATCTTGGGGAGACGGTCTTTCTATGAACTCCTCTTCGCAGCCTTCTCCCTATGCTAATTCTGTGACCCTTGCCCGGGACTCATCCCCTCTGCAGCCCAAGAGTGCCCCCACCCTCCTGAATCGCATGTGCCCGCTGTGAGTTTGGGGAGGAAAGAACCACAGGCAGGAGTGGGAGCTCCAGACTATTGTTGGTTTCTTCAACTGCGTTGGGAACGTGGCTGATCAGAGTTCTTTGACCGCTCTCATAGGCACTGAACACATGTGGTGGGTCTTTTTAACTTTTTGAAATCATCATGGTTTCACAGGCAGTTGTAGGAAACAATGTAGAGAGTCCCAGGAGGGCCCGTTTTTATAGCGGGGACGTGGTCGCACACCTTGTTGGGTGTGCATTCCTGCCATTTCCAGCAAGCACAGTGCACACACAGAGCACTTACAGCAAGGGGCCCTCCTGCTGCCCCTCCCGTGGCCCTTTGATTTTAAGTGTAGATTGACTGACATTAAGCACTCTTCCTGAGTCACACAAGCCACATTCCTCGTACTCCAAAGCCGCGTACACCTTGCGGCTGCCTGATGGCAACAAGGTCCAGACGTCTGTCTAGAAGGGGCGATCCGGAGGCAGCTGGTGGCCTCCCATGCAGGCTGCTGGGAGAGGGAGGGGAAGAGCCTTTGCGTCCCCTCCAGGAGGGCAGTGGGGGGGCTGTGGATGTCCTGGCTGGCCCGTGGGCTGCCCCAGACTGCCCTACCCCTCTAGCTCCCCAGTGAAGAAGGGTGCTTGGGCTCAGGTTCAGATGCATTGACTGTTCCCCTGGAGGTGAGGGGCCGAGCTGGAGTTTTGGTTGAACTTGGGAGCACCCCTAGGAGAGCCACACCACCCTGGGTGGGCCCTGCTGAGCTGGCTGGTTCAACACACAGACACACACACACACCATTTTGGGTGCTGGGACTTGCCTTGTTTGTCCAGAGAGTCCACTTGGCTCTTCCCTCTGTACACAGCCTCCCACTGGCCCCCTTAAAAATTAATATTTGCTACCATGAACCCATCTCTGCCAGGAGCCTTTACTGCAGCTGCTGTTGTCAAAATACAGGAAGCAAAACTTGATGACAATGAGGTCTCTGTTCATGTTCAGTGAAGCACCAGAACACCGGGGTTTGCAGGTGGCGAAAATTGTGCTGGGGGCTGAGTGCAGACAGGTCTGCTGCCTCCTACTCTTTGGAGCCTTCAGGAAAGTTATTTGACCCTTCAGAGCCTCTGTTAGTCTATCTGTAAAATGGGCACTGTTCCTGTTCCTCTCACCTCCCAGGACAGAAAGAAGTGATGACTACAAGAGCGTGTGGAAGGCCGCAGACTGCCCACAGTTGGAACAGTCGGTCCCCACAGTTCAGGGTTCTGTGGTGTTTCAGAATATTGGGTATGAAACTCGCCTCTCCTGCTCTCAGCATTTCTGGCCATGTGCCACAGCTACTCAACTTCCAAAGCCTCAGGGACATCGTCTTTACCTGGTGGTTCTCCCCATCACACAGGCCCTTACGTTCCCCAAACATTTCTGCTTTAATACGTGTGAGTCATCTACTCCTCCCCAAACCAGCGGAATGCACTTCTGCCTTCTCAGTTCTGGCACCGAGGCTGCCATTTGTTTGGCTTTTGCCTCTCCTCCCATAAGACCTGCCGTGTGGAAGGAGGGGCTGTGCATAGGTCTCGGGGAGCATGTCTCAGGCCCAGGGGAGCAAGTCTTGGCCCCTTGTAGGGTTAGCAGGAGGACCAGTGCTAGGAGAGGCGTCTATAAGGGGCGGAGTCATCACAGGTCTCCAGCTCTGTGAAGGAGCACGCTACCCCCGTCCACAGTGTGTCCCCTCCGAGCCTCTGCCTTCTGGTTGGGCCTCAGTCACGTTCTCTTAACCTGGTGGTCTGTTGGCCTTGGTTATATGGCTTTCCCCCACCTGAAAGGCTCTCTGAGAATCCGCCCTGGGCGCCGACCCTCTCCTACCCAGCCCATCAGATGCTGTCTGGGCCGAGCTCCCGCCGTCCTCCAGCCCCTGCTCATCTCGTGGCCCCTTTCCCAGTGCTGGCACAGGACGACTGTCCAGGGCAGAGACCGAGGACTATGCGTACAGCCCCAGGCGTGCCACATCCATTGCATCTGGGGACAAGGTACTACTGAGGGTTTTAGTCTAGTGTGCTGCTTTGTTGAAATCATGTTGGAGGCTCTTCTGTACTCTCAAGAAACACTGTCATTGCTGAAAATTTAGAAACCACATCAGGCACAAAACGGGGTAATTCTCCCGTCCAAAACTGAGCCTCTCTCGAGTGTGACAACCTGCCCTCTGGAACCTCTGGGTGCACACTTCTGTCTCCTATAGAATCAGAGTCATGTTCTACAGGCATGTGGCGGTCTAGCCTGAGTCCCCCTTCAAGTGTTTTGTCATGTCGTTAGTGTTGTTAAAGAACATATTTTTAAAATTACTACCTGTGTTCTATCTTGTGTGTAAACCATAATTAATTTAACCAGTATCCTATTGGGTTCATTTCCAGTGTTTTCTATAATAAGCAATGCTGTGAAAAACATCTCTGTACTTACACATCTACACAAACATATACAGAGTAGAGGTTTGTTACGTAAAGGATGGGAAGAGCTCTCTTTTGGGGACGGATCCCCAGAAGCGCACTGTCTGTGCTGTGAGTTACCTACCGTCCCCTGTCTGTCCATCCTCTCTCTGCCCTCCCGCCCTCTAGCCCTGGGTGTTTTCTTATTCTTTCCCAGTCGGATAAGTGGAACCCCGTCCCGTGGTTTTACTTCGATCCTCAAGTTATCAGTGAATTGAAGATTTTTGTATTTGTGGACCACTCATCTGTTTTTAGCTGCCTCTCTCTTGCTGGCAGTGTCACCGTTCTGACTTTTCCTGGAGTTACGGGACCTGCTTGACTACAGGTTTTCCAAGCAGTGGTTTAAGCCTGCGTGTTTCCCCTGGTCCTCAGACCCTATGTCGGCTGAGGCTGTCTGCTGCTGGGTGCTGCAGGGACACGTCTCTCCATCTGGTGGGCTGGGGCCTGGGCCAGGCCCTCCCCACGGGGTGGTTGAGCACTTGCCTCCCCTGGGCTGTTGAGAACCACCTGACGAGGTTTGACTCACCTGTGTGTGTCAGCTACACCCTTTCAAGATTCTGGTTTTGTACGTGTGCATATCTGTTCAAACAGGTTGGGTGACTTGATGAGGGAGGCTGCCGCTGGAGGAGACTCTCACCAGGGACCCCAGAAGCAGTTGGCAGGCTGGTGGGTGCCAAGGGGGTTGAAGTGGACCTCTGGCCTGGGAGCAGCAGAAAGCCCGATGAACTCTCCTGGGGCAACTAGCCAGGGGTTCAAGCCCTTTCCTAGGACTTGTGGCATTGAGATAGAATTCTCCTACCTTGAGGAAAGGGGTGTCAAGATTGGAAGGTGGAACCATTCAAGGCATCAAAGGCTCTCACGTTTGTGAACCGTGTCTAGAATCAGCCCGACCCTTTCCCAGTAAAGGGGCTTCCCACACGTTTAGAGACAAGCAGGGAGCTTGGCATGGCAGCCACAGAAACCACCATGACCCCAGTGGTAAAAGGGAGCATCAGGGGTGGTGTCAGACCTGTCCAGCTGGCTGTGGACATGCTTACTGGCTCACCCCTGCCTCTTGGCACATTTCTACTCTTCTGTGAACCTGGGGACCAATGGCAGGGACCGTGACCTTTTTTAGCCCCAACACACAGCCTGCAGCCTTCCTCTGAGGCTGCCCCGGTCACGCTGCGGGGGGGGGGGGGATATAGATGGTCCGGGCTGAATGCTGCCCTCTGTCTATAGGTTGTGCTCAGAAATGTTTAGGATTATTTAACCGTCTTTCCCAATGTATAAGTGTGTACACCTGCAGACGCTGCTCTAAATACATTGCACTTGCAAATTTCAGTCATTAACCTCCATCACAGCCCTGCAAGATGGGTTCTGTTACCATCACTGTTATATGACAGGAGCACTGAGGTCCAGGGAGATCTGCGAAGCCGCCCGAGGCCAGAAAGCCTGAGCAGTCTGGCTCCAGAGTGTGTGCTCTTGGCCTTGAACTCTCAGTGGCCACTGGGGAAGGAGGGCTCCTGGTTCCTCCTCCTCGGACAGGCCCCGAGGTGCAGGTGCCGGTGTTGGTGCAGGTGCCCCATGTACAGTGAGACAGACCCCTCTGGGCTGCCTGCCGCTAGTGCTGGTAAGGGTAGCTCCTGTGCTTTGTGGGGGAAAGTTCTAGTCTTACGTCACCACAGCGGGTTCTGTGGCTTGGTCTCAAGGGACGTCCTCTATTCGGTAGGTGTCCTTAAAAGTCGGATTCTGCCTTGTGCTCAGCCGTTCCTTTATTCATTTATGCAGCGACCACTCTGTGCCGGGTGTAGGGCTTGTGCTGGGGGATGAAGAGAGTTAAGAGAGTAGAGACGTAGGGTCCAGTGGTTTGCTCTGGCGAGTGAGAAGACTGGGGGAGAGGAGGGTCCGTCATTCTAGTATCCATAGTGTCACCAAATCACGCTTCACATCTCCTGGAGCCCAGAGGTTTCCCCTGCCTCCCAGCCGGCCTGCCCGCCCAGCAAGGGCCCTCATGATGTCAGCCTCCAGAAACCGTTCCTGTCTGTTTCCCAGCATCAGCAATGTTGAAGTTAGCCATGATTCCTCTGAGATAAGTCAGAGCACCTTCTCCCCTCATTGCCCGCACTTTTCTAGTCTGGGGGCTGTCCGCTGTGCTAGACTGGGAGGTCAGCTCAGAACACTAGCTGCATTTCTCAGTAGCATGGTCCAAGGAAACTCTTGGCATCTACAGTGTGAAGAGCGGTGTTTTGCATATAGGAGGTACCCAGTAAATGCTGGCTTAGTTGAATTCAGGTAAGGAACAACTCCATTTTCCCAGGAGCTAGTAGTTCAGAAGTTGTTAGGGTGCTTTAGAAAAGAACTACTTTTTGAGGAAGGTGAGCAAAGCTTGACTCACTGATGAGATTATTCCCAGGGTGCCTCTGAGCTGGGTCAGCGGCCTTGTTCATTCCCTGTGAGTGCCACAGGGGACAGAGCAGACAGGAGCGGGGGAAGGATGAGCTGAAAAAAACAAGAGAAACTTTGGAAGTCAGAAGGAAATGGACCAAAAAGTCCATGTTGCTATTTCTGCGGTGAGGTGTCTGCCGAGTTCCTCAGTGTTTGATTACAGGCCGCAAGCTCGGGTGGGGGCGGGGGAGAGGCACAGCCCACCATCCCTCTCTCTCTCCTCCCCAGGCTGCGTTCCTCACTGGGGCTCCAGGCAGGAGCTCGCCAGCAGGCTCCCCTCCTCGCCCCCAACCAGAGCTTCGGCTCTATATTTTGCGGGGAGTGTGTTGCATTTCACTTGGGGGGAGGAAAAACAATTTTGTTGCTTACAGAGTTTGAAACCACCCCCGGCCACATGCAGGGCCCAGCTGTTAAATCCCCGGTTTGGGTCTGCAGGCCAAGCTTCTTCCAACCTGCCTGGTCCTACCCTTGCCCGGCCTCAAGGCTGAGAGAGCGGCTGTTCCGGGAGGCTGTTCCACACCTCCTTCATGTGGTGGCCTCTCTCCTGTGTGACCGGAGCGCACCCTCATCTCAGGCAGCCTGACGAGCTGGTGCGTGTTTGCACACCAGGCGAACACTACAGATCACGGACGGAGCGCTCCCGGATCCAGGAAGGTTCCCTCACGTCCTGTGTGGTCAGCATCCACCCCTGGTGTAACCACCGTCAGGGTCTCTGTCACTGAAGGGGACAGTGCTGGTTCTCGGACGTGATGTCACGGGTTAGCCTCGTGTCCACAAGGGACACTGACCTGTGTAGATTGTGCCCCAGGCTGCGTGCCTGTCCCTGGGCGGCCACCTCCGGTTTGGTTTAACCCCCACCTGGTGAGGCTGTTCTCGGCTCTAGCCCAGACTCAACGGGATTTCGTTGAAGTGGCTGTAGGAGGTCTGACCATTTGGGAATTCCGAAAGCCTTGAACCACAACTTATTATGGGTTTATTGATTAATAAAATAAATCAGGAAAAGATTCTTTGTCTTGCAGAATTTAAGGCCCCACTGCTGGTGTTAAAGGGGCTCTTAGCCTCCGTCTTGCGGCTCTGTGGTTGCAGGTGCTGCTGTCTTCCTTGGCTTTCCTTTAGTCCACACCAGCTTCCGTGGGCCCCTCTGGTGGGCCTGGCGTCGTGGGAGAAGCAGAGACTCCAGATGAGCACAGGTGGGCCTGGGGGCTGCTCGACGGGTTGCGGGGCATCTGGTGCGCAGGCTGTCCCGTGAGAAAGGGAGATCTCCCCCCACACGAATGTCTGAGCTTCAAGTCCAGAGCGAAGGCCTCATGGGCCACCTGCAGCTTGGCGGGTGTGGACAGCTGTGCGGGCAAGCGTCAGACCGCCTGTGCCCTGGGAGGTCTGCCGCCTCGACCCCCCTCGGCTCGCTCACACGCCCGCAGGTGTGACCGTTGCCTCGCAGCCCGTCCCGGGGCTTTGTCCGGCCTCCTGGACGTCCCACGGAGAGCCGCGAGTCTGTTCTCCATTTCTCCCATCAGCCCGCTTGTCCGCAGGCGGCTCAGGCGCCGGCCTGCCTACAAGGCAGAGCTCTTTTGGCGCCTTTGCTTCTGAGACAGGGCAGGGACAGACAAGGGGCCTCTTTCTGGGGACGCGTGCTTCGCGGAAGGACCCCGAGGCCCCTGGGTAGAGGTTGCGGGAGGGAGACTTGTGAGGGCCATGCTGGAGGGCTTCGGAGATGATCGTCATGTCTGTATCCTGTTTTCCACGGCATGGGGGCCCGAGCCACCGGCTCCCCACCCACGGGTCCTAACCTCACTTCCCTCTCTGGTCTGTGATGATAATGGGGTGTTGCTGTGGGACAAAACAAACTTCTGTGTCTGTGGGATGGTCCCTCACGTGAAGGAGGAGGTGGCGCCCTGCCTCTGGGTTCTGGTCCCCTTGGGCCCATGGGCCGCTGTACCCAAGCAAGGTTAGGGGCACAGAGCCCAGGCTCCCCGGAACATGCTCCCGTGGACTGGAAGGTGACGGAGGGGCTCTGCAGGTCTGGGAGACCCTCCTGCAGGAAATGGGGTATTGAGGACCCTCGTCCAGTCCTCAGGAGATGAGCTGCCCCAGGATCCCTTCTCCCCATGAGCTTGGCATCACCGGCCCTGTCCCCCCAGCACACAGGCTGGGAGCAGTCTCCCCAGGGCGTGGCCCCATTGCTTGTCCGTCAGTGATGCCTCTCCTCGGCCCAGGCGGTGGAGGACTAGTCACGGCACAGTCTGGAGAGTGGCCCAGGCTGTGCCACCACGGATGCCCCACACTTGGCCTTGATTGTGTTTTGGGGAGGCACGTAGTCTCTGGACTCCCTCCCAGCCCTGGGAGCCTCCACTAGCCCAGTGGGAGCAGCTGCCACTCGGTCACACCAACCGGAGGAGAGTCCAGGCAGTGTGACCTGTGTTCAGCTACAGTGAGGTCTCACGGTGACAGCCCCCTTTCCTGGAGCACCGGCTGTGCGGGGCTTTCTGCCAGCGTGTGCATGGGCTGGGCAGAAGAGGACCCCGGGGACTCGCCTTTCAGGTCACCTGACCAAGGTTCCGTCTCTAAGTGCCAAAACCAGGTCTTAAACCCTCAGTCGCTTCCCCTGTATTTCATGTCATTCCCTGATTCCAGCTCTGGAAAACAGACATCACCTACCTGCCCAGCCGCACTCGGCAGTCATATCCTCTACCTGCACCCCGGCCCCGCACCTCCTGACACTGGCTGGGGGCTGTGCGACTCCCTCAGCATCCCGCACGCACCCTGTGAGTACCCCTCTCCCAGGCGGCCCTGTGGGTCCCGACTTGTGCTGCGGAGATGGCAGGGACAGGGTGAACCTGACCAGCTCTCCCACGTCCTCCTCTTTGTGACTGTGAGCAGAGTATCGTGGCGACTCCCCTGCTCCCTGGCACCCCTGGACATGTCCCTCAGCAGATGCCCCTTGAGTGGCATGGCTGTGGGTGCATAGCAAAAGGGCTGCCCGACTGTGTGGGCAAGTTCGGGTCTTTGAGAAGGGCTGAGACCACAGCCCTGTGAGCGCCCGTGTGTGATGCGTTTCTCCAGGCACTCTGGTGAGCAGCGGCCCCTCTGCTGGGACCACACTCGCTCAGCATGCACATATATTTGAGTCTCACAAAAACCCTATGAAAAATGTTTTTGTCCCTTTTTTTTTTTTTTTTTTTTTGAAGAAGGAAATATGCTCAGAGAAGTTTAAATTATCCAGAGGCACAGAGCCAGAAAAGGACAGTTGGGAATTTGCCCCTGCAGGGCCTTGTGCCTCATGACTCTGCCCTCCCATCTCTATGGGTAAGACATCACTGGTCCAGACCCCATCCCATCTCAGCCCATCCCCGTCCCTGGAAACTGCCCCCTTTTTTGTGACTCGTGAGTTCATACTAGGATGTCACCTCGCTTCCTTAAGGGGCCAGGGTTCCAAGCTTCTGCTGGAGTGGATTTCTGCGTCCGAGAAATCCCATGGAGGCAGGGCCAGGTGAGAAACCTGGCCTTCACCTCCTGCGTCCCTCCAGTCTGCCAGCTCCACCTCTCAAAGCAGCCAGGTCTCCTGCACCGTGACCCTCAGCTCCAGAGCAGCCAGACCCGCCCTCACAGTTCCCACCTGCCGGCAGCCCTTCTTCAGGCTGGCGGGCTCAGGCACCCCTTCCTACCTGGGGAGTCTGCTCCCAGTGGGGTGTCCCGGGGCTTGACTTCCGCCGTGGAGTCCTCAGTTTACCACTGGAGCTCGTTAGATCTTTTCTGCATTCTCTCTGGCATCAGCCCTAGTTCTTCTGTTCACTACCCTCGTAACTATGGTCAGGGATCGAATCCTTCCAGGTCTCAGTCTCCTGGCCTTTAAAATGGGACCAGTGACACTCCTGCATGGCTGTTAGGGTTAAAGAGAGCTTGTACAGAAGGCATGGCACTAACCACACCTGTTCTACCATACTGGAAATCCCTGCCAGACAGAAACCATGGACCCTGTTCCTAGATCTCTGTGTCCTCCACTCTCAGCCCTGCCCCACATCTCCGTTAAGCAGGGAGGGGTCCATGGACTCAGATCATGTGTGTGAGCAGAGGAGCACACATGTGACCTGTAGCACACATACGTGCTCACTAAAGTGACCCAGGTGCATTGAGTTCTCCGTCCCCAGCACCCTCACAGGGTTGTTCCCCTGAGTCGTCCTGTGGCTGCCGCAGCTGGGCCATCATCCCTGCAGGTTGGGGTAGGTGGATGGGGCCCAGGAAGGGGCTAGGCTCCGCTGCCGGCTACACCCCATCTGACTCACAGGTCTGTGGCCTGATTTTAAACTATTTCATCACGTCAGCTCAGGAAGTCATCCCACAGCAGGTCCCACGCTCCAACAAATGCCACATGAGAATAACAGCCTTTGCTTCCGGATCATTCTGTGAATGGAAGTCTTCCCCACCATTTTCTCTGGGGCAGACGCATGCACTCCTGCTCCTTGGCCCTGTCCCCAAACGGCCTGATATGGCTGCATCACTGTGCAGAGAGCCATCTGAGATCTGTCACGTCCGGGGCTGTCTGTGCTCCTTCCACCTGTGCTGTGGCCAAGCCGCTCCGGTCCTCTCTTCACCTGGGTGTTTCATTTCCTTAGACACACAGTTCGAATCAGGGCCTGCGTCCTGTAGTTTCCGTGTGTGCATTTCTCAGTTTGGAACTACACATCCGCATGTGTGATCACCGCCCAGCACTGGGCTCTCAAACAACCGTCAGGCCCATGAAGGCACGCGGCCCTGGCACCAGGTGCCACGCACACCTGGCATTCAGTAAGGTTTTGTTCAAGGAACCAACCTAAACAGCAGCCCCTAGCAGTGACTGGCGAGATGCCCCCTGGGATGGGTACAGCCCTGCTTTTCAGACTGATGTGTGCCTGAGTCACTGGGAGTTTAGTGACTCCCTCCTTAAGCCTGGGGCCTGAGGTCACGCATCTGCAGCCGTTCCCAGGTGACAGTGCTGCTGCTGGCTCAGGCACACATGATGGGGAGGTCCAGCTCCAGAGAGCCTGGCTTCACTGGCGGCAGGCGGGCCCAGAGTGCTTGGCTCCCTGGGCTTTTGGGTTAGGCAGGAGTCACAGCTCTGGGCTGGGCCTTGTGGCTTTGCTCCGTGCTGCACCCTAAGGATCACACTAGATTCAGCAGGGCTGAGACTCAGGACCCTGGGATCCTGACCTGAGCTGAAGGCAGACGCTTCACAGACTAAGCCACCCAGGCGCCCCTCTAAGACAGCATTTCTGTTGGCTTAATTACATTTCATCCTGGGAATGTGCTTCCTCTGTTGAAAGTTTAACATTTTTGACAATTAAATATTTTGGTGAATGTTTTCCCTGAAATTCTTTCTGATGACTTCCCCCTTTGCTCTCACCTGAGGGGCCCGGAGGCGGGGCCTCGGGGGTGTGGTGGTGGGCGGGGCCTCACTGGCCGCGGTGGGGAGTCTCCGTTGGTGGGGGGGCGGGTGTGGTGACACCGGGTCCCTAATGTTGGGCCGAGAGGTGCCCCGCGGAGAGAGCTCGGGCGCTGCGGGGTAACCAGGATGGATAACCAGGGTGGCATGGGTGCGTCAGCTTAAGTGTGCGCTTGTCGTGCGCGAAAGGACAAAGGAGCCCGCGGACGGCCCGCGGAGTATCTTTTACCCAAGACAGCCTGTCCCTCCGGGAAACGACCCTAGGAACCCTGGGCTTCGGCCTCGGGCCCTGGTCAGCGGGAGCGGGGGTCCGAATGAGTCCCAGTGTCCAGGACCCTCCTGGATCCCTCAAGGTGACAGCAGTTTCACGGTAACCGAGGAGTCTAGGCCTGGAGGGCATTTTTTAGGCAAAACAAGGCCTCGTTGTGTTAGTGCCGCAATCGGGAGCAGAGCGGGTGTGCTGGGACCCGCGCTGTGCGGGAGCCTCCCCGCGCGCTGCTTCCTAGAGCCTCCCCGAGGCCCGTCCTGCAGGCAGGCTGCGGGGGTCGCCCCGTCCCCAAGCCCCGGCCGCGGCGGTGCGGCCGCCCCTACCCCGGGCTGTGTCGGGGAGACCCGGCGGTGACCCGCCGGGGCTGCGGGGGGAGAGCAGGGGGTGACCCGCCCGGACTGCGGGGAGAGACCCGCCGGCTGCCTTCCCCCGGCGCGTGCACGACCGACCCGGTGCGCTCGGGGAGGTACCACGCGCCCCGGCTCACTGCGGCGGGTCTTCCTGCTGGCGCGTAGTTTCGGGGCCTCTTCTCGGTTGGGCTCCCCCCGCCGCCTGGTGCCCAGAGCCGCCCCGCGCGCGGACCGGCCGGCGACAGCAGGAGCCTCGCGTGACCCTGGTTATTCAGCAAGTGGGTCTGGGGCCGCTGGACTGCGGGACCTGGGGGCGGGGCGGGCATGACGAGGAGACCCGTTCTTTCCTACGCGTAAAGCCCAGTGCGGGAGACTGGAAACAAGGCGTCTCTCCCACACACACCTTCGGGCGTTCGGGTGCGGCGGGACCCCGCGAGCCGCCGTGTCGCCACCACCCGCGCGGACCGCCGCGCCGCTGGAAGTGGGTCCCAGGCTGCTTTCCGCACCGACGGCTCCCGTGGTTGGGGACCCTTCCGGGTCGCCTGTCACTCGCCTGCGTGCAGAGAGTCGTTGGGACACCGCCTCCTTGGGTTTGAAGGTGATCACGCCGCCGCTTCGCAGTGACACCTGGCGTGGGGAGGGGCGCGTGACTCTGTCGTTTGGCTTCAGATCTAACCCACAGGCCTGGGCTGGTGTGTGGCATGGGACCCGGCTTATGACTTCATGCTCCAATCTCCTCCTGTGTTCCTGTTTTGATTTAATTAAAATTCTAGAATTTTATATTAAAACCAGTTAATAGAAGTTTAATTCCTCAATTGAGTGAAGACTTGTGTGCAGGGGCGATACTGGTCTAGAACAACCAGCCCTGCTCTCCGGCTGTGCTCCTTTGCTGCTGTCACTCATGCGGTAATTACAGACTGGTGGCCGCGTGGGGTTTGGAGGCATCTTACAAGTGACTCGGTTACTGAACAAATTTTAGCTGGTAAGGACTCTACCTGAATGCCTGGCTCCCGTGGCCTTGCGGGGTGAGTCTAACGACACCCTGTCATGTCCCTGTGGGCCCAGTGACTTACCCTTCCTCACTCAGGGGCCTCTGACAGCTGGAGACGCCTCCTCCACAAGACCACAAGCATCCAGAGAAGGAATGTTTTCACAGTGGAGCAGATAAGTGAAGAAAAGCACAGAGAGGGCCAGTGTAGAGCGTGTATTACTGTTTGTTTAGAAAAGAAGGACTGTGGATAGAGTTCACATTCAACGCCTTCGCATGGCTTTGAAGGACACAGACAGCTGAAATCACTGGTTCCTGTAGGGAGGGGGCTGGGTGGCTGGGAGACTTTTTACTGAAAACCTTTTGAATTTTGAGCTATGTGGTTCTATCCCTATTCAAACCATAAAGAAAAACATACCAAGCAGTGTGGCTCCAATTCTTTTTTTAAAGCATGCGTGTTGGAGGTATGCAAGCATACATCCTCACACATGGCTCAGGTCTCGGTCAGATGTCCCTACAAGGGCCCTCACGAGCTGGCCCGGGCGCTGGACCAGCCCCAGAGTGGGTGAGCTCCAGGCTTCAGCTGGCACCCCAAGAGTCATACCAGATGCTAGACCCCGATTTTCCTCCTTTTTTTTTTTTTGTCTTGCATGAATCTTGCTGGTTTCCCTGTGGTGGCTGTGTTCACAGGCATGTATGGCCAACTTTTGTGCTATTTCAGAGCAAAGACTACCTTGCTTTAAATGCATAAGAAAGAAGAATACTTTTTTTAAAAACAGCAAGTTTTTTAAGGAAATGATGAAAGAGGATAGACATTGAGAATTAGAGAACTTGCCCTTCAATTCCCGTTGCTGTGAAAACCGCCTGAAGAGGGAGACGAGCTGGGGGTTGTGGGCAATCGCGTCGGACGCTGTGGCAAAGAGAGACCGTGAACCTGCAATTGCACCCCAGGGTTTGAGCCGCCTGCCTCCGTGAAGGGATAATACCTCTCTCCCAGGTGGATTGAGATTAAAAATGGTGTATGCACCTGCCCCACGAGACTGTTAGAAACACAAATATGTGTGAGGCTTCAGTCTTCAAGTGAAGGAAACAAATGAGTCAGCCCTCCCTGTCCTCTCTGGGCGTGCAGGGACCTCACGTGGGGTTCAAGCCCCTAAACGCTGTCCCAAGCTGGAAAGACAGCCGTGGAGATGGACTCAGTGAGAAGACGGTGCTCAGCTTGGTTTTCCTCCTCTTCCCTGTGACTTCAGCCCTCACAGGAGGGATGACGATGAGCCAGAGTTGCCTCTCAGTCATCAAAAAATGTGCCATTTTAGAGTTTTAAAAAAAACAGCACCTGAGCGAGTTTAAGAGGAAATCTGGGGACCATGTTTTCCATCGTAGGAAGAATGACTTTTCGGTTAGCTTGGAGTGGTAGCTGCTTAGTGCTGCAGACGTGAACTGAATCAGAGTCAGGAAATGGGGTCTTTTTTCCAGCCTGGAATCCAGGTGCTCTGTGACCTTGGGCAGATGTTTCACCCTCTCTGAGACCCTCAGTATAGAAGCTGGAGGGGCACTTCCAATGGGGAAGCTTAAAACTTAATTGTGCACGGGGCGCCTGGGTGGCTCAGTGGGTTAAGCCGCTGCCTTCGGCTCGGGTCATGATCTCAGAGTCCTGGGATCGAGCCCCGCATCGGGCTCTCTGCTCAGCGGGGAGCCTGCTTCCTCCTCTCTCTGCCTGCCTCTCTGCCTGCTTGTGATCTCTGTCAAATAAATAAATAAAATCTTTAAAAAAAAACTTAATTGTGCACATGAAGACAGGCAGTGCAAACAAGCCTTTTGTGCTCTGCCATGTTCTACAGAAAATGGATTTTTTGTAACATACAGGAAAGTGTAGAGAGATCTCATTAGGTATCAGGAAAAAGAAAATTTTACATTTTTAGTATTTTTAACCTGGAAAATAAGAAATAATCCTGGTAGCACTCCTGGAGTCCCGTGACACTGAACGATGAGAACAGACTGGTACTGTCAGAGTCTTGTGACTCCAGAAGTACCATCTGAATGGAGTTTTAGTTTCTGAAGAGAAGAGGGACTGAGGGCCCTTTACAGTTTGGAGCAAGGGTGGAGATGGGTGTGAGGGAAGGCAAGTTCTACCCTGCACCGAATGCCTGCCCTCTGTCCTTACCAGTTCAACACCGTGGGACCAATCCAAACTGGAAAAGCCTGCCCTACCAGCTGGGACTGCATCTCACATCCTGTTTCTGCTCTGCAAACCCAGCAGTGATGGGGAGGGGGCTTCTTAAAAGTCTTTATTTTCTAAACTGGTGTAAGCTGACAACACATGCCTGGACACTTGGTCCCTTAGGGTTTCCTGTATGCCAAGAGCAAAAGCAGGGTCTGCATTGAACCCGTCCGATGTCACTCTCTGGGCTTTCTGTGTTTCCGAATACAGCTTCCAATGAGCCTTCAATTGGCTATTTAAAAAAATCATTCTTTGAGGTGAAACTTAAAAAAAAATAAATAAATAACGGCTCTATAAGCTATAACTCACGTGAAATAAAATTCACAACTTCAAAGTATAAATTTAGTAGTTTTTAGTATATTCACAGAGTTGTGCAGTCATTACCACTATCTAATTTGGGAACATTTTCCTCACCCCAGAAATAACCCTCCTACCCATTAGCAGCCATTCTCAATCCCGTCTCTCCCAGCCCCAGGCAACCAGGAGTCCGTTTGCTCTGTGACTCTGCCTACCCGGTACCTTGCACGTAAACAGGCTCATACGTGAAAAGACCTGTATCTGGTCTTTTGTGTCTGGCATCTTTCACTGAGCATGTTTTCAGGGTTCATCTTTATTGTAGGACATGTCAGTACTGAGTTTTGGGGGGCAGTGTAAGGCCAGGATCCACTCAGGAGAGCCTGGCACTGTCCAGGGAAAGCCCACGGCCCCATGACAAATGTTACTGCTTCAGACCCTAGTCTTGCTGCTGGGTCAGCGTGCCTGGTGTAGACCAAGTAGAGGCTCCCAGCAGGTAGGAAAGCTGGCTGCCTCTGGAGTTGTCTTTTAATCAGAAGAAACAAGTTACAAGCAAGCAAAAGTAGACTTTGGCTGCCATTTATGTACACCTCCGTAGTTCCATTCAGTGGTGCTGCTTGTTTCTACCGTGGATTCAAGTTCACGGGTACTGGGCTTCTATTTCAGCCTGAAACATAGCTTTAGTATTTCTTATAAGGCAGGTCTGCTGGTGGCAAATTCTCTATTTTTGTGTGTTTCAGACTATCTCATTTCTCCCTCATTTGTGAAGGACAGTGTTGCTGGGCACAGAGTTCTCACTTGACATTCTCTCCCCCACCCCCCAACATGACATCCCACAACATTTTAGCCTCCATGATTTCAGACAGGAAGTCATTCATATACTTGCGGATCCTTTCTATGTAATGAATTGTTTTCCTGCTTTTAAGATTCTCTCTCGGGCTTTGGATTTTGACAGTTTGCCTATGATACGTCCAGGTGTGATCACATTGAGTTTATCTTAATTGTAGATTGGACTTTTCGGTATGTAGATTAAAACAGATTTGGGAAGTTATGGACTTTGTTTCTTCAAATATTCCTTCTGCCTTTTTCGCTCTAGGTAACCATCCAAAGTAAAGACTTAAAAAATCTTTCACTGAATGAAAACTGTTTAACCCTCCACAAGGCAAGTGTGGCATTGGCTCTTTCGCTCCTTCTTGCCGTGAACGTCCACACTGGGAAGGCTTCCCTGGGCAGTGAGTAGATGGGACTGAGGGCTCTGAAGGCACACCAGACCTCAGCTCTCGACTCTTACCAGGTCGTGTCTTCCTTGGGATGCGTGGTAGCTGGCCACAGATCTCTGAGACTCTGTTCGTTTTTGTCTTTCTGCTCCGTAGATAGTACAGTCTCAAACGACCCATCCTCACGTTTGCCGATTCTTTCTTCAGCCACGTCTAACCGTCTGTCGAGTCCCTCTAGGGAATGTCTTCACTTCAGTTATTATATTCTTCAATTCCAGAATTTCCATCTGTTTCTCTTTTTTTTTTAATGATTTTCATCTCTTTGTTTATAACGTGTTCCTTGCTTTCGTGGTTTCCGTGAGCTCTGTAGACATGGTTTCCTTTAGTCATTTGAACGTAATTATAATAACTGATCTCAGATCTCTGTCTTGTGAGCACAGCCTCTGGGACCCTAAGTGACTGTTTGCTGCTCATTTTCCTCTGTGTGGAGGCCATTTTTTTCTGTCTCTTTATAGATCTCATAAATTTGTTGAAAACTCAACATTTTAAATAATATGATGTGGAAGTCAAACCCTTCCCTCTGAAGGGTTTGTGTTTGTTGCTGCTTTTTATTTAATGACTTCCCTAGAGTAATTCTGTAAACTGTATTATTGTCATGTGTGACCACTGTTAGGGTCCTGGTCAGCCGGTAATTGAACCAAGATTTCCTGGAAGGATTTGAACCAGAGGCTGTGCTCTGAGGCTCTTGGGGCACACCTTTAACACTCCAGCTGCTTACAATTCGCCTTAAAAGCCTTTGCTCCTGACTCACAGAACCCCAAGATCAGCCAGGTAGGAGAGATTAGAGCCTTCTCGGGGCTTTCCTGATCACACTGATAGCCCTGCCTGTGTGAGTGGCTGTCCGTATCATAGGAATGAATCCGAGCTTGTCACAGCCTCCTGCGGAAATCTTATTCCCCTCCATTACTTTTACTGTAAAGCACACATCACGAAAGATGTGCCGCCCAACCATTTTACGTGTGCAGTTCAGTGTCCCTAAGTACATTCACGGTGCCGCGCAGCTGTCCCCACCATCTCCAGAACTCCTTTGTCCTGTGAAACTCAAAGTCTGCCAATTAAGGAGTGACTTTCCAGTTCTTTGCGCCCACCACCTGCTTTCTGTCTCCGGGATCTGATGGGTCCAGGGACCTCATCCGCGAGGATCGCATGGCCCCGAGTGCCCCAGGCTCGTCTGTGCAATGGCGGGGCCAGAACAGCCCTCCTGTTTGAGGCTCAGTAACACGTGTTAACCCGCTGTGTGGGCGTGAGCTGCAGCACACTTAGCAGTTCCATACATTCTGAACATTCTCCCTTTTTACAGGTTTTTCTACTCCGCGGATCGTGTCCTCTTTTTTTTTTTTTTTTAAGACTTTATTTATGAGAGAGCGAGCAAGTTGTGGGGAGGAGCAGAGGGAGAGGGGCAAGCAGACTCCATGCTGAGAGCAGAGTCCAATGTGGGCATGACCTCAGGACCCTGAGATCGTGACCTGAGCTGGAGCCAAGAGTCAGGCACTTCACTGACTGAGCCCCCCTCTGTGGACAATGTCTTTGGATACAGGAAAGGCAGATTTCCCTAAGTGCAGTGTCTCTTTCTTCTTTTGCGACCTGTGCCTTTGGTGTCCTATCCAAGAAACCATTGCCAGACCCAGCGTCCTAAAGCTTTTGCCCTGAGTTTTCATCTAACCATTTATAGTTGTAGGTCCTACATTTAGGTCATTTATCCATTTTGAAAGACTTCTGGTAATGGTGTTACCTAAGAATCCAACTTCATTGTGATAAAAGCATCTTATTTAAAAAACTAAAGTCATGGAATACAAATCTTATATTTTTACTTCCCCCTTATATCAGATCACACAGGTTTCCTCTAGATGCAATAATTAGCAGGTAGGATTCATTGTTATATAATTCTTGGTGTCCTTACCAGAAATTGAGAAAGTGAATTGTGCCAAGGGTTTGGGCAGGAAATCATACAAGCCAGTTGTTTCCAGTATTTTGCTTCTAACAGCATTCAAAGTTGTCCTAATTAAATTGTCAGCTAATAGATTATCAAAAGTAATTTTAACGATAGAGCACTCTATGATTATTTATCTTTGGCACACGACCTGGTGAGAGTCCGAGAGCTGGGGTCTGGCGTACCTTCGGAGCCCTCGGTCCCATCTGCTCGCTGCCCAGAGAAGCCTTCCCAGTGCTGACATTCACGGCAAGAAGGAGAGAAAGAGCCAACGCCACACTTGCCTCGTGGCATGTTAAACAGTTTTCATTCAGTGAAAGATTTTTTAAGTCTTTACTTTGGCTGGTTAATAATTATCTACGAAATGTTGTGGCTGTGTTCTAATCGTGATTTAATCATTGTAATGACTCGGGCTAGAACCTTCTTTACTGCAAAAAATCTATTTTATATTACTTTATAGTTCTGGTGAAATACACATGCCTTATATTTGCCATTTTAGCCAGTTTTCAAGCACGTTACCAGCCTCAGCTCCACTCACATTGTTGTACATTCAATCCAGGACTCTTTCCATAGGCAGAATTAAAACTCCATACCCACTGACAACAAAATGTAGAAGCATTCTCCACACGTAGAGCCTTGTGGCTATGTGAAAAAGAATGTTTAATTCAACTTATCTGTTTTTCTTGCACAGAAGAGTGATAGGGCACTCAGGCATAAATTATTATGATAAAATGCTGGGGCAGGGTAATAGCAACAAGAGACCAAACAGGAAAAGCAACCCTGTGGAACCTGGGATCTCCAGAAGAGTTTGCTTATTCTATTTTAAAATGCGTGATGGTGACATCACATCACTATGGCATTTAGATTTCATTGACTGTATTTGAAAGGTTATCTGATATTTATTTTTAAAAGAAATATCTGCAGAACGCCAGAAATTGTGTCCCTTGCAACTGTTTGTCTTTCTTATGAAAGTCAGGGACGCCTGGGGGCTCAGTCCTTACGCCTCTGCCTTCGGCTCAGGTCATGATCCAGGGTCCTGGGATTGAGCCCCGCATCGGGCTCCCTGTCTGCGGGGAGTCTGCTTCTGCCTCTGCTCCCCACTTGTGCTCTCTCTCACTATCTCTGTCTTTCTTTCTCTCAAATAAATAAAATACTTTAAGAAAAAAGAAAAAGTTACATGCTAACTTTAAAATATATTATCCTTTTTATCATGGTAGTTTTTTGAGTTCTTCAGGGGCACGTGATGTTTGAAGACCGCTCCAGTAGTGTGTCCGGATCCCTCCGAAAATGCCTGAGCTTTCCCTGGAGACCATCTTGAAATGCCCAGAATCTCCACTGGGGGGGGGGGGTCTCCCCCAGGTCATGAGCCTCCCCCAAGGCTCATGACCATGTAGTGACTGCTGAGGGTCAGACCTGCTATCCCAGTGTCAAACTGGCTGAACCCCACAAACGAGGCTGCCTGTCCTCACTCCAAACCAGTCAGGACTTCAAAGCTCAGTGCTTACTAAGGAAAGTTTTTTAAGAAAAACCTTCATATGGCACCTGTTCTAGGTTAGCAGGCAAGTTAGCTGCCTGAAACCGCCCACCTTCTCTTCCCTGTGTCCTGACCACAGCTGTGGCATTTCCCCTTAGAAGGACCAAGGTGCACAGAGTAAAGTAACCCACAGAATGGGAGGAATCATGCCCATCATGGTCACAGAGACAAACTGTGTGATCCCACTCATGTGAAGGACGGGGAGGAGTCGCAGTCCTAGAGTCCTGGGGCAGGTGATGGCGAGGGACTGGGAGAGGGGCTGGGGCATCGTGTTCGAGGGGACAGACTCAGTCCACAGCATCCAAAGGCATGTGGATGGTGGGGACCTGGCACAGATGGTCAGTTTTATGTTATGTGTATTTTGCCACAATAAAAATGTAATATCCCATTTCATACCTCTTTTTGCTAAACTTGGAGGTTCATTCAACGTATGAAGCGTATTTGCCATTCTGTGGAATCGACTAAGCCAGCCTCATTATCAAACAGGTCAGAGTAGCTTTATCTGGATTTTCATTTCACATCAGCACAGTAGGACGTATTTTGAAGGAAACTAATAGAAAAAGTGAGAAACAGCTTAGCTGTGTCTTAGACCAAACGGGCTTGTCCAACGTGCTGGTTCTCCCTGCTCAAGCTGGGATGTGGCCTCGGTCCCACAGGGGTGAGAGGAGGAGAGGCAGCCCGAGTTGCTTAGAGCATGTGCATGGCGTCCAGTCTGGGGAAGAAGCGCAAACGTCGGAGGTGCTCACTGCTCTCATCAGACGGGATCCAACTCCCTTGACGTGTTTACTGAACGGGGGCGCATAGGGATTCAGGCCGCTCTGCAAGCTAACTGGTGTCAGGACCGAGGTGGCGCAGGGGGGGTGGCTGCTGTTCAGACACGTTCGTGATGGGATGGCACAACCCAAGCTGAAAAGGACTCCCCGGAGTGCACGTCATAGGCTCGGCCCCAGGCGTCCTGATGAGTCTCATGGCCGCGGGGTGCCGTCCCCGTGTGCAGAGGCCAGCCCGTGGGGTGTACGGGGACAAATACGAAATCACTCCTGTCTTTAAAGAATTCGGGGAGGGACTTTCAGGTTTGCTGGGCTGTGCACCCCCATGGCAGCAAAGGGGGAAGCCCCGCCGCACCCCCTTCACCCCGCGTGTGGGAGGCAGACTGTGGAGCCGTGCTTCCTCATGGAGGGTGGCCGTTCCCAGACCGACGTTTTCAGATGTCCCGCTGTTGTGTGCCTGGAAGTGTTTTTATTCCCGGGGCAGTGCAGGGTGGGTGAGGACTTTGTTTCCTTTTGCTTTTTTGCTTTTGCTCTGATTCTCAGAGATCTGTGGGTGGGGAGATTGGGAGATGGACTCCCCTAAAATCGTTGGTTTCGTATGTGCAGTCCCCAGCCCGACAGCACCCGCTTCTCCTGGGAACTTGTTAAAAATGCAGGTCTTGGGCTGGCCTCCAGGTCAGCACAGTCGTGACCTCAGGGGGACTCCAGGTGGTTCTGACACCCACCCTGTTTGAGAGCCACACAGACCCATGTGGTGGGAGCGATTGGCCCTTGACATAATGTCTAGATGACGTAACGACTCGTTCGGTGTAAACGTCATTGGACGTTTCATTTATGTGTGTTCCGGAGCCACTGTAATTAGTTTTCAGTTACATTGAAGAGCACTCGTCTGTCCTGCCTGATGAGTAAAGGTCCCTGTAGCCAAGTGAGGGACAGCAACCCACCCCAATCCGGAAAACCGTGGACCAGACTGGCGGTGTCCTCAGACGCCAACACGGTGCAGCCCACGGGAGGTGACCTGGGGTCCTCTGCCCCGAGAACTGCGTGGGTACCTGAGCCAAGGCCAGGGCAGTCAGGCATTCCCCAGGGCACATGGCGAATACCCGCTTTTCTGGGGACAGACCTGCTCTGTCCCTCTGGCCAGTGCAAGGACCCCGCCTCCCGAGATTTCTGAAGCCTCCTTTGTACCACCGTCCTTCCTCCCTTCACTTTGGCTTCCGATCTGACCCTTTTGAAGCACAGTCATTCGGTCCTTTAGAAATGCAAACCCTATCAGGTAGTTCCTAACCTAAAGTCCTTGTAGGACTACCCACTGCCCTCAGGCGAATGCAGAGCTTCCAGGGGGCTCTTGCTTCCCTCCTGCCCCTGAGGGTCTGACCCTGCCTCAGGGCTGTCCAGACCGTAATCTGGGCCTGCAGGGCAGCCGTGGGTGGAGGCCCTCACCGAGGCTCCTGTCATTTCATGCGCCGTCCTGGTTATTAGTTTTGACATTGCTCTTCGTGTCCAGCCTGAGCCCCAGCACCCGTCCTGCCCGCAGCGCTGGCGGAGCTGCTCCCCCCACTCTTGTCTTTGCACAAGCTCCGTGAGGACGGGGATACTGTCACACACTTGTCATTCAGGGAACAAGCCTTATTTCGGCCGCCCTTCCCCACCACTCATTTACTCCCTGTCTCTCGCGCTGTAGTTTGGGGCTGAGTTCCGGAGGTTCTCCTTGGACCGCCACAAGCCTGGGAAGTTTGAAGACTTCTACAAGCTGGTCGTGCACACGCACCACATCTCCAACACGGACGTGACCATCGGCTACGCGGACGTGCACGGGGACCTGCTGCCCATCAACAACGACGACAACTTCTGCAAGGCCGTGTCCAGCGCAAACCCTCTGCTCCGGGTCTTCATCCAGAAACGAGGTACGGGGCGGGGGTGCTGCCTGTCCCCAATGCCCGTCACACTGGTGCAGCACCCACTGCCGTCTGTCAGGACAGAACCACGTGGTTCTTGTGTCTGCCCCGTGGGCAGATGAAAGAAAGTGATGTTTGTTTGGTCAATGTTAATTTGTTAGACAATTTAAAGATTTTTTTTTTTAATTTGATAGAGAGAGATCAGCAGGCAGAGAGGCAGGCAGAGAGAGATGGAGAAGCAGGCTCCTTGCTTGCGGAGCAGAGAGCCCGATGCTGGGCTTGATCCCAGGATCCTGAGATCATGACCGGAGCCGAAGGCAGAGGCTTTAACCCACTGAGCCACCCAGGTGCCCCTTGTTAGACACTTTAAAATGCATTTTCCGTCTTCAGTAGTGTTGACTTCTGACGTCCAAATACTGAGGATGGAATAATATTGACGCTGTCATATTTGACTGGAAGCAAGGGAGTTCACTAACAAGCAGGCTTTAGCCAGTAACGCGAGAGTGAAGCTGTGGCTGCCAGTGTGTGCTCTCCACTGTCTTCTCAGGGTTGGAAAATGATGCGAGCTTTCAGTTATAACTTCGGTTAACTTTTCGCGCTCAGGGCCTAGCTTTGCTGTAACAGTATCATTTTATGGGAAAATAAGCTGCTCGTGTAGGTGTCTGGTTGGGAGGGAGGACCCCCGCTGCTGAGTTCAAGCGCGTCCTTGTGCCACTCCCAGCTGCATTTTAGATGTTTGTTTTCATCTCAGAGTCAGGAGAAACTTCCCGTTTCACAGTGAAATACTGAGGAGAACCCCTGCAGGTGCGGCTCGACATTTGGAAAACAGCGCTTCCTGGTCGACTTGGTCATGACCAGACCTTCTGTGACCCCAGCGAGCACCTCGGGGACCCCGCTGGCCGCCTGCACGGGGCAGAGCACCTCGGGGACGCTTCCAGAGGGACAAGAACAGCTCGCGGTGGGGACAGGGGGCTGGGCGCATCCTGTAGCCACCACAGTGTTGGCGGCAGGAGGAGGCCAGGACCCGGGGCCATGTGTGGGGCCAGGAGCCCAGCTCTGAAGGCAGGCAGGGTCCCTGCGGCGCGGACGGCCATCTGGACGTAGGTGCCGTCAAGCGGCCGCACAGCCAGGTGCCCGAGCGAGCTGGCCGACAGCCCGTGCTCCGTGCGGACTCGCTGGGGCCGACTGGTTTGTGGGCTGGAAGGGAGCACACAGAGGGGGAGCCACAGGAGATCTGCTGACCTCCCTTTCCGACGGGTCCTCTGGCATGAGATCACACAGCTTTGCCTCTGCCGTCTTGCTGAGCTGGGTATCCCGCTGATGGTTCCCAGAAGCCCTCACAGCTGTCACTTCCTCACAATGACGTCGGCTCCGTCCCAGCCCACAGCGTGCTGGGCCCCCAGCTCAGCCGCAGCCTCCGGGGTCCTCCTGCTCTCATCCCCTTCCCTGGGACCACACCTGCCACCCCCGCCTGGCAGCCTGTGCCGCCCACGGCGCCCTGGGGCTCCCTCACGCCACCCTCTCCCAGCGGCCCGGCCCGAGCTGCTCTGCCTCATTCCCTCACGTCCCCCGGCTTCCCCGTGTGGCGTGTGGCGTCGGTCAGCTGTTCTCTGAACGCCACACCCCACGGCTCCGCCCTGGCCGCCCCAGGTCAGGGTGGGTGTGCGAGCAGCAGATCTGCGCGTGGGCCTCGTCAGCCACCCGAGGCCCCACCGAGAGCACCCTTTTGGGCTGAGGGCTGGTGGCGCCCGGCGCCCCGCGCTGCTAATTCACTGAGGCTGAGGTGATGCGGGAAGCCCCAGGGTTTGTGTGTTTGCAGCTGGGCACGTGTCAACTTCCTGAGGGAAGCTCAGATTTCTTTGAGGCCCTCCATCCTGTCTTAATTGTTTACTGTTCCTTCTCCACTGTCCTCGGACAAATAGCCCAGAGTTTAACCCGCTGGCTTCAGGTTTCTGAGCCCCTGGGTTTGCAGTGTGAGCACGTTCCCTGCAAGCCTGCCTTCCTCTGTCAGGTGACAGCAAGGAGCATGGGGGACCTCAGTTCAGATCCTTGTCACCAGCTCTGTGACCAACTGGTCCTTAATGCTGTTTCTGGTCTGTAAAATGGGACAGCAGTGCCCACCTCATAATTGTCAGACTTGAGTAGGAACGTGCCCCTAACATTCACTCAGCCCAGCCTCGTGGTCCCGTCCTTGGGGACACTAGGGCTCCATTCTCACCATCCTCAGTGGACGGTCACTGTGAGCACTGTGTCCGAGTGGGAGAGGCAGGGAGCTTGGGTTTTTGTGGACGGCAGGAAGCAGGAGCCATCTTCACACCCTGTGTGTTCAGGACGGACTTGATGACCGGGGGAGTGTCCGTCCGTGGGCAGGGCCTTGCTGAGGCTACCCTACAAGGTGACATCCAAGTCCCCTGTCCTTTCCCTGCAGCAAGGGTTCCAAGATGTCCATCACATATGCTGTTCTCATGGCTGGGCTGTGGCCATACACTCTGTCCTTCACATCCTGACCTTATGAACCTGGATACGTCCTGTAAGAAAAAGCTCATTACTGTCCCGCGTGCAAAGTCCTCAGTCTTCCAACAGGTGTTGAGTTGAACCCGCAGTTCGGTTTGGGAAAACTACTTTGCCACTTACTAATCTCTTCCCCCAAACCTACACAGATGGCACAGTAAAACTCCAGACCCGTGTCCCTTCACCAAAGCCCCAGGATGTGGGACTCACCTTCCCACACCGGAACTTGTGCGGGGCTGCTCACGGCAGCCGTGAGTGGACAGCATGGATGCGCCATGGGACAGGACAGAGGGGCCGAGGGGTCACGGACGCAGCACGCAGGCACCTCGGAGAGAACGGGAGGCAAGAGCAGCCGGACATCCAGGCTGCTGTCCTGGGGCTCTCTTCAGTCCGTCCTCCCAGTGAAGTTGCTCCAGTCTGTTTGTCGCCGACATTCAGTACTCAGGGCACCCGCGGGGCTGTTCGCAGACGTGCAGAGCAGGGAACAGTCAGCGGCCGATGCGGCTGACGTTGGAAGGGCTCCACTCCACCTTCTTGCATCTGCTCTCAGGCGGAAGAAACGTCCTTCCCACAGTCCACGCAGTGTCCTCTTTGTCACTTTCTTCTGCGTTTTCTCTTCTTTAATTGTGGCAAAATCCATAGGACATAAAATTTGCCATCGACCCGTTCAGGGACTTTAATACATTCCCAGTGACATACAACCATCGCCACCCTCTGTCTCCATGATGCTTTTCATCTTGTAGGACTGAGTCAGTCTGTCTTCTAACGAACTCCCCATGCTGCCCTCCCTCCACCCCTAGCACCCGCCACCCTGCTTTGTGGAATCCCATAGCATTTGTCTCTGTAACTGGCTCGTGTCGCTGAACACAGTGTCCTCAAGATTCATCCACATTGTGTCATGTTGCACAACTTCCTTCCTTTGTGAGGTTGGATACCATTCTTTCGTGTGGACAGAGCACATTTCGTTCGTCAGTCATCCATCAGCAAACGTTTGGGTTTCCTCAGTGTTTTGGCTGTTGTGAATAATGCTGCTATGACTGTGAGACAACATCTCTTTGAAACCCTCCTTTCGATCCTTCTGGGAACACACCCTGTACTACGTATGTTGCTGCTTCATGTGGTAGCTCTGGTTCTGATGTTTTGAGGAACTGTCCTACTGTTCTCCACAGGGGCTGCCCCAACTTGCATTCCCACCAACAGTGCACAGGGGTCCAGTTTATCCACATCCTCTCCAATACCTCTTGTTTTTAGGATTTTCTTTTTATCTTTTTTCTTCCCCCCACGCCCCCCACCCCGTGCAGGGCTTGAACTCACAACCTCCAGATCAAGACCTGAGCTGAGATCAAGAGTCAGACACCTAACCAACTGAGCCACCCAGGTGCCCCTCTGATTTCTTAGAGTGGCCATCACAATGGGTATAAGGTGGGATCTCGTGCTTTTGACTTCTAAGTCCCCATTATTTAGGGATGTTGAGTATATTTTCAGTGCCTAATGGCCACTTGTCCATCTTCTTTGGAGAGATGTCTGTTCAGGTCCTTTGCCCATTTTTGCACCAGATTCTCTTTGGTTGGCGAGCTTCAGGCATTGTTCATATTCTGGATGATCATCCCTTATCACATGTATGACTGGCAAGTATTTTCTCTCATTCTGTGGGCTGCCTTTTTCCCCTGTGGGATTATGTCTTTTGATGTACAACATTTGTAATTTTGTACAAAGTCAAATTTGTCAATTTTTTCTTTCAGTAACTGTGCCTTTGCTGTCAAATCCAACGTCCTAAGGCATTTGTCCTAAGTATTCTTCCAAGGGTTTTATAGTTTTAGGTCTTACATTTAGGTTTTTAGCTTTTATAACTGGCCACGTGTTAGCCTTCCCTGAGACCTTCCTCCATGCACGGCTTCCCAGGACCGTCTCCTGTCCTTCCCTTGTGCCCGTCCAACTCCCAGGAGCAGCTCTTGTAGGAGAGGCTCAGTGGGCACCCGACGGCCACTGCTTTGTCTGTCTGGCCATGTCTTGGTTTCTCTCTCACTTTGCCGCATGATTTTGCTGGATAGAGGGTTCTCTGCTGACCGGTTTTTCTTCTTACAGCTTTGACCGTATTGGTGCACGTTTGCTGAAACCAAAGTTTCTGATGAAAAGTCTGCAGATAATCTTACTGGGCGTCCTCTCTTGGACGTGAGGACTCTCTTGTCTCTCGCTGCTTTCACGGCTCTCTCCTGTCTTGAAAGTCTGGGTGTAAAGTATCTCCGAGTGGGTCTCTCCGACTTCATCTGACTTGGAATTTGCTGACCATCTGGAATTTTATATACATGTCTTTCTTACAGTTAGGAAGGCTTTCTTCAGCCATTATTTCTTCAAATACTCTCTCTGCCCTTTTCTCCTCCTTAGACTCCAACAGTGTATATACTGGTCCTCTTGATGGTGTCCCACGGGTCCCTTGGGCTCTGTTTGTTTGTTTGTTTGTTTTTTCATGGACTTTCTAGTCCACAGTGTTAATCATGTCCACTGTCCCCAAAGATGTCCGGTCTTCAGGTTCACTGATATTTCTTCTGTCTGCTCAAATCTGTTTTGCATCCCTCTAGTGAGCTTTTCATCTCAGTTACTATACAGCTCCAGAACTTTTTTTTTTATGTTCATTCAGCCAGCATATGGTACACCATTAGTTTTTGATGTAGTGTTCAATGATTCATTAATTTCTTATAACACCCAGACTTCTTTGGGTTTCTTTTCTGATTTTTCTACTTCTTTATTTATATTTCCATTTTGTTCATACTTTTTCTTTCGTGATTTTACCTACATCTTCCTTTAGTTCTTTGAACATCTTGGAGACGGTTGTTTTAAAGCCTGTCTAGTAGATCTGACTCAGGCCTTTTTAAGGGACTGACTCTGTTGAATTCTCTTTTTCCTTTCAGTGGGCCAGACTCTCCTGTCGCCTTGTGTGTCTTGTGATTTTTTGGCTGACTGACCACTGGACGTTCAAGTCTTATAATGTGGTGACTCTGGAAATCGGATTCTCCCCCTTCCCCAGGGTTTGCTCTTTTGCTGTCGAAGTTCTTTGGATTGTCGGCGGGCTGTCTCTGTGCCGAGAACCAGCCTGAGGCGTAAGCTGCTGTCTCCTCGGGTCTTGTCTGAGCCTTTCCGTGGGCACGCACAGTCCCTTCCTAATTCCCACCCATGCAGCTGTTTCTGAACGTCCTAACGTGTGGCTCCCAAAAGGGGGCCAAGGGGGCCCTTGCCCTTTCAATGCCCTTGGTGTCGCTAGAGCTGGAGCTGGAGGGGCGGCAGCGATGGCCGCCAGGCTCGGTGTCGGCACCTGTGTGATGGGAAGCCACCGTCAGTGTCAGAGCGTAGACCCTGCTACTGGGAGGACAGGTCCTTGCCCACCTGGCGTCTGCAGGCTGTTCCAGAAACACGTGCACAGCTGCCTGCGGCGTGGCTGGGTGGCTGCGACCGTGCTGAGAGCTCGGAGAGACCCAAACTGACGACTTCCCCTGGACAGTGGCAGGCTTCGGCAGACCCCACGGTCCCCAAAGAGTCCCATCAGACGGTCTGCCCGTGCAGCCGTTGCCCAGGTGGGGAGAGATTCCTGGTGCTCCCTGCTCTGCCCTCTTCCCAGTATCCTCCTGTGCTTTTCTTAAGATGTCACTGTTGAAAATTACCCCAGGCAGAGTGCTGTTGCATCTTCCTCAGTGCAAGAGGGATAGAGTGTTCTCTATGTAGAAAGTGCTCTTGGGTGTGAGCTCAACATTGTGAGTTGGTGACATACAGTGAATTTGTGTCTTTAAACAGACACACACATAGCACAAGGGTTTGTATTGCTCAGTGGATAAAGACGTGATCAAGAGGCTCACAGGAACCTGCCCCTGTATTTTCCCAGGAGTCACGGTTCAATGTTCCAGAGACTTTATAGAACGTAACTACTGTGAATAATGAGAATCAACTCTATATGAGAAGTCCAGAATGGGACGATCCACAGAGACAGACACAGATTCATGGTGCTGGCAGAATGGGTATTAGGAAGGTTAGGGTTTCTTTCCTGGACACTGGAAATATTCTGGAATTCAGCAGTGATGTTGACTGCCGGGCTTGTAAATATACTCAGGACCATTGGATTTTACCCTTTAAGTGGGTAAATATATGGTACGTAAGTTAAGCTTCAATAAATAAATTATATCTCAGTATCTCTGTTCGAAAAGTATGAGATTTCAACCAGACTCTCCTGGGTCTGAGCTTGGACCCTGGGTGATATTGTCTGGGCTCGTCTTTAGCCTTTGTTTCCGAAATTCAGCCATTTTCAATAGGTGTGAACACTTGCACTTTGTAATTAATTTCTGTGGCATCAAAACTCAAGACAGTGCTCAGGACCCTCCAATCGCTCCTGAGGGGCATGTGTTTTGGGTCCATTGATAGACTTAATAGGAACGTGACCAGCCCTGGGCAAGGCCAGCCAGACTGGCCACTTGGCTGCCCACAGAAATCTTGCTCGTTGTAGCAGATGTCTGAACATGGTTTGCAGTGATTGTCATTTTAAAGGAGTGGTGCAGGTTGTTATTTAACACATTAAACAAGTAAGAAAGCACGTGTAATGTTGTATCACATGTTTGCTGTTGGATTTTTATCATCTTCAAAATAACTTATTTCCTTTGTAAATACATGTGTTTTACTTACTGCTTTTAAGAACGTGATTCTGAGAAGCAGTTTCCCAGCACCCTCTGATTCCTGAGGGCCCATGGAGCGCTCAGGGTTAAGAACCCAGTTATGCATAGTCTGCCCTTGGGAGCTCAGACGACAGGCCAGGAATGACTCAGACTTTGTCCCCCTGGGACTGACTTGGGGACATCTTCCTTAGGGTGTGAGATGGCGTTTCTGCCCTGCCTGCGAACCCTGCCTGTGGCCTTCATGTGCACAGGCTTCTCTCTCCCAGCATTTACCAGACTTCTGTAGTCCTCTGTGTGGGGCTGGACTCCTACTAAAAACTGGGGCTTCTCCCCATGGCTGTATAACAGATGTCCTTATGCCTTTCACTTTAACGCTTTGCCCATTAAATAGGTTATAGAATCAAGAGGGCACAGTGGGAGAATGTGGACTTAGGTTTGGGTAGCACACTCAGCCAGTGTTGAGGAGCCACTTTCTCTGTCCCTGCGTGCTCCTCTGGCCCTCCCTGAGGACGCAGGAACATTTTGGAAAGCTGGCCCAAACCAGAGAATGCGGACAAGACCCGCAGAGATCCTCAGAGTATCTCTATTTTTAGCAGAACAAACAGGAAGTGCAAACACTAACTTTTTACCACTTATCCATCACATAAACCCCCAACACCAGCATTCCCAGCACTCTCATTATTTGAGAGATGGGCCTTTTGCCTCCCAGGCCCCAGCCCAGATCTAGAGCTGGAAGCCTTGTCGAATTTGGGGGCTCCTTTGTCCCGCAGGTGACTAGCTTCTGCAGACGTCATGGGAGGCTTGTGCAGACTCAACCATGTCACAAGATTTTCAGCACGATTAGAATGTTCTGAAATACCTACTTTTAAAGTACATGTAAACACTGCGCATTTCCATGTGTCTGGTAACTGTTTCTGGCCTTCTGGCCTTCTTCTCGGTGCCTGGAATGAGGAAGACATGCACGTCTCATCTATCAGAAGTTGCACGATGGGGGTGGTGGGAGGTATTTGCTCATGATTTCACTTAAGTGAGTTGCCAGAGAAAGTACCTATGGGATGTTCTTCAAAGTAAGACGTATTTAATCATTGCGAATCCGGTTTTACGCACTGGCAGAATCTTAAAGTGTTGGACATAGGAGTCCTGCCTGGGATTGCTTCTCTGCACTTCTTCGTGACGTAGTGGGAGGCACAGGTGGCTTCTCGGCTGGGGCTCACGGCTCAGCAGGAGGCACTCGGTGTCTCCCACTTTTTCAGATGCTGTAGTTCTCTTTCCGCAAACACTGCCCGGGGTTTGAGGCTGTACGTGGTGAGGGAAAGTGTGGTCTTGCTGAATTAACCTTATCGTGTCCTTGTGCTCGTAGGAAGGGATTGATACCCTTCCACTGTGGGAGCTTTCTCGTGAGACACATTTGCTTCTTTAATTGCCGCTGATTTCTCCAAGTTTGCATATTTGGAGAATTTCTTTCTTTTTTTTCTTTTCTTTTCTTTTTTTAACTGAAAGAAAGGGCACACACTCTCCCACTCCTCCACCGTGGGAACATGCAGAAAACAAAATGCCTGGAGCCCGCATTCACCCCTGGAGTGGGAGTGGATAGGGGGAGAGAATGTGCTGATGTAGCTCATTAGAAAGAAAACAAAGCCAGAGCCACCCACCATCCAGAAGAATCCAGGGGCTGGTCCTGGCAAGGCTAACGTCCGTGTGGGGAGTCAGAGAGCATGCGGTCGTCGGCGTCCCCAGACGCGGCCGGCGGGGAGCACCTGGGCCCTGGGCCCGCCTCTCCCCCAAGCTGAGCCTTAGGAGGGAGGCGAACGCCCTGTCCCGGGGAACCTTGTACGTGAATGGTGAGAGGGAACCAGATTCCAGTCTCTTCTTTGTTGTCTGGTCCCGTTTACTTTTACACAGTCAAGCCCATGGTATGCTTATGATTTGGACTCCTGCGTTTGAAACTCTAATATATCATAAGCGTACCCTCTCATTAAACTCTTTGTAAGCCTTTTTGTTTTTAAAAAGCCTTTTCTGCTTATAACACACTTGTAAAAGATATGTCAGACAAGGTGGAAACAAACACCACCAGCACCCCAAGGAACCCACAGTACATTCCGGTGAGCCCCTTCCACACTGCTACATCCTGCTAAACCAGCGAGTTTATCTCATAAATCGGCTCATAATACACAAATGCTTTTAAAGTAATTTCAATTTTTAGATATCATTTTAAGGTAGTGTTGTATTTTTGACTTTTTGTGGGTGTGTGTAGATACACACTAGCCTTTTTAACCGGAGATATCAGCTATATAAATATAACAAAACATAACCAATCCCTTATTTTATATTTAAACTGTTCCAACTTTCTATTCTTAGAAACTGTGTTGTGCATTATTACTTTGTGCCGAGTTCTCTCTGTGGGGTAAATTAGGGGAAATGTCTCGCCAGGTTAAAGGCGTGCATACTCTGAACTAAGGTACCTTGTGCCCACAGTCTTCTTGTTAGCAGGGCATTCAATGGACATTTGAATGGAATCTTTTCATACACATCTTTAAAAACTGTCCTTTTGTGCCGTGAAAACTCGTGAGATTTGACTCTACCCTCTTGAAGGCTACAGTGAAGGCCGGTGAGGGTCTGGCCAAAAGTGTAGGCTGTGGGCTATTCTCCCATTAGGACAGCACCCAGGTGGGGACCCTGCAAGGCTGGGACCTCAGCAGGCTGTTATCCTACTCCACATACCTGGTGTGCCCCTCTC
This sequence comes from Enhydra lutris kenyoni, assembly GCF_002288905.1. Lineage (NCBI taxonomy): Eukaryota > Metazoa > Chordata > Mammalia > Carnivora > Mustelidae > Enhydra > Enhydra lutris. The sequence goes on from NW_019154120.1 coordinate 55,444, forward strand.
AGCCTGGCCTTGCTGGGTGGGAGTGGCAGACCCCTGGGCTTGGAGCTGAAAGTGGAGAACATGGTAGGTGCTCGGGCCCCACCGTGCCTGCTAGCGCCTCTGTGCCCAAGTGGGGTCTGGCCAGGGGAGACCCGCTCCCTGGTTCTGATCCATCATGTCACAGGGCTGGTCAGAGGATGACCAACATGTTTATATCTCAGCCAGTTCTCAAAGAGGGCGAGCTCACGGATGGCCCGTTTGAGGCGGAAACGGCAAAGCATGGAGGCACAGCATGGGGCTTTCTTTGCAGGGTTAGGCTGACGGGCCTGAGCCGAGTGATTGGCTGTCAGGCTGCCCGTGTTAGCAGGATTTCTCTTTGAAATAAATCTTTTTAAACAAAAAGCAGCAAACTCCTCAGTTAATAGAGCAGGACTGTTTCTGTTTCCAGGGTGGGGCAGGGTTCTGTGCCGTCGTCTAGGGTTAGAAGAAAGGGGTTCTTCGGCAGTTTGGATGGCCTCCCGCTGAGCTGCACACCCTGACCCAGCCCTGTCTGGGTGCCTTTTTGGAAGCTGTCAATGCTAGGAGCTCAGGCACTTCCCATGGGAGGTGCCCCCGACCACAAAGGCCCACACTCCGGTCACCCCAACCTGGAGTCACCAGATCTCATGCTTCCCTCCAGCCCCGTGACAAGCAAACTGGAGACTCTTCCCAGTGGCTGAGTGCAGGTGTCTCCTGGAGCCTGTGAGCCATGTAACAGAGCCCAGGAAACAGGCCTGGCCCCTGAAGGTTGTGTTGGGTGATGGAGAGCCACAATAAGGGTCAGCAGGGCCTCTGTGGGGCCAGACCCAGGTGTTGCTGTCGGGGGTGGTTTATGGGAACTCTGCCTATGCCTAGCTGCCTTCTCCAAAGCCCAGGGATAACCACACGCACTTGCTTGTCCTGGACCACACACTCTGGGAGACAGAGGTGTTCTGGGAAGTGTCTCCCACAGCAGGACCTAGGTTCACTTGGGACCTGCTTGTCTGGAATGGATAGAATCGAAACCTGATGGACTGTGTTAGGAAACGTTGCCAAAGGCTGACCGAATGAACTGCCAACTCCCTCGAGGCTTTGTGAGCAAGGGGTTAAGTCTGAGCTTTCTCGTCCGTGTTTGGGGGTTGGCAGCCAAGGGATAACCTGGCCTCTAGTCCCTCCTGAAAGCAAGGTCCTTGCTACTCCCCTTTGACTGCGACAACGGTACCGGGGGAAGTCCGCCAGCCCCAAGTTTTCAGCATGAATTATAGAGCCTTCCGCTGAAGACTCGCTTCCCGAATGTCACTCACAGCATCCCAGAACGACCAGCCCTTCACATCTACCCGGTGTATGGACAGGCTCACCTCACTTATGGGCTTCAGCAACCCATGTCCTGTCCAGGGACACAGGGACCACTCAGGGGAGCGTGCTGCGCAAGCCGGAACAGAAGGTCCGGGGGCTACACGGGGAGGTGGTGCCAGGCCAGGCATCAGCGGGCAGAATGAAAAGTCTTTGTGCAGTCCCGGGAGAAGCACGAGGCTGGGGCTCGGTCCAGAAGCGCCAGGCACAGTGAGCAATGGAAGAGAGGGTGGGAGGGCCCCAGGGGCTGACGCGCCCCCAGAGAACCAGGTGGTCGTTTCCTCACCTGCAAACAGTAGGTGTACACTAAGGAGCGGGGGAGCCCCTAGAGGGCACCGTCGGCCACGAAGCCCTGCCCAGAACGGGCGGACAGGCGTGGAGGACACACAGGGCGAGCGCCCAAAGTGACGGGCAAATTCTGTGGCCAGCGGCACGTCCCACGGGAACTTGGTGCCCGGATCACCGTGAGCTGAGGTGTGTTCAGCGTGTTAACGAAGCGGCTCCCCGAGCGTCTAGTGTGCGCGAGCGGACGCTGGCGTCCGTGTTAACGTGTCTTCTCTTCAGCACTTTGCATCTTGCTCTGGAAGCGTCTTTGCTGGGAAAAGACACCAGGGACTGAACACGTGAGGCTCTTCCTCTTAGCCAAAGGCCAGCCCGCTGGGCCTGCCCCCAAGTTGTGGTCCGATGCTCACGGTCCTGGACCAGTCATTTTGAACCCAATCAAACGCCATCCATTGGGACAAAAACCTTCTTGGGAAGGAATGAAGTTGCTGGAGAAAGTTACTGTTGGCCCAGGAGGGCCCCCAAGGGAGGGACCAGGCCGGGGCGCGGCCCACCCAGAGGCGCGCGCAGATGCTCTGGGGACCAGCAGCACCCACTCGGGGTCACGGTGTCTTTTTCCAGGGTTTTCTCATCTCAGGGGCAGGTGTGGGAGGCCGGGAGCCGTGGAAACCCAGGTGGGCTTGTCGAAGCCACACGCCCACTGAGATGTGGCCTCGGCAGGGGTCAAAGGGAGAAGAGGGAGTCGTCTCCCATCGGCGGTTGCACAGGGAAGGCTGTGTTTTTAAAAATGGTTTCCAAAGCCCGGAATGAAATGACGACGTGCCCCCACCATCTAGGCCCTTGGACTCCCGGCTTGGAGAGGGCTGCCTGCCTCATTCCTTTCTTACTTTTCTTTCTTTGTTACTCTTTCTGAACGCTGGCCTGTTTCCCTGCTTCCCGCACCGGCAAGCTGGCCTCAGCCCTTCTGTGTGTGTCTGCAGCGCCACTGGACGGGCCATCAAGCAGCGACTTACCTGCCCTGGCTGGGAGTCCAGAGATAAAAATTTCCACTGTGAACTTTCCTCTCCCAGAAGCGTAAGCAAGACTGGGATTTCCTCCTGCACAGTGGTCTGTCTTCCTGTTTTTGCCCAGTATCTCTATTTTCCAGCCCGTCCTGTGGGAAGGTGACTCAGCATGGAGGCCAGCAGCCCCAGGGCGCCCCCGGCACCCCGGTCTCACTCCAGGCCCTGAACCGTTTCGTGGCACCTAACCCTTGCAGACAGCGCTGGGGTGAGGCTGGCAGTTGGACTAGGGAGTGCCAGAGCAGAAGAGCCCCTCGGGCTGCCCAGCCCCTCCCCTGCCAGGCTGCGCCTCGTTAGACCAGGAGGGAGCTGGTACCACAGCGTGTGCTGACTGATGACAGAGGCTAATCTTTTATTCTGGAAAAACATACATAAAATAAAATTTACCATTTTAACCACGTGTAAGTGGACGGTGCAGTGGAGTCTGGGGTGTTCCCATTGCTGCGGTCACTGCCGGCCCCCTGAGCTCCCCAGCCCCCGCTGAAACTACACCCGTCAGAGCCTCATGTGTTGGCCGCGTTCGGCTCACGCTCTGCCAAGACGCGTTCCTGTAACACGTCCGTGGATGTCTGTGTCTGCCATCTTGTCAGAAATTTCAGGTCACAGGCCGAGAAAGGACACTTTTTACCAAAGCAGCTTGTCAGGTGCTGCTGGGGTCACCGCATCCCAGCAGAGGCCCGGGCCTCCCCAGGGCCAGTGTCTGTGGCCGACCCTCCTCACTCCCGGGTCTCAGGCACGGACACGCCAGGACCAGAGGCCGGCGGTGACAGTCATGTTTCTTGGATTCTCGATGGCATGTTGTGAGTCTCAAGTCCCCCCAGGAGGAAGTACCTCCCGGACCCCCCGGACACACCGGGGCATCATTGGTCACTCAGAAGGGTCGGTCATCCTACCCCCGTCGGCCACCTGCTCGCGACCCCGACGGCGCTGGGCTTTCTCTGCCCCCTCCAACAAAACGCTGTGCACGTGCTTCCCTCCGGACATGTCTCCTTCCGCCTCCCAGATGCGGGGGCAGGGACCTCGGGGCGGCCAGCTCCCTCCCTGCAGCTAACAAGCCCAGAGGCTGTGCTGACAGACATAAGTGCAGGAAAACGGTGCGGTTTGGGACTGGTGACCGTCCTTGCCTCCATGCTGCCTCCTTCCCTGCCATTGCTGGACCTCCGTGCGTCCGAGCAGCTTGGATCTGCTCTCCCCTCGGTCCTGGCCCACTCCGGGCTCCGGGTAGGTCCTCTCTGTGGGCCTCTGCCCACCCCTGTGTGACCTCGGCGGAGAGGTCAGCTTCTTTGGCCACCAGGAAAGCGTGTGTTCATGCTGCTTGCCGGCAGGGGCACCTGGCCTGGGACAAGGCGCGTCATTGGTGTCTGGGCTTAGAGGGCCGTCTCCCCTGGGACCCGCGCCCCTCCTAGGACCCTCCGTCTTCCCCCAGTGATTGCACAGAGGGGCTCAGTCCCAGAACACGCACTTTCAGGGTTCTGAGTCAGCAGCAAAAGCGGAGAGCTTTGACCACCTTTAGGGTTTGGGCTTTGGGTGCTGGTTTGTCAGCATGGGGAGGGGACCCCCGCCTGGAGCAATGGGTCCAATGTAAACTGTGTCTCCGGTGAACGACTCTTCCGGGTGACTTAGCGAGCGCTCACAGAGCACTCACAGGACTTCGACGTTGCCGTGGGCCCCAGGGCAGGTGGTCCAGCCCCTGACTTCTGGGTGAGGACACACAGTCCCGTTATGCTGCGGGTCCTACAAAGCCGATTCCGCAGTAGGAGTTCTTGGGGGCACGGGGGCTCCTGTGGATGCCCAGGTGCTTCTGGAGTTAGAATAAGTCCTCTCTACCCTCTGTTGCTGCAGACCCAACTGGATGTCCCCATGCTGCCAGGCCTGCGTGGGGCCTGGTAAGTACTCCCAGGACAGCGGGAGAGGGCCTGCAGAAATGCCATGTGGTTCACGGGAATCGGGGGTCTCTGATCGGTGGTACAGTATGCACACCCGGGCCCTGGTTCCCGCACACGGGCGGTGTTTTTGGTGGGTGGGCTGCAGGGGACAACGAGCGTCCCAGGGTTGTGCCGCTGTCACAGAAGCATTGGACAGTCCTGGTCCACAGACCCTACAGCACCTGTCCCCCTGCCCGCTGCCCCCAAGCCCAGGGAGGCAGGGATGGACTGTCCCTTTCACAGAGGACAAACCTGAGCCCCAGGGAGCCACCAGGGTCAGGGTCCAGCCTGTGCCCAGGTCTGCCACCAACATCTTTGTGCTGGCACGTCCGCCCATAGCCCGAGCTGTGGTGAAGCTGAGTGATGGCCTGCAGGTCAGAGTTCCGTCTCGCCCGAGGTGGGAACGTCAGGAAGTGGCCAGGGCAGCACACTCCTTCAGACGGTGACGTCTAGACAGCCAGTGGACGCACAGGGTAGTTCCCGGCCTTCAGAGCTCTGCCCACTGTGGGTGGCCCACCCAGCAGAGTCTCCCGGGCCCAGTGGCTGTTCCTCTGCTGGGACAGTGTCTCGGAAATGCCAGGAAGATGACAAGTTCTGTGCTTAAAATCCAGGGTCTTCAAGACATAGTAAGTGGAAGACACTGGCTACGAAGAAGCATGTGTGCCCCATTCCTGTCTGGAGTAGACCGAGAGGGCGAGCGTCTGCATCCACATTTGCTCATTTCTCCATAAATAGACTCTAGATACATAAACTAAATGAAATAGCGCAAATCACAACCTTGGGTGGAGAGGGAGAGTGGCTCTGGGTTTGGGGTTTCTTTTTGGGTGATGGAATGTTCTGGAATTCGGCAGTAGTGGTGCTGGTCACACAGCTCGGCGAAGGTACCAGGAGCTGTCGGTTTGCCCACGGGGAGCACTCTGGGAGATAAATCACGTCCCGAGTGAGGTCAGTCCGGCCATTGGAAACGTCTCCTGAAGCAGCAGAGCGTCTGGCTCGGAGCCCCGGGCAGTCATTTAACACCAGTTGGGTTCTTGGTGCTTTGTCTCCCCAGAAGGAGACAGAGGTAAGAGGGGAGCCCCAGGATGGAGGGGCCCCCGGGAAGCCGTGTCTCTGCAGGAAAGGGTGCGGGCAGGGGCTGTATCCTGAGCACGGTGAGGAAGGGGTGCCGAGCGGGGGTGCTGGGGTCCTGCTAGTGTTTGCGTGCGGGGGTGGGGGGGAGGATGCCAGGGACTGGGGGGATCGGAGGAACGGAGGCGTTGGCGCAGTGGCTGTATTGAGGAGGGCTGTTCCTGCAGGGCTAGGCCTTGGTAGAGGCAGGGGGCTTTGCCCACCAGCCTCCCTGGGGCTCCTGTCATCTTCTCTGAGTGGAAAGAGGTTGGTCGGCCGGCGCGCCAGCCAAGCCTGGGCCGTGGGACCCCGGCCACGAGAAGCACGGAGGAGGTCCGCCCTAAGTACGGGCTTCCCTGCCAGTGGCTATTCTGGGCCGTTTGGATTATAGCTCTTGTCTCTGGTAACTGCCACTGTGTCCCGTAAATACAGCAGCCAGGCCCGGAGGGAGGACACGGGGACGGCCCCACTCCTCCCTGGACATGCCAGTGACCCTGTGAGGCTTTTGGTGGCATCTCAGAGAAGGTGGAGGGGGGAGCGCTTGGCGCAGCCCAGCAGAGTGCCTGACACGGCTCCCTGTTCCCCCCTCCCCCACCCCACTCCATGATCTGGGTGTGCGCAGCGGCACGCAGCCCTGACTCCCGGGACAGCCCCACCAGGCCTGGACGGGTGTCCGATAAGCGGGCTCTCTGCCCTGGCGGTCCCAGCATGGACGCCATTCTCCTCCTGAGCTGGGCTCGGAGAGGCTGTAGGAAGCCTATCCCGCCCTCTCACTGGAGACGGGTTTCTTCTTTCCTTTCGGTTTTCCCAGCTCCTCTCTCCGCCACCACAAACCAGATTTCAGCGTGAGGGGTGGAAAACAGAGGGTGCTCCTTCTTGGAGAGGGGCGGGCGCCAGACGGGAGCCACTTCAGCCCCCAGCAGGGCTTGGCGGGCCTGGGGGGCCAGACCGTGCTCTCGGTCCCTATTCCCCACTGACCACAGGCCAGCGGCCCTTTACCTGCCCTGGTTGGAACGGAGCTCGGGAGGGTGGTGTCCCAGCCGGGCTGGGAGACACATGTCCAGCTCCGTGTCCTGGTGCCCCCAAGCTGGGCCGGTCCAGCCGGGCCCCCGGAGGCCGTGGGAGCCCGCACACCCACTTCTCTGTGGTTTCTGAGTCTGGGTTGGGTGTAGGATCAGACAGTGCGCTGCGGAACAGCAGCCCTCCGCAGTGGGAGGGACAGACGGAGTCCAGGATACCCACTTCAGGTTCTAGTACCTTTTGTGAGGTCTCTTGTCTGAGATCAGCTGCCAGAACTCGAGTTTTTCTAAGTCTCGCTCCCTGGGAAGCACTCCTGTCCTCCACCTCCTGGCCCAGCCATGGTCCTCGGAGGCGAAGGGGAGCCCCAGCCTCTCAGCCCGGAGCCACGCAGTCCTGGGTGGTTCTCGTTTCTCCCGTACCTTAGCGTCCTCACCCATCAGACTTCGCAGGACAGCACACCGGGTGGCATCGTGAGTGTGAGCCACGCTCCTTCCCCTCCCCATGGCCTCTCGGGCAGTTGGGGCAGGGCTGTGGGTGCAGGAAGAGGGGTGCGCACCCCAGGACCTCCCTGAGTGCAAGCGAGCCACACCCCTGCCACAGCTGGTCCCCGGGCCTGCATGTGCGCATGTGTGCGTGCACATGTGCCCTGTTGGGACCCAGGGTCTCTGGTTGCGTCTGGAGTGACTGCGTCAGGATGGCCTGACGTTCAGGGAACTAGCTGTACATTTAGCAAGATAGGAAAGACAAAGCTCGTTTACTTTAATTAATATTTGTTTTTAAATCATTTCTTCCTAACTTCTGACTTCCTAAATCCTAACTTCCTGTTGGAAGTTAAAACACCTTCTGGGGCTGTAACTGGCCCCGTGAGTAGAAAATCCATGGTTTTGCCCCGTGGGCCCGAGGGAATTCATTACTCACCCAGCGAAGCGGACCAGCTCCCACTAGACCTTCCCTAGCCCAGATCATTGCTGGAAGCTGTCAGGCTGCACAGCAGAAGCAGGCAGGACCTGCCAGCCATCGCGGACCCGGCGATTTTCTGGTGACAGTTCGGAAGCGGCCCGAGCAGCCCCTGGGAGGGAGTGAGAAGTTCGGAAGCAGCCGTTTCCTTGGGCCCGAGCAGCCCCTGGGAGGGAGTGAGATGGCCTGATGTAGGCTCCCGTGCAGCCTCGTCCAATTCTGAGCGTCTGCAGGGCACCCCCAGTCCCAGAGCCTGGTGCCGCTGACGACAGGAAGTCCCCAGAGCAAGCCCAGCCAGGGCGTCCGGGTTTGTCCTCTCGGCCCAGCCTCCGTCTTCACAGAGCGGCAGATGGCTCGTCGCTGAGATCCTGCTAGTGCCTTTGGCTGCCCGCCCAGAGAGCTGGACCGTGGTTCCGACCCGCGGGAGCCAGGCCCCCTGTCCCCTGGCCACGGGAGGTGGGGTCTCGCCTGCTGAGTGGATGCTGCCCCCTGTGGGCGTGAGGAGGGGCGCAGGCTCTTGGGGCTGCCCGGGACACCACGTCCCCGAGTGATGGTCACCAAGACAGCTCGTCTCTTGTCCTCTGCACCTTGTTCTGGTCTCTCGCTGTAGCTTCTGGGTTTCTGCCATGTGCAAAATGGGGATCGTCTTGCTTCTCCTGGCTTCTCTGATAGACGCGCCCTTGTGTTACAATAATATTGGCAAGATGACTGAGAAGCAAGGTCCAGTGTTTGAACATCCCCCAAGCTGTGCCAACAGGGTCCGTCCTGCTGCTCCCCTGTCTTCTGGGGACCGAAACTAATGGCAGGCATTTGGGATCTCCTCCGCAAACCCTGTCATCTTCACCATTGCGCCCGAGACCCACACAGGCTGGGATGGAAGAGTCTGGAAGGAAGCAGAGCTCCCCATCCGCCCCTTCATCACGGGATGGCTGCTGAGGTGGCAGAGGCTCGAGATTCCCAGCCCCCGTGCTGCCGTCCGGGGTGGCAGCCCCGTCCCTGCTCCCACGAGACCCTCATTCCGGGGACGGGAGGTGTGTGTGGAAATGGAGATACAAGCGTGCCCCAGGCAGCACACAGCCTGCGCTGGGTCCCGTGGTGTGACTCAGTGGCAGTGACTGCTGTCCACTTGGGAAGGACCAGAGATGACCAGTTGGGGAGCGTCAGCGTCACTGGCAATCTCGTACGGCCAGGAGGCGCCCTGCCCAGGCCGCAGCGGGGGAGGACGCCCTGTTAGGCAGTGGGGCCTGCGGTCCCCGGAGCAGGAAGGGACCGTCTCATCTCTCAGTACAGGTTGTTGAATGAAGATGCTATTGAGATGTAACTTACATATCACAGAACTTACCGCTTTCAAAGGTGCAAGTCAGCGGCTTTCAGGATGTTCACAGAGCTGGGCGGCCTCGAGCAAGTCAGCGGGACCTCTCCTCACCCCGAAACAGGCTCTACAGCTGTTCCGTCATCCTGCCAGCCCCAGGAGCCCCAGCCTGCGCTCTGTCTGCAGGTTGGCCTGTCCTGGGCGGAGCACGTCGCTGGAGTCCTGCGCTGTGTGGGCTTTCGTGACGGCGGCTTCCCCTCCCCACCGTGCTCCTCCAGGGGAGCCGCGTGGCCCTGCGTGTCCGTGCCACGGTCCTTCTGTGGCGGGTACGTTCCGTTCCATACGTTCCGTTGTGTGGATGGGCCAGCCTGTTTGTCCGTTCCTTAGCTGATGGACACATGGGGGGTCCCGCCTTCTGGCTGCTGTGAACATTTGCAAACAAGCGTCTGCGGACGTGTGGGTTCCGTTCATTCCAGCTGCTCTCAGACGGGTAGACCCGCACTCTCCACGTGGCCCAGAAGCCCAACTTGAGGGTTAGGGTTACTTTTCCCTGTCCCACCTGGGTGCTGCTTCTGTCCTTTTCTCAGCTCCCCACCTGCTAGAAACTCCAGTGGGACATCCTTGTTCTGTTCTGAGCTGGAGTGGGGAGCACTAGCCCTCACCCCTGGGTGGGAGGGCCTCTGTGGGCTCATCAGGCTGCACACCTAGCGTTTCTTCCTTATTCGGGGGCTAAATGCCCTGGGGGCAGTCTCTTGATTTCATCTTGTTTGAGAAATAAAAATGACCAAGGAAGACAGAGCTACAGGCACTAATGTTTACCCAAAACACGACCATAAAAGCAGGAGTTAAAGCTCCGAGTGTTGACACCCCTGGGGTTAGAGCTTGAGTCCGAGTCTGCGCCTGCGGTGCCGTCCTCTGTGTGCTCAGCTAAGACCAGGACGTGTGAGCGATTTCCTGACTTGGAGAACGTTAACTTTATGCCATAGCTTTATTTATAAGAGTCTTTAATTTGGGGGAGGGGTATTTTCTTTTCTTTTTTACTTAAAAGTTATGTAAGGAGTCATCGAGGCTGGTTTTGATACAGAAAGCTCACTGTGACTGGTTGGCTAAATTCAGTTTCTGTGGCCTGGGGACCAGCGGGAGCTAAGCCAAAGGAATGTCTGCGGAAGAGCGTGGGTTCCTGTGTGTGATTCATAGCACAGGGACGGGGCACAGGACCTCAGGGTTTGTGTGTGAGTGGGGCTTCCCTGGGGTCGCTGTCCCATGCCCACAGCCCCATGAGAATTGTCCAAAGGATGCTGGCCCTTGTTTGCCTTAGTTTTTATGGGAAACTTTGGGTACCCGTGGCTTTGCCCCACGCTCATTTACATCTGGTTTCCCGGAAGGTCCTCGGTGCCACATCTTACCGACCGCCTGTCCTGCCAACAAACCCATGTGTATATTATTGTCCAAGTGTGGATCCGGAGCCCACAGCTCCTCTGCCCCTGGCCCCTCGCCCCTTCCTCCAGGGCAAGCGGGAATGGGAAGCAGGGCTGCTGTTTCTCGGAGCTGCTCTGCAGAGGCTCCAAGGGGCCCAGGCGTTGCGGGAAGGACGCAGCCATGCAGGGTCAAGGGCAGCATCGCAGTGTGGATGCAGAAGGACCTCCCGCCTCAGTTTCCCTCCTAGCATGGGTGAAGACGGGGGAGGCAGATAGGGGTGTGTGAGAGCTCCGGGCTGCACACGGGCCTCCCCCCTGCAGCGTGCACATGGCCTGGTTAGATGGCAGGACCCCCTCCCTGGACAGCTTCACAGACGGCACACCCAGCACCACCCCAGTGCTCCCCCAGGGCTTGCTTCCCGCATTTGTTCCGCCCGGGGTGGGGGAGACCAGACAGGCAGGAAGGCCAAGGGCAGAAGGCAGCTCCCAATAGAGGCCACACCAGAACAAGGAGAACGGCCCAACCTCCTGCCCTGTCCTGCTGTGGGCCTTGGCCCTGGTCCGACCCCAGTGAGAACACGAGGGTGAGAGAAGGGGAGCCTCTCCAGGAGGCTCAGCAGGTGCTCTGGGACCCCCATCAGAAGCAGGGTGGCTGGGGGTCCATGCTCACAGAGGCTCCAGGCTCCAGGCTGTCCTGAAGGCGGCCTCCTGCCCAGGCGTGTGTGTCCCACTATGTGTCATGGGACTCCCACAGGCCAGCCAGGGCAGAGGCCAGCCACGCACCTGTCCCTGGCCGGAGCCGGCCCATGCTTCGCGGACCACATGCAGGCTGGCCCATTTCTGACCATGCTCACACGTACCCTGTGGTGGCAACGCTGTCTCAGGTTCCACCATCATGGGGACATCCTGTCTCGGGGGAGGACTGTCAGGCAGGACAGGCTGCCTGCTTCCCGCCTCCCACCCCACAACTTGGTATCTCCAGCACCCGTGGTAGCCTGTCCAATCTTCTGGCCCCGGCCTGGCGTGTGGCCTGTAGTCCCTGCCCAGCCTGAGACGGGCCTCCGAGCGCCAGCCACGAGAGACGCTGCTGGGAGTGCAGGGGGAGGAGGGGAGCATCTCCAGATGTGGTTCAGGTCGGACACTGTGGAATTTAGGGAAAGGGGGTGTGCTCACATGCTCTTTGGGAGCAGAGAGAAGTAGTGGTGACCTTCCGTGGCCTGCGGGCTCCCTGGGGCTCACAGCAGCATTTCACCCAGTTCCCTGGGGCCCTGGCAGGCCATCCTCCTCGGGCACATGCAGGACATAGCCAGGGTGAGGACTTGAGCTTGTGACACCCCAAAGTCGAAGCCCGCACCGAGTCCCGGAGGGGCTGCCCCTGCAGGACCCAAAGTCCGCCTGCATGGGGCCCTCAGAGCGGCCCAGCCCCACGTGGGTGCTGTAGGCCCACGCCGTCCCCGCAGGGCCCTGTGTGCACATAGCAGCAGCTCCCCCGGGGTTCAGCCGGCCTCTGGGCAGCTGTGTCTGCAGGGGCCACACTCTAGCCCCCAGGAGTGTGTGTGTCAGGCACTGACCCCTGAGTACTCCCGACTCCTGAGGAGGCACAGCTCTGTGCCTTGTGGGCGTTGGTCGGCACCCCTCACTGTGACAGCCACAGGTGTCCCCCTCATCACATGTCCCTGGATGTCATTCTGCGTGCTGTGGGGAGGATAGGGCTAGGCTGGCCGCCGAGGGGCTTGCTTCCCCGGGAGAGGCCCGCCCCCGGGTCTCAGGCACATGCCACTGTGCTGGGGGACAGGCCAGAGCTAGAACTAGCCCGGTCTTGCTCTTACAGAGACCAAGAGTCCCCATCACACAGCACCCCTCAGTGCAGCATGGCAGAGGCAGGAGGCTGCAGAAATGAGGTGGAGCCTCGGCCCCAGGCTCTGCCGCACATGAGCCTCACAGGGCCGCTAGAGGAGGACAGGGACACCGTGTGCTGGGGAGGCTGGCCCACTCAGTGTCCCAAGGGCCCAGCGTCTGTGTCTCCAGAGAGTGCCTGGCCAGGCCAGGGTGGCCCCGGAACAGACAGTGGTGTGGCACAGGGGTCCCTCCCACTCTCTGGACCCCTGGGGAGCCCATGTGGGGCCAGAGCCCTGCTCCCCCGGGTAGAGAGCTGAGCAGGGCCCAGGTGGCCCTGCGGGTCCGCCCCACACCCCACCAGGGGCTCCCTGCACAGGAGCAGGAGGCCAGCGGGCCAGCTGGGACCGTACCTCCCAAAGCCCGGATTGTGGGAGTACCAGCCTGGGCCTTCGTGTCCCTTACGTGTGGGCTCTGCACTCTCTCTTCTTGAGCATGACATCTGCCCCTGCCGGAGTCACAGCAGGCACTGTGCTCAGACATCGGCCTCCATCCACAGGGAGACAGCCAGCCAGGCCCTGACCTCGTTTGTCTTTCCCAGAGTTGTTAGGTGAGAGCCAGGAAACCTGGCTCCAAGTCTGACTGTGGGAGCGTCTGCATCAGAGCCGCATTCCTAACCCTAACTCGCCGTGTGTAACATTGTTTCAGAATTTGTCTTGTCCCAGCCGAGGGCTCTAACGGGGTAGCACCTGGGCTTGGCAGGCTCCCGATGGCGTACACCTTGTGGTAACAAGACCGCCAGACTTCAGCCACTGAACACGCAGGGCGACCCTGCGTTGGTGTTTGACCCTGGGCTTGGTTACCCAGTGGGAAAGCGTGGCCTTGAGGGGGAAGCAGAGGCCGCCCTATGGGGCCGCGGCCGCGTTGAACCCCAAGCCACTGGGGCACCCTGCGCTCCTCTCCAGCCGCCCCACAACCAAGCCAGGCTCTGCTCCCAACTGCTGGCTGGCTTCCCCCTAGATCTAAGCCCTGCTGGGAGCCGTGGCCAGCACAGCCGCTGAGGAGACCGGAGCCATACCTGTCTCTGTGGACAGCGGAGGGAAGCACAGGGCCGGTGGCCTCTGCAGGGGTGTCGGGGCTACGACCCACTAACAGCAGGACACAGCCCTGGCGAGGAGAGGAATTCCCCTGCGTCGGGCAACCGGGCTGGGACATGTTGCTGCAGCTTGAGGCCTGTGCCTGAATGATGTCATCGCGCCCCAGCCCAGCTGTGGGTCTCCGCTGCTTCCCTGAGACACACCTGAGTGCTCCCAGCTCCCAGGGATTACTGTGTAAACACATTCCCCTCTGCTTAACAAACATGGCCCTAGTCCTCCTTCAGGCCTCCCTTTCAGAGGCCCGTGGGCTGGATGCCTCGAGGTTTGGCGAGAAACTCTCCCACATGGGCTTGAGGCGGGAACAGCCAGTTCCAAGTAGGGCTTTGTAATCAGCCTTTGTGGCTTCTGCAAAAATGTAGGAAATTGGGTGGTTGACTCTTTCCCTTGACTCTGCATGTTCTTACCGAACAGTCGGCCCAGACTGGGCTCTTCCTTTGGCTTCTGGGTCTACCCACCTTCCCAGCGGGAGGCAAGCGATGTGAGCCTTGAAGGCTGTTTGGGGACCAGGAAGCGTTGGGGCCGAGGACATGGAGAGAAGAGAAGACATTGCCCTGTTCACAGCATTGACAGGCCTGGCTCAGGGAAAGACGCTGAAGAAAAGCATGGTGAGCACCCAGAAGGCTCAGGAGACGGTGCCCCTCACCCCCTTTGTCTCAGATCCATGTCCCTTCTGAGCAGCACAGAGAAGCCAGCCTCCAGCACCCTCCCACAGACACCTCTCTCCAAGACTGACTTCTGTTTTCTGCCATGAGCTCCCTGTAGATAAAGCCCCTTGGGTTTTCCAGAAGGGTGTAACCACAGAGCCCCCCCTCCCGGAGCAGCGCTGGCTGGGGCCTGTGTGTCCCTGCCTCAGGAGGGGCCCCAGGGCCACCTGTAGGGCCAGTGGGGAATCAGTGTGTAGGCTTACCAGTATCCCCGGAACCCAAGGCTCTGGAGTCTTCCTGCCTAAATGCAGCCCCGGGGTGGGGCGGGGGGGAAGACCACAGGGCTTGCCGAAGGGCTCCACCACCCTGACTCTGGGGCAGGGCCGGGGGCTCTGCGGGGTTGGGAGTTGTACCGAGATGAGCAGTAACGTGGAGGAGATCGCCTGTGCTCAGCCCAGGTTCCCCAGCAGGGACGTCCTAGGGGACTACAGCAGGACGGGACACCTTAATGCTGTCTGTCCACCTTGCTCAGCTCCACGACTCCACTTACAAGTGTGTGCCCTGTGGTTTCTTACTGCGAATCACAGTTCTATCTGGTCAGATCACACACACAGAAAAATCACTGTTGACCGTCAACGGCGAAACGTGCTGTGGCATTGGATGGTGACTTATCCTGTGCCGGCTTCCTGTGCTCCTGGGGCCCGGGGCAGGGCTGCGTGCTTAGATCATGGTTCGCCCACAGCCTGTATCTGACACCTGTCAACACTTGCTCCGCCCTGGGGAGCTGCTCTGGGGCCTGGCTCCCCCAGTGAGTGGGATCCGCCTACCCAAGGGAAGTGTCAGCCTGGGCTGATGGCCTGTGCTTTGAGTCCTTCCCGTTTTTCCTGCCAGTCCCCTCCCGTTTCCTCCCGCCCCAGGCCACCGGAACCTGCCCTCTTCAGGCCGCAGCCCAGACCAGCCTTGGCTTCTGTGCTCTGGGGCTTTGCCGCCTTGTGTTCTCGGTGTCGATGGGAGCGGCAAATACACTTTATAAGGAGGATAACTGCTTCTGGAAAATTCTCCCATTTTCTACATTGAGACTTAACATATCGGGTGTATCCATGAGTGTCTTCTCTGTTTGTGGAATTTTTCCAGGTGGAGATGTTAGGAAAAACTTGATGTATTTAGGCACACACTTTACTTTTTTATTATTATTGATTAAATCATCAGCCATTGGTAATTATACTCAATCTCCAGGCCTGCGGCCCTCACTGGGTGGGGTTGGGAGACGGTCCAGCCTGCTAGGCACATGGTTGGCTTCCCTGGCAACCAATCCCCACCTTTACAACACTTAAAGGCTTTCTTACCCTTCTTTTTTCATTTTCTTTTTTTTTTTTTTTACATTTTTTAAATTGAGTTAATTAACGTATAATGTATTGTTAGTTTCAAGGGTACAGGTCCGTGATTCCCAGGGCTCATTACACACAAAGGGCTCATTACAACACAAACCCGTCCCCTCCGTCCCCCCAGTTACCCCAGTTCCCCACACCCTCCCCTCAACAACCCTCGGCTTGTTTCCTCAGACTGAGTCCCTTATGGTTCATCTCCCTCTCTGGTTTCCTCTTGTTTGATTTTTTTCCTCTTTTCCCATATGATCGTCCGCCTTGTTTCTTAAATTCCACATATCAGTGAGATCATATGGTAATTGTCTTTCTCTGACTGACTTACTTCGCTCCGTTAAATGTCCTGTAGTTCCATCCACACCGTTGCATACAGAAGACTGCTTTCTGGCAGCTTATGCACACTATGAGTCTAGTCAGCCACCTGCTCTGATATCCTGCTTCTCCTGTCCCTTTGGCCATTATTCCCTCCTGGTTCCCATACTTCTCTCCTTTAGATTCTTTCCAGGTGAACTGTGAGTTCCACCACTTATAAGAAGTGTCCCTTGGGCCCCCACATCCCTCTGCCCTCCCCCAACCTTCTGTCTTCGTCGTGACATGTGGCTCCTCTGTGTCCTCCAGCTTCTAGGCCATTCCCTCCCACAGACCCTCAGGGTAAAACAACAACCTGTCCTTGCTGAACACCTCCTCCAGGAAGCCTGTTGGGATATCCTGTCCTCTTATCAGAAAAACATCACAGCAGGCTGCTGGTGCGGCTGGGCTGTGGCAACACTGGAATCAGATACATGGCCTGTGGAGCCTTCAGGGAAACAGGCTGGAGAGCAGCTTACCATGTGCGGGCTCAGAGCTCAGCTTCACCCCTTCTACGTAAACATGGATGCTCAGGAGAGAGCGGTTTTAGGGTCAAACGGAGAAACAGAGGCACATCCCTTCTAAATGAGGTCGAAACCGCTACGGAGTTAAGAGGGGTCTGTCCCAGGCAGACGGCAGAATAAAGGAGCCAGCTGTGGCCACGGGCATGGGCCGGGACGGCACTGCACCCCAGCTCCACACAGTGAAGACCTAAGCCCGGTGGGAGGGACTTTAGGAGGCAGTTAAGGTAAACTGAGGTTGTGGGCGGTCCTGGTCCTCATGGGATGAGGGGGAGCGCCATCTCGCTGACCAGAGCCCCTCCTCTGCACGAGCGTCTCGGGCAATCTCCAGAGCAGACCAGCAAGTGTGTCAGCAGACCCAGGGCACAGATGCCCTCTGCGTGGGTGGGCATCGATTCTTCTCTCTCTGTGAGCTGGAGTGACCCTCTCCTCCCTTCAGACATCAGAGCTCCTGCTTCTCGGGCCTTCAGACTTGGACTGAATCTCCCCACCCTCCACCTGGGTCTCCGGCTCCCCCGCGGTCAAGGCTGGAGCCAGTTCCCAAGTGAAGCTCCACTTCCCCGTGAGAACCCGTTCCTGGGGTCTGTTTCTCTGGGATCACGGACTCTGACACACAGGCTCCCTGCACCAGACAGTCTGGGGAACCAAGCACCAGACTGTGACAGGGGCTGGGTGACAGAGTGCGACAGGACAGGATGACATAGTGTGATGGGGCAGGATGACAGAGTGTGATGGGGCAGGATGACAGAGTGTGACGGGGCAGGATGACAGAGTGTGATGGGGCAGGATGACGTCCCCTTTGTGTACATGACCCCTGACCTGTTCTGCCCCAGCACATGGTTGAGCTCTCCCTCCGCATGTTGTTTGTTTGTTTTCATGAGCAAACAGCTGAGCGGAAGGTAAGGGGTTTTCAGCGAGGTCTTCGCTCTAGCACAGGCGCAGGTCTGACCCGGTGCTGGTGGCCTCTAGCATCAGCACCCTCAGTCGAAGGAGATGGTCACTGGCTCCAAGGGCAAGGAGGACCCTGGAGGAAAGGGTGGGAAGCTCTTGTTAGGGCCCAGCTTTCAGGAAGGGGTGTTCTTGGCCAGTGTGGCCTGTGGGGTCCTCAGGAGAGTCCCCCAGGAGTGGCTGCCTGGCCCACCGAGTCTGCCCTTTGTCTGAGGCCCTCGGGGATGCCGGGTTTGAGGGACCGGCCCTAGCACAAGGCCAGGCAGCCCCAGCAGGCGCGAGCACAGCCTCGGCACTGAACTTCCTTCAGGCACGGTGTGTGCAGCCCTCTTTGTGTCTCCTGCTCAGGATCCCGGGGAGATGTGGGCCAGGGCTCAGGAAGGGAAGATAACGCGCCCTCGGTTCCCAGGGCTGGGCTGTGGGCCGGACTCGCCCTGTACCCTGAAGCCATAAAATAGAATCAGACTCGGCGATGCACTCATCACCCACTCCGTGGCCGCATCAGTAACGAGGACCCTGAAATCGCCAGAGGGTGTCGGGGGCTGCCCAGGACTAAGGACACAGGGGCCCCAGCACCCCTCACTAGGGGCTTTGAAAGTCCAAACCCCCCCAAAGTGTAGACGTGGCAAGTTATTTCAGAGCTGACTTTACTTTTACTTTGAGATGCTTTCCAGAATGATCTGTTGTTTGAAGAAACTTTTAGTGGGAAAAAAAAGTTGCTTCGTGCTTTCCCTCCCCACTTTTTTTTTATTATTTCATTTATTTATTTGAGAGAGAGCACGAGCAAGGAGGGTGGGGCAGGGGGCAGGGTCCCTGCTGAGCAGGGAGCCCTATGTGGGACTCGATCCCAGGACCCCAGGATCATGACCTGAACCAAAGGCAGACGATTCACTGAGCCCCCAGGTGCCCCACTTTCTCTCCCTTTTGCTGCTGGGCGTCTGCCAGGGCCAGGCCACCTTTTTCCAGGCCGGTCCAGTTCTTGTTAGTCTGGTCTGCATCTTCTGCTCTCCTCCATGATAGAATTTTCCAGCATCCCAGAGCAATGCATTTCCTGGCACACATCACATTCCTGTGAACTTGGGGAACCTGGTAGCTGAGCTCAATGGTACTTAATTCTTTAAATGAGGACTGAGCACACCGCGTAGCTGGTTGGTTCATTTCTACATCGTGCTGGTTCCAGACCAGCAGGTCCAGCCTGGTGTCCGGGGCTGGACCTCCACTCCAGGGCAGACGGAAAGAGCTTGTAAGACCAGACCCCAAGCACAGGGCTTTATCTGTGTTTCTGTTCCTCTGAACTAGGGCCCTAGCTGCCTTGCTTAGAAGTGACCTGGGGAGGGACGCCTGGGTGGCTCAGTTGGTTAAGCGGCTGCCTTTGGCTCAGGTCATGGTCCCAGCGTCCTGGGATGGAGTCCCACATCGGGCTCCTTGCTCGGCGGGGAGCCTGCTTCTCCCTCTGCCTCTGCTGCCTCTCTGTCTGCCTGTGCTTGCTCTCTCTCTCTCTCTCTCTCTCTCTCTCTAACAAATAAATAAATAAAATCTTTAAAAAAAAAAGAAGTGACCTGGGGAGCAAAGAGGGACATGACTTTGGATTAAGTGATGGCTTCCTAAATAGGACACCAAAAATGACCAAAAAAATAGATAAAATGGATTTCATCAGAATTTGAAACTTTTGCGTCAGAAGATACTACCAAGAAAATGAAAACAACCAGCAAAATGGAGGAAGATATTTTGAATCACATATCAGAGACTTCTATCCAGAATACATAGAGAACACTCACATCAGTATAAAAAGGCAGTCCAAATGTAAATGGGCAAGAGGTCTGGATCGACATTTCTCCAGAGAAGACATATGGATGGCCCACAAGCCCAGGGAAAGGGGAAAGGCCGGTGAAGGCCGAGGAGGAGAAATGCCAAGACGGGGCAGCCCCTGGGGAGGAGAGTCCGGACTTTCAGACGTGACACACGGAGCTTCCATCTGACCGGTGACTCCGTCCTGGGGAAACGCCTGAGAAAAGCGAACACGCAGGCCCCAGAATCCCGCACACCGACATCCAAGCAGCGTTCTTCACCATCACCGAGAAGTGGGAGCAACCCAGCCTGTGGTGCCACGGGGCAAAGCGTGGCCCGTCCACGTGGCAGGTGCGGTCAGTCACTACAGCGTGGATGAACCGTGAGGACACGGCACCGAGAGGTCGGATGCAAGAGGCCCCAAGTGGTGTGATTATTCAGTTGGCAAAGCTGTCGAGACAGGAAGTGATGTTTGCTCAGGGATGGAGGGAGGAGGGCGTGTAACACGTGGGTGTCTTTTGGGGATGATGGAGGTGAGTTAGATTATTGTGATGGCCCCACAAAGTTGCTAATGCACTAAAAACCGGAGCTCCTGGGGGGGCTCAGTTGTCAAGCGTCTGCCTTCAGCTCAGGTCATGACCGTGGGGTCCTGGGGTCAGGGCTGTGACGGGCTCTGCGCTCAGGAGGAGCCAGCTTGAGATTCTCTCTCCCCCTGCCCCTCCCTGGCCTGCGCACGTGTCCTCTCTCTCCCCACCTCTCTAAAAATGAATTTATTTATGTGTGTGTGTGTGTGTGTGTGTGTGTGTGTACACACACACTAAAAACCATTGAATCGTACAGTTTAAAATCGTGTGAACGGTGACTTTTCCGTTGCGTGAATTTTATCTCAGTCTTGAAGGCAGATGCAGGAGGGCGCATGTGGGCCGGGACCCGTGTCTCAGGGGACTCCGCGTGCTGTGCTGACCTCCCCCTGGCTAGGGCAGGGAGGGGGCCTGCGTGTCCTCTGCCACAGAGGTCTTCTGTGGGGGCTGGAGACCGCACGCTTTCCAGCAGGGGAACCGGGAGGAGGGTGCGGGGGAGCAGGGGGGCGGGGGCAGTGTGATGTTCCCGAGGGGAGCCCAGCGTGAGGGGATGGAGAAAATGCTGACAGCGGTAACCTCGGGGGCAGTATTTTAATTTATTTTGTAATAAATATGGATCCACAGTAAGTGGGGATCCTTTGAGTTAAGTTTTTTAATAGAGGGAAATAATAGAGAATCAGAACCAAAACAAGATGCTTCTTAAATGCTCTCTGTTCTGCCACTTCCTTCCCTGTGTCTCCTTGCCTTGGGCTGGGGGGTGGGGGAACATTCCAGAAACAGCACCCTGGGCTATAGCTCGGGAGTACAGCATTTGATTGCAGAAACAGGACCCTAATGTAAGTCAGGAATTTCGTGCCCTGAAATAAAGTTCTTTAGAAGTTACAGAAAACACTCTCTAGGTGAAAACTGGTATTGTGTGGGTTTTGTTTTCTCTTGTCAAAAGGAAAGCTTGTCATCAGCTCCCAGCCTCCCTGAAATCTCACGTGAGGAGGGTTTATCTTGAAAGACTGTGTTTTAAAGTGAGTGGGAAGGAGGGCTCCAGGACCCGCGATCTCAGTGGTGGGTTCACCCTTTGTGACAACAGGGGCAGAGCTGCCTCCCCTCCGTCCACCTTCAGAGTCCCCGGAGCACACCTGCATCCCAGCCTGTGGTCAGGTGCCCTTTGCTGTTTGGGCAGACAGGTGTGTCTCAGCCCAGCTGCCAGGCCGTTCCCTGCTGTACCGCCTGGCACCCTGCATACCACCCACTGGCACACGGCAGACCCCCGTCCACTGCAGCACCACAGCTGCTAGTAATAAAGAACTAAAGTTGTGATGATACCCTGCACCCAGAAGGGGGGCCGCAGAGAGGCTTGTAAGCGCTCACTTGCTCCTGGCCAGCCCCTGGGGAGGAGGCACACTGGCTGAGGCCGCTGGCCTTCTCGCTGCCCAGGCTGTGGGCAGAGTCAGCAGCCCTGCCAGGCCAGCGCCGCCCCCTCCAGGGCTGACTGGGCCCCGCTGCAGGCAAGGGGGAGCGCTCGGGACCACACCCCGCTCACCGGCCTGAGCATCCTTGTCCACCCAGAACCAGCCTCTGGGTGGGATGTGCTGCCAGGACCAGCGAGAGCCTGTCTGGAAGGTGCTGGGGAGGCAGGACCGAGAGGAAGGCCGAGAGAGGGAGGAAGAATAAAAGAGCACCTGGAAACAGAGAACAAGTTCGGAAGCTCGTGGGGGGTGGTCCCAACCAGCTCTGGTAATCTGAGAAGTAGAAGCCCCAAGAGGCAAGTCCAGGGAGCCCTGTCCAGGGACCCGGCACCCCCCCCCACCCCAGGGACACAGGCGTTCACGGCCAAGGCACCCCGCCTCCAGGGAGCTCTGCAGGTGTCTGCAGGCCCCGGCCTCTGGGCACTGTCCTTCAGGGTCTGTGACACCCGCAGGCCCACCCTGTGCTCAGAGTGGACCCGCCTCCCCTCACCCCACAGGCGGTCCTTGGTGACCCAGAGCCCCCCGCTCCCTCCCAGATGGGGGTAATGAGCTGACGGACTTCGACGCCTGCCGAGCGGCCCCGTGGGGCCCCGTGGCTGTGCTGCTGAGGGCAGCGGGTGTCCCGAGCTGGGAGCCCTCCGTGTCCGGCCTGTGGCACACGCCCTGAAGCCTTGTTTGCCTTCAGCAATGGCGTCCGTCACTCAGGACAGGGTCCTGGGACCACAGCGACAAGGACCCCAGTGGGCCTGCCTCACAGGACCTGAGGGAGAAGTAGGCTAAGGGGTGTGCAGGGAGAAGACAGGCTGCCCTGTGAGCGCCAGGCCCCCAGCTCCCGGCTGCCGCCGCTGCACATCTCCTCCACTTTGAGTCGTTTTGTGACGATGAATCTGGCTCCGAGTGCAGGGCCAGCCCTGACGAAGGCCAGCACCGGGCCGGAACAGGTGCCAGAGCACACGGGCCACTGGGTGCAATGCGGGCACCCGGCCCCTTCTGGCAGCCCGGGGTGGGGGCTGGGAGAGGACACAGCGGGCGGGAGGGCCCTGCGCCCCGGGGTTGGGGGGCGCGAGGGACTGACTCCAGGAGCAGGGCGGTCTCCTGGAGCGCAGGGTAAGCTGGGGGGCACCGGAGTCCAAGTCGGGCCCAGAGCCTCAAGGGGAAGTCTGGAGAAGGAGCCCTGCTGGGAGTCGTGGGTTCCTCTGTAATGTGCGGCACGTTTTGTTTTGCAACTTAGGTGGCAGACGTTAAAAATGTTGACACTTCCAGTACCTTTAAGAATGAAGTCTTATTCTGACTTTTTTCTTGATCCAGTGGCGCAGTTCTCCAGAGTGTTTTTTCTGTGTCTGCATGTTTGTTTAATTATGGAAAGGGGAGCTCTTTGGTCATAGCTACCCTTGGGCAAGCGGGGACTGGAAGAGGTATTTCCACACAGCCGTGAGATGGCTGGTTAAAGTCACCCCATGCCTGTGCGTCTGTCACCACCCAGAGCGAGAATCCCTGGTCCTGTCCCCGCCCTCCCCGCCAGCCTCCTCCCTCCCCTTCATTCCCCTCTGCTGTCCCTCCCCATGCCCCTTCCCCTTCCTTCCTCTCCCCTCCTTCATTGTTTATTTCTAGAACGGTTTCACCCTGAAGCCAGCAGTGCTTGTGCCCTCCTCGATGACTGAAGTGGGGTTAGGGTTAGGGTTGGTGGCTTGTCCTGTGATCCTGGTATCAAGTCTGGCTGGTCAGTGAGCTCTTCTCTTCATGTCGAGGGAGGGAAAGAGCTCGTAGGGACACCAAGCCAGTGGCAGCACGAGGTTCAGCTGCGGTAGGAAAAGCCTTGGTTTCTGCGTCTGTCTGAGCATTTGGCTGGAGACCCCGTGGGCCCAACCCCGGCCCTCACCCTGGCCGGTCCGTGCTTGCCCACGGCGTCCGTCCTGCTGCACAAGACCCCAAAGACACTCACTGCTCTGGGGGCTGCTTGGCAGAGGGAAGCCTGTGCATAGGCCACGACTCTAACTGCTGTCAGCAGCTGCCCTGGGGCGTTTGCCCGCATTTCTGTGTCCGTGTTTGGCTGTGAGACCTGAGTGAGTGGGGTTATGCTGGGCACAGACACGGTCTCCGGGCCCTGACCCCACAGGCCCTTGAGACGCGCCCACCCTGCAGGTCCAGCGCGGGAATCTGCCTTGAGGAACAGAGATGCGCGCCGTGTTTTCCCCCGGGCTGTTCGTGAGACCAGGAAGGAAGAGCAGACGTCCGACTGCAAGGGGGCGGCTTCCGTG
The DNA here is from genome assembly GCF_002288905.1 of Enhydra lutris kenyoni. Taxonomy (NCBI): domain Eukaryota; kingdom Metazoa; phylum Chordata; class Mammalia; order Carnivora; family Mustelidae; genus Enhydra; species Enhydra lutris. The sequence continues at coordinate 78,802 of NW_019154120.1, forward strand.
ACCTCCCGTGACGTCTTGCGTTGAACCTTCTGTCACCTTGAAAAGTACCTCAAAGCGGCATATTCACTGCTGATGTTTCTAAGCCCTGACGTTAAGGAGAAAAACATCACCCCAGACCCAAGGTGTGAGCCCCCCCACACACAAAAGGCAAACGGCAAAGGTCAGAAAAATCACCCCAAATTGTGGGGCAGATGATCTCGTGAGGTCATGTATCCACCCAGCATGGAAATCCAGCAGCAAGCCCGCATTGCTCCCCAGTCGGGAGGGAAAGAGCAGCAGTGGGGAAACGTGCCCCCTGACAAGCAGGGCCTCACGCCCTTCCTGGGGCTGGAGCCTGGCGTGTGACCTGCCGGCTGCTCCCCTCAGGTGTCCTTCCACGTGATGGGGGAGCTGACACGGCGACAGCACGGGGCAGCTGTGGGGGTGCCAGGCGTGCACGGGCGTGGGAGCCCAGCCCAGGTCCCCTGTACACCAACGGCGCTCGGGCTGTCCGAGCCCAGCTCTGACGGGGGGGACGCGGCCACTCAGAGGCCTTTCTGGGTGCCAACGCCCAGGCCCCGCTCTTGGCCGCTGTGTCATCCTGATGGGGGGGCTCTTCTGGGCCACGTATCCCCCTGGGGCCGGGGGAATGGCTGAGGTGCCTTCTGAGGGCACCAGGCTCTTCCTCCTCAAGTGCAGGAGAGCCCAGCTGCTTTGCCTTGTTATCTCCTTCCTCTAGATTGTGGGCATTCCTGCTTCTAGGGACGCCCAGAGCAGCCGAAGCTGAGTGGGTCACACATGTGCTGGTTGCGTGGAGCTTGACTGTATTTTTGCTGGATGAACAGCAAGACTGGTGACATTAACTTTGTCCGGCAGCCTTTCCACTTTGCACTTCGCACTTCGCACTTTGCACTGCTGCTGCAAGGGTGGACGACAGATGGGGGGCCCCTGTGGGTCCTCCCAGGGAGCAGGTGCGAAGGGTAGGAGTGCCCGGGGGCTGTGGCCACTGCCCCACCATCATCTGGGGCTGGGAGGCAGGTGGACGGGCCCTGAAGTCCCAGGCAGGGTGGAGGGCGGGCAGGACGCTAAGTTAAGAAGCTACCTGGCTGGACCCCGGGCCTGTCTGCGCCCCAGGCCTGCCACCCCGGAGGCTGTCCCTGTTTGCAGGGTCCCCCTGTGCCCACCGTGTCCCGTCCACACCTCCAGGCTCTTCCCACCCTGGCCCTAACCCTCGCTCAGCTGCTCTGCCCCCTGCAGACCCTAAAATCACCTTGTGGGGCCTGAGCGGGTGGCCAGGATATGCAAACGGCATGTTTTATTGCTCTAGGCTCATAGGTTTGTTTACGGTGATTCAACAAGCGATTACTCTGTTTTGTAAAGTTCAAAGTTTGACTTTCCAGTGAGGTCCTGCCGTTGCCGATTATGAGATAAATTCTTAATTAAGCGTGCCCAAAGGTGCTGTATGATGGATAGCTGGAGAGGTAGGGTCTCCAGGTTCTGTGGTGGCTGAAGGGTGTATTGAGGGCCGAGGGCCCCGGCAGACAGCTGTCCCTGCCCTCGGGGGGCGAGCTCAAGGCAGCTCCTTCCTGGACCCCAAGGTCGCTGCTTTGTGTGATGGCTGAGGGGAGCGAGGTGCTTTCCGTGGGCGTCCCCCCAGCCATCCCGTGTGTGCCCATGTGTGCGGAGTCCGGCGTGCTGGGCAGAGGGAAACACGGAGTGGCGGGGAGCGGCTGGGAACTTTTCAGGGCCCCAGGGACTGAGCCACCTGGGAGGGAAGCCCGCCAGGACTTCACTGTGAGCGCCTCCCCTTGGTGGGGGAGGGGCTGGGCGCAGGGTAGTGAGACTCGCCAGAGTTCTCCAGCAGGCGTCCTGCCCAGGTCAGGGAGCTGTGGGCACCGGCCTCTGCTTCCGGCCGACGGCCTGCGTCTCCTGCTTCATCCCTCAGGCCCTGGGCTGCGGATACGGTAGAGGGCGTGGCGGTGGCCTCTTGGGTCCAGACTGGCTCCGAAGGAAAAAGATTCAGGGGGCTCCCTTGAGGGACAGGAAAAAGTGTATGGTGACTTCTGGGCCCCCACAGAGTCTCTGTCTGTCTGCCCCCCCCCCCCCCACATCCTGGAGGACCACTGCGCGTTACTGGAAGAGGAAGACAGGCCCTTACGTTCGCCCATCTCCAGAAGCACTGAAGTGTGTTCGTCTCCCCGTGCTGCTGGGCCCGCCGACTGTTCCCCGTCCGCTGCTGGCACGTGGGAGCTCTGGACCCTCGCCCACCCTGGTCCCTTCCCAGGGCACTGGCTGATCACTGCTGTTGCCGGCTGTGAGTCTGAGGCGGAGGCCCCGTCTGTCCCGGGCACAGTGGCCACAGAGGGGCAGGTGCTGGTGTGAGTGACCATCCTCGGGCCTCTGGAGTGCCCTACAGTCCCCAGACAAGTCCCTGAGGTCCTGAGAGCCCACACACGGCCTGCTGCTTCCCGGCTCCTGTGTTGGGGAGCTCACCAGCGTGGGCGGGCGTGCAGGGGTGACACGTGGGAGCTGCAGAGACCTTCCCGCAGTTCCTCCTGCCGCTCTACGGTGTGTGACCGTTGATGCCTAATTCCCTTTGAAAGTCAACAGTTACACTAGGGGATCATGTGTTTTGTGTTTGAACCGTTTCATGATCTTAGCCTTTTACGTTTTCAGGCATTTTAAAATTCTGTAGACTTAACTTTTTCAGCGCAGTTTTAGTTTTATAGAAAAAATTGAGCAGAAATCTCAGCAGGCTCGGTTTACCCCCATCCTGCACACACGCTGCTGCTCTCCTGCGACATCTCGCATCCGTGTGTGACCTCGTTGAGTCGATGAGCCAACACTGATCCATCAGCATTAACTAAAGTTTATCGTTCACACTCGGGCTCACTGGGCGCTACGCGTGCATGTGGGCTTTCCCGAGTGCACGAGGACACGCATGCCCGTAACTCTGTAGACAGAGGAGCCTCACAGCCCTGGAGACCGTCCGTGCTCGGCCTGCGCGCCCCTCCTTCCCCTCCAGCTCCCGGCCACCACGGGTCCCCACTGACTCCATGGCTCCGTCTTCTCCACAACGTCTTAGAGCTGGAGTCCTAGAGGACGTCGCCTTGTCAGACCGGTCCCTGCACTTATGCTACGCGTGCAAGGTGTCAGTGGCTCGCACTCATTTCTGCTCGGTGCCGAGCGACACCCCGTCGTCTGGGTGGAGCACAGTGCGTGACCCCCGCCTTCCGAGGGATGTGTGGGGTGCTTCCGGGGTTTGGCAATTGGGAACAGAGTGGCTGTAGACATCCTTCTGCAGGTTTCTGTGTGGATGTGGGTTTTCAGTTATTTGGGTAAAACCAGGAAACGGGCTTGCTGGCTCATACGGTGACAGTATGTCTAGCTTCACCAGAAACTGCGAGCAATCTTCCACCGAAAATTGGCCGCACCATCTCTCTTCTCAGCCTCTCTGTTCGCCATCTCATTGCTCTAGGTGACTGCGCACACCGGGGCATCCCTGCCATGCGCTTCCCAGCACACGTGTCCCTTGTCCCCTGTGAGGGTGCACCCCTCCCACAGCGCTTCTTCAGGCACGTCTCAGCTGAACGGAAAAGAACCCCCACCCCAGTCCAGGGGATGCCTCCTCTCGCAGGTGCCCCCGACAAGGTCCTAAGCCAACCTGCATCCTCCTTGCGAGGTCCCCAGGTTCTGCAGAAGAAGGGTTCCCCACACTCTGCTGCTGCCTTTCCACCTTTTGTGACCAGGGAGGAGGCGGGAGGCACTGACTCAAATAGCATTTTTGCAATAGTCTTTCTGTAACAGCAAGGAGAGAGGGAGTCTGCTTGTCTGCCAGTGATTCTCAGGGGGGCGTCTGACGTCATCTCTTGGACGCAGCGGGGAGCTCCTTCCCCGTGGCCAGCGGCTCGCCCAGAGGCTCCAGTTTGCATCCTGGCCATGTCAGTGTGTGTCCGTGGCCATGCTGGGCTTCCTTGGCCACGGCTGCTGGGCTCACCTGCCTGGTGTGCCTTCCAGGAGTCGGACCCTGGCAGAAGGAGCGAGTGCGTGCCTCTCAGCTTGCCCTCATTTGCACTCATCCCTCAAAAGCTGTGACATCAGGGCACTTGTCCACCTGGGTGGCTCAGTGGGTTAAGCCTCTGCCTTCAGCTCAGGTCATAATCTTGGGGTCCTGGGATCGAGCCCCATATCAGGCTCTCTGCTCGGCGGGGAGCCTGCTTCCCCCTCTCTCTCTCTGCCTCTCTGTCTACCTGTGATCTCTCTCTGTCAAATAAATTTTAAAAAATAATAAAATCTTTAAAAAAAAAAGGCAGTGACATCAGACATTTTCAAACTAAAGATGATTCTGAGAAGCCTCTTCTCCCAGAGGAGTCCCCATGTGTGACGTATGTGTGTTTGACGTGGGTTGAAGCAGCTTCTGGCTCTGAGCTTGTCTCCTCACCTGCGAGGGGGGCTGGGAAGTGGCAAAAACCTGACTCTTGCAAGGTTTTTGGTGCCATCCTTGCGACAGAACCTGTCGAGCTGGCCCTGGGCAGCGGGAGAGAGACAGGCAGGAGGGAAAGTCAGCACCTGCGCCCGCCTTCCCTCTCTGGCCTGCTCGGGAAATCAGGGCCAATGTCTCTTTTTCCTTCTGCCGAAGATCTCTGGAAATAGAAGTAGACAAAAGAGTGTAATTTTGGTGAAAATGTAGATTACGATGGGGGGTGGGTGGGTGGACATTTACCTGATCTGTGGACCCCATCTCAGTTGTCGCTTTGTGGAAATCAGACAAGATACTGCCTGACAGAAAGCAGCTGGGGCACTTCTGCTCTTGCAAGAGGAATTTCAGGGACGGGGTATTCTTTGTAACAAATTCTGTTTTTAAGATAGTTGGGAATTTTTGACTAAGGAAGTGCATATGCGATGGTCTATGTGTGAAAAGGGGAACGTCGGCACGGAGGCGGACGCCTCCTTCCCGGCGCCTCCCACCCTGCTTGTGGAGGACGCCGTGGGCTTTTAGGCCTTCACCGCGGCTCGTTGGAAAATGGACAGACAGTCTGGCCCTTGGTGCTGAGAAAGGGGCCCAGGAGAAGCTGCAGCCGGCCCACCCCTCGATCCCGTGCTCTCTCTCCCTCTTCTCCAGAGGCCGCCTGCATGTCTCCACCGTAGGACCCCTCACTCTCTGACCAACACCCAGAGGCTCATCGGCTCTAGGTTTTAACAATGGTTTGCCTACCGTGGAGGCACTTCTGACCGCATCAGCTCCTTTGTTACTCCGAATCAGCCAGTGACCTGAGAGCCGCAGCCACCCGAGAGCCGAGGGCTGCATCCCAGACCCTGTGGTCAGACTTGCACGAGGCCCAAGCTCCATGGGAAACACTGCATCGGCCCATTTACAAAGCGGGTCCTCGAAAATGCCCTGAACAGCCTCATCCTGGGCCACACGCCGGTACTCCTCACTCTGGATCCAAGTCGCAGATGAGCCGCATCCTGAGAAAGAAGGTGGGAGCCCCTGAGCCCCAGGAGACTTGTGACGGCTGACCGATTGCCTGAGTGGCCTCAGATCCAGGCAGGTGGCAAAACACCTTTCTGGGCATGTCTGCCAGGGTGTTTCTGGAAGACCGAGTCGAGCAGACCTCCCTCTCCCATGTGCGTCGCCTCACCTGGTCCCCGTCCTTTGGGGACCTGAATGGAACAGGAAGGCGGAGGAAGGGCAGACTCCCTTTCTGCGTGCCCTGGGACGTCGGTGCCCTGGTTCTTGGGTTTGGGGGCTTGGTCCGCTGTTGGCTCTGCCCGGTCCGCAGCTCACTTATGCGACTTGTGAGTGACCCAGTGCTTGGTAAACCTGTGTATCTGTAACCTCCCCGCGACGCACTGGGGGGCCCTGCCCCCGATACGTGCTTAGGGAGAGATGCCTCCCTTCCAGAGAGGGGCTCACGCTGGGTGAGGTGTGCAGGTGGCCACCACCCATCGTGGGGGCCCCTCTCGGGGTGCTGTCCCACCCCAAGGAGCATTCCCAGGTCTCTGGACCCGTGCTCGCTGCTCACACATGTGTTTCCCGGGGAACGGGGCACTCCTGGAAGGGGAACCACAGCAGAGAACCCACAACAGGGTAAGGGCCGCCGTTGGATCTGGGTCTTGCCAGCGTGATCAAGGTCAGAGGTTAGAAGGCCTGGAGTGGTGGGTCCTTGAAGAAAGGAGGCCATCATGTGTCGGGAAAGGACCCCCGTCCACCGCTCTGCATATGTGACGAGGAGGGTCAGTCTGGCTGGAGTGAGCTCAGGACCCTCTGGCTGAGAGTTTTCAAGCCTGGCGCCCGCGTCCCAGACCTGCACTTGTGCACAACCCTGCTCCCCGAAGGTCACTGAGGACAGAGACGTGTTTTGTAAATGGGCAGGTGCCTGGGAGCCATAAGAAGCAGACACAGGCTGAAACGGGCAGGAGTCTTCCCCAGTCCTGGGCAACCTCCACTGAGGACATTTAACAGAATGTTTGGTTTTTAGTTACTAAGCTGGCGCTGAGCCATTGTGTTTTCTTGTCCAGCAACTAATGACATCTCATGGTCAAGGGGTGGGGCCAGGGTCATACCCGGAACAGGGAGGTTGTAATTAGTCGCTTACTGTAGGAACCCGCTGGTCTTTAGATTGGAATGGAGGGCAAGTATGTGTACGTGTGCGTGTAATTGGATAATTAATACCAACGTTCGGTTTGAACATTTACCTGGTGGGGCTGGAGGACGTCACCATTGAAAACAGGTTAAAACACTGCAGCGTACAAGACGTTGTTCAAGGAAAAGTGTCAAAACCAAAATTGTGCCTAAAGAAGGATTAGAAACTCAGAAACTGCCAACTTCATGCTGATTAATAGTATTCTGAACAAAAAGTTATGTGTGTTATTTGGAAGTACGAGCTGGCTATTGTTAAAGTAACTTTCTCACTGGCAGTCAGGTGAATATGAGAAATAGTTGGTGTTTCTGTGCAGGAAGTGCTAGAAAGAGCAGCTCTCATGGACTGGCAAGTCTCCCGTTAATGGAGAATGCGACCACGGCTCCAAACCATAGACACGCTGGTGACTGCCCGTGCGGAGACCACATGGCGCCCTCGGCCTTCCTGCCAGCCTCCGGCCCATCTCAATAAAACCCAATGCCAGAACTTCCCACCGAGATGAGGAGTCGTCCGGGTGCCCCCCAGGCTGTGGGGTAGGTCCGGTCAGCGGCGTCTGCCACACACAGGTGCCCCCAGACGGCGCTGTCTCAGCGGCAGAAGGAAGCAGGGTTTCCCACACACGGGGCAGGGACCGCCGGGCGCACGTTACTTGGGTGGGGGAGTGCGGTGGATGGATGCAGCAGGTGGCAGAAGCACGGGAGTTAATGACCAGGGCCAACTGAGCAGATGGCCTCGGGGATCCGGGCAGGGCCTTGTGGGAGCGCTGTCGGCAGGCCTGTCTTCATTTCAGAGCAGAAACACACCAGAAGACTCAGGATTTGTTTACAAGTCCAGATGGTGACAAGGTGGTGACTTTGTCACTCAGGAAGTAAGTGGGAATAAATGGTCACGTTTTCTGGCAGCTTCCTAGAGGGTTAGCAGTTCAACACCGTTTTTTAAAAAGCACTTATTAAAATGTGAAGTTGGCTGGGATTACACTTCGTATTGCTGTCAGGTGCATAAACAAGGCTCCCACCCAGTCGTCTATGAGCATCCAAGAAGGCCCAGGGCTCAACACTCAGGCACGAGGCTAGTGAAGAACAATATGGGCCAAAAAGTATCCAAATATGGAAGTTTCGTAAGCTGTATAGCCCTTGAGACAAGGAAACATCATGGAGGGGATGCCGCTTGACATTTGACAGATGTCCACTCCAAGGAAGAGAGGACACGTGTCAGCAGTCCTGGACGTCATGTGGCAGAGAGTTAGGATGGCCCCATGAGCGCATAAGTCAGACGGAAAGGAGAAGCCCCGGTGGACCTGGAGCACAGATGGGAGCACAGCAGAGCACCAGTGGCCCAGGACTCGGGGGAAGGACCAGGGGCCAACGACCCAGTGGAAAAGGACCAAGGACCCAGTGGAGAAGGACCAGGGACCAAGGGCCAAGGACCCGGTGGAGAACAGCCACAGGATGACTGCACCCCCATGAGACTGTAACAGGAAGACCAAGCTCTTAATTTCATTGATTTTTTTTGTTGTTTCCCTGTCACAGAATCACTTCCTGCCTGTCTTATTTCCTTCCTTCTGTCTTCCTGGGCTTACTCTGCTCTCTGGGCCTGCGAGGTGAGATGATCGCACCTGGGGCAGTGCCCCCCGCAAGGGGTGTCCCACACACTATCTAGTGCTGTTTCATTCTCACGCTGGCCAGTGGTGGGTTTATCCCTTGGAGATTATGTAGAAGAGTGTTCTTTTCCGCGTGTTTGGAGAGTTTCCTGTGGTCTCTCTGTATGGATCTCGCGTTTGAGCTCAGGAATCAGAAACGCAGTCAGAAAACAGCACAATTTCAGTTTGCAGCCGTGTGTACGCCAGGATGGGAGCGGGTCTGCCCTGGCGTGTGTCCTGCAGGCACTTAAGAGGAGCCCCTCGCCTTGGCTGCTGTGGAAATGCCTGCCCTGTTGGCCAGTGGCCCTGTGGGGTCACACCGTGTGGCTGGTCTGCTGCGGACGCGGGACGTCAGCCGTACATTAGGGTGGCGGTGTCCCCCGACTCCCCTTCGGGCGCTGGCGCCTTTGCTTGGTCGTTAACTCGGGGTTGTGCGGCTCTGCAGTGCACACGTCCAGGCCGTCCCGGCGGGTTGCCATTCGGGGGTGGGCCACCCCTCTGCACGACTCCTCTCTCCGACATCAGCGCAGCTTCCCCTGCCTGCTTGTGCCCAACGGCCGTGTGGTCTCACCTCTGCACTGTTTATACTTGTGACCAGGGGGGCCTCGTGACCACCGGCCAGAAGGGGTTCCCGTGGATCCAGGGAACTGTCCCCTCACGGCCTTCACTGACCCCACGGGGGTCCTCCCACAGCCTCCGCTGTGGCTGCGTTTCTCTGCCGCATCTGGATGGCAGGAGCGCACAGGGTCTGAAAGGCTCCCTTTCCCAGCTGCCCCTTCCTGGCCTCTGGAGAGCAGGCTCATGTGGGTTCTCATCTGCAGCGGCTGGTACCACGCCAAGAAGCCAGGGCTTGGGTTCTGCAGGCCTCCCTGGGCAACCCCCGGCCTGCCGTCCTGTCCCTCGGCGTCTTCTCCCACCGGAGTCCCGTGTGCAGCCCCGGGTTTCGGTGGAACTCAGCAGCAGGGGTGGGGAGATACACCCCCTCTTCTGGGAGCAGAGGTCCAGGCTGGCTTTTCTGCTGTCAGGAGGCCTTGTCTGCCTAAGTGAGGAGCCCTGTCTGCCCCACTCTGTACCCCGACTTCCATGCCGGCACTGGACACACAGGTGAGGGGTCCCCGAGCCTCAGTCTGGCCAGCCACACACCACACCCAGAGTGTCCACATGCCATGGGCCCAGCCCCGGTGACAGACCCCGAGCAGGCCACATGGGGGGGACGTGCCCGTGGGAGTCGGGTCAGCAGGGGCTCAAAGACAAGCAGCTTTGAGGGAGTGGGGGCTGCTACAGCTCTCACTCTGCCCGTGTTTGTGCTTAAACCCTTCACACACTCAGATGCACACTGTCGTGTTCCCTGGTCAGAGCTGGCCTGTCCTCCCCGCAGCTCGGGCCGGCCAGCATCCCAGCGAGGGCTTGGCCTCCAGTGTGCCGGGGTCCTGCTCACAGCTCCCCAGCAGCCGGGCCCCCCACAAGAAGGGATGCGGGCCGGTGAGCCCAGGCAGCACGCAGCCCCCCAGAAATGTTTCTGGAGCCCCGCCCTCGGCAAGATGCTCTGATCTGTTGTCAATGGAGATGCAGTCAGAGTCCCCGTCCATGGGAGCTGCCATCTCTGGTGTGGGGTCGCCAAGGAGCTACCTGCCCGTGAGGGTGAGCTGAGGCCCACACTGGGGCTCAGGTCTTAGTCTGGGGGAACGCACCCTGTCCCAGGCCCTGAGCCACACCCCAGCAGCTTCGGGGCCCGGGGCCCCCTGTCCTCCCAGTTGCATGTCCACCCCCTACCTCCCGCCCCCAACCCGCCCGCCGCTGCCCCGGGAGCCGCGGCCGGGCTCTTCTCAGGCGCTTCTGGAGCAGTTGTGTGTGGGGTCCTGCCGGCCTCACTAGTTCCACGGTTTCCTCAGGGCAAGCAGTTCCCTGAGCATCTGCTGACGGCGTAAGGTTCAGACAGGCCAGGTGCCAGCAGGGACACACGCTGCCCGTGAGAGCAGCTGAGACCCTGCCGCACGATGACAGAGTCCAGGGCAGTGTGTGCAGCAGGACCCTTTCTATCAGACACCAACTGCACAGACGGCACAGGTGCGCCCGTGTGATGGGGACCCCAGCCATCGGTCCCGTCCGCAGCAGACAGCGCCACAGATCCATCCATTACAAAATACGACCGCAATATCTCCTTTTCTCGGAAATCCTGGCCCTTGGCACATCAGTGTGGGTGAGAAATGACAGTAACTCGGTTGCTGGTATAATGGAGTGACTAACGGACTTGGCCTTCCAGCTGGTGCCTGCCATGGCCTGGCGGAGGGCTGTACCTGCCTCAGAGGACCCGGTCCTGTCCCTGCTCAGGTCCTGTGCCTGCGGCTCCGTGAGGGGCGCTGTGCCTGCCGACCATTGGGGTCCAGCTTGGAAGAACTGTCCCAAGCTGTTGGCCGGTGTCCGTGGCCCCCGGAAGATGTCACAGGGTGGGGAGGGCACTCAGCAGAGCCCAGCCACCGTCTGGGCCTGTGAGCAAGAAGCCGTCCACTCTGGGGCACCTGGCGAGGGGTGTGGTGGTTCCTCTAAATTAAGAGAAGAGCTGCCCATGAAGAGAAATGGTTTGACAGGCACGTACAGGTGCTCTGTTGTCGGCTCCCATGGCTGATGCTCCCCCTTCCTCGGTTTCTCTGACCGGACTTTTCCACTCAGCCTTCCCGGGCTGATTTCCTTCTGATCGATCCGTCTTCTGTTTCGCAGCCACGCACAGGAGGAAGGGCCCGTGTTGACACGTGGACTGTGGCGCGGGTGCCGGTGAGAGTCCTCACCACCATGGCGGGGAGGGGGCACCCCTCGGGGGAAGCAGCGGCCTTCTGCGAGGGGAGGGGTGTGGAGACGTTAGGGGAGCAGTGGCGCCAGCCCCCAGCCTGAGCAGCCGGACTGTCGGGTGCCGCAGAGCCCCTGGGATCGGGGTGCCCAGCGCGGACACAGCTATGTGGACAACAGCTGGGAAGAGAAACCACTTCCCTCTGGTCCCAGAAACACTTGCCTTGGGGAGCCCCACGTCAGAAACAGAGAGGTCTGGTTTGTGTCCGCGTGTGTGTAAGAGAGAAAGAGAAAACAAATGAACCAAGCTGTCTGACAGGAGGAAACACTTCCTTCAGGGTTTCCGAATGCCACCTGCCTGTTTCCTTCCTGTCCTTTCAACTTCTAGAAGCTTTCCTGGCGGGTGAGCCCCTTACGGCATCTCCCTGGCTGAGGAACGACCACTCGGCCTTCGCCGTGGCTGCCACGACCTCCTTAGGGTAAAGCGCGACCCTACTGGGGCCGACCCTGCAGGTGCGTGCGGCCAGGTGGCCCCGGGGGCCTGACCATACACGCAGCCCTTGGGGCCGTGGGAAGGGGTGAGGCAGAGCACACGGGCGGGCAGGAATCTGCCTCCACCTCCACGCAGGCCTGCAGGACTGTCGAAAGGAACAGACTTTTCCTGCCGGTGCAGCTCCCTCTGCCCCACCTCTCGCCCTGTCAGTTAGTCCCCAGAGTGAGGAAGGGCGGGTCACGGGCTCTGCCGACTGCAGACCACATCTGCGGTCCCACTGGGCTGCTGCTTGGCCAACGCTTCTGTCCTTGGGTGCTTGTTTCTGTCAACCCTAGAAAGAGGACAGAGTCTCTGATTCATAGGCGAAAGGCAGGACGGACATAGAATGTTTTCAAGAACTCAACTGGGTAAGTTCGGGGAGTCCTCAGGGCCAGCGTCCTGCCCCCATGGAAGCTCCCCGTGCCAGAAGCCCTGCTGGGGTCGATGCCGTCCTCTGCGGGAGCGGTGGAAACCCGGAGGCTTGAGTGGGGCCCGGTCAGGGTGTCCCTGCGCCCCAGAGGCCCCCCACCCCACCCCGCACGCCCCTGGATGTGCTCCTGCAGCCAGAGGCTGGGGGACGCCTTACACTCAGCAGCCCCGGGGCTCCCTGTTCCCGGCACACGTTGCTCATAGCACTGACACAACCCTTCCCTGGTCGTGTGCGACCAGTTATAAAAACCCATACTGCGTAAGAGTAAAGGGAGTCGCGGTCACTGGTTGTCCCCGTAAGCCCGCCCAGGGGACTCTAGGGGCCCAGGCTGGAATGCAGTGACGTGATGCTGTCACGCAGGAGAACTGTGTGGATTTTCTTCAGGTTTTCTTGTTGTGGTACAATGCCCAGAAAATTTACCATCCTCACCATCTTTCGGTGCAGGAGTGAGTGGAACCCTGATCGTGCCACTGTCATCACCACACCCCTGCTCTTTTCGTCTGGAAAAACTAAAACTCCGTCCCCATGAAGCCCTAAGCCCCCTGCCCCAGCACCCTCACCCGCTGTCTGTCTGTGTGTCTCGGACTCTCCTCTAAGGGCTTCGTCCGCACGGAACCTGCCATCTCTGACTTTCCGTGATGGGCTCGTTCCCCAGAGCACAGGGTCCCCCAGGCTCACCCGGGGTGTAACAGGTGTCAGAATGGCCGTCCTCATACAGGCTGAGGGCTTGTCCCTCGCGTGGCTGCAGCACAGGTCGGGTTGCTTCCACTCTTCGGCTATTGTGAACAATGACACGAGGAACATTTCCCTAATTATTAGTGATGCCGCATGCTTTGTGGACATTGGGGTGTCCTGTTTGGAGAAGCGTAATTCCCAGTCCTTTGCCTTTTGTTGTTGTTCCTGCCGCAGCCACAGCTGTGTCTCTCAGAGTCCAGTGCTCACCGTTACACATGGAACCGCCGCAGCTGTGCTTTTCATTGAGCAACAGTCGACATACATTTTACTAGTTCAGTTAGACAGCTGGTGCACCATAAGTGCATACTAGGTATACAGGAGTTCTTTGATATTTGTACAGATTACAAACTCTGCTTATTTCTGAATTGGGACCCTGTGACTGAGTTTTAGGAGTTTTCTGTATTCTGGATATAGATCCTGGTCACACGTGTGATTTGCAAACACTCCCATTCTGCAGGTTACCTTTTTTTACTCTGTTGATGGCACTTTTGATGCGCAGAATTTTAAAAATTTTCGTGAAGTTCAGTTGTCTTCTTACTCTTGTTACCTGTGCCTTTGGTGTCGCATTCAGGGAACCACCGCCATATCCAGTGTCCTGAAGCTTTTCTGCTGCATTTTCTCTTGAGTTTCAGAGTTCCAGGTCCTACATTAGGTTGAGAGTTTCAATCCATTTTGAGGTAAGTTTCGTGTGTGGCATCAAGTGGGCGTCCAACTTCACTTTTTGCCTGTGGATGCCCAGTTTTCCTGGCGCTGTTAATTGAGAAGGTGCTCCTCTCACCGCTGACCGCACCTGTGAGGGCTTCCCTGTGGGCTCTCCGTTCTCTTCCACTGGCGTGTCTGCCTCCACCCCAAGGGTCTGCTGTCTTGATTAACAGAGATTCATGGTTAGTTCTAAAACCAGGAAGTGTAAGTCCTCCATTGTTTCTCTTCACCTAGGGAATTATTTTGCCTGTTTTGAGTTTTCTCAAGATTCAGTATGAATTTTAGGGGGGGGGGGGTACTGTTTCTACAAAAAAAAAAAAAAAAAGTCATTGGATTTTGATGAGGTTCCACTGAATCTGCAGGGCAGTTAGGGTAGTCCTGATGCAGAGCCATTTAAGTCTCCACTCCAGGGCCATAGGATGTGTTTCCACTTATTTATGTCTTAATTTCTTTCAGCACTGCTCTGTAGCTCCCCTTGTACAAATCACCTCCTTGCTTGAGTTCATTCCTGAGTCTTCTGTTCTTTTTGGTGATATCTTAAATGGAATTATTTTTGTGATTTCCTTTTCAGATCATTCTGCTCCTAGTGTGTCGGCTTTGTACCCTGCTGCTCTGCAGAATTCATTTATTGGATCCAACAGCTTTTTTATGGGGTCTTTAGCATTTTCTCCATGTAAGATCATATCACCTACAAACAGAAATGGTGATTTTACTTCTTCCTTTCCAGTTTCAATGTGTTTTATTTCTTTTTCTTGCCTAATGGCTCTGGCTAGGAATTCCAGTACTGTGTTGAGTAGATGTCATAAAAGCAAGAGTGTGTGTCTTCTTTCTGCTTGTAGAGGAGAAGCTTTTTTTCACCATTGAGTATTGTGTTTGCTACGTATGTTTCATACGTAGATGTAGATTTTTTATGTGGAGATAGTTTCCTTCTACTCCTATTTTGTTGAGTGTTTTTATAATGAAAGGGTGTTGTATTTTGTCAAATGCTTTTTCTGCATCGAGATGATCGTGTGTTTTTCCCTTCATTTTTTTATGTGGTGTGTCACCTTGATTTTCACATTTAGAACCATCCTTGCATTCTGGGAGGACATCCCGCTTGGTCCCATCCTTTTAATATACAGCTAAACGCTAAGTATTTTGTTGAGTATTTGTGCATCAGTAATCGAAGGAATATTGGTCTGTGGCGTTTTCTCCCTTGTGGTATCTTTGTCTGGCTTTGGTATCCGGGTAGCGCTGGCCTTAGAATTAATTAGAAAGAGTTCTCTCTTCCTTGAATTTTTGGAAAAGTCTGGGAAGGATTGGTATTATTTCTTCTTTAAATGTTTGGGTGAATTCACAGTGAAGCCCTCAGGTCCAGGGTTGTTCTTTGTTAAGAGACTACTGATCATGGATTCAATCTCCTCACTAGTTACAGAGCTATCCAGTTTTTCATTTCTTCTTGAGTAGCTGGTGGTAGGTTTTGTGCTTCTAGAAATTTGTCCATTTCATCTAGATTATCCAATTTATTGGCATGCAGCTATACATAATACTTTCTTAAAATCCATTTTATTTGTGTAGAAATGGTAGTGATGTCCCCACTTTTATTTTTGATTTTAGTAATTTGAGTCTTCTCTTTTTCTTAGTTCATTTAGTTAAAGGTTTGTGAATACTGTTGATCTTTTTTGAAGAACCAACTTTTTGTGTCATTGATTTTTCTCTACTGTTTTTCTGTTCTGTACTTCATATATCTCTGGCCTAATCTTCATTATTCCCTTCCTTCTGGGAGCTTTTAATTTAGTTTGTTCTTATCTTTCTAGTTCCTTAAGTTGTAAAGTTGGGTTGTTGATTTGATCTTTCTTGGTATTAATGCAAGCATGTATCACCATAAATTTCCTTCTTAGGACTGCTTTTGCTCCATTCCCTAAGTTTTGGTATGTTGTGTTTTTGGGTCTATTTTGGAACATGTCCCATGTGCCCTTGAGAAGATTACGCGTGCTCGTCTTGCTGCGCACACTGCTCTGTATTTCTCTACCAAATCTACTTGGCTTTACTGTGTTAAGCCCTCTATCTGCTGACGTCTCTTGTCTGGTCTTTGTCTCCATTCCTGGGGAGGAGTACTGAAGTCCCAGCTGTTACTGTAGAATGATTTCTGCTCCATTTCTGTCGGGTTTTCCTTCGTATATTTTGATGGTCTGTCACTAGGTGTGTCAACGTTTGTAACTGTTGGATCTTGCTCTGTTGAACGCTTTGTTAATCTATAATGTCCTTTGTCTCTTGTCTCACGCGAGGTTTTTGTTTGGAGTCTGTTCCGTCTGGCATTAGTAGAGCCGGGCCGGCTGTCCTTTTGCTACTACCGCCGTGGAGCCTCTTTCCGTCTGTCACTTTCTACCTGCCGGTGTCATTGGGTCCAAGGTGAGCCTCTGGTTGACAGCATAGTGTTGGTTCCTGTGTTTTCACTCATTCTGCCAATCTGTTCTTTGGTTTGAGAGTAAGATTCATTTACATATAAAGGAACTGCTGATAAGAAGGGACTGACTTCTGTCCCTGTGCCTTTTGTTTTCTATGTGCCCGGCAGCTTTTTTGTCGCTGAGTGACTGCGCTTCTCTTCTTTCCAGTTAAATCCTTTGCAGGCAGTGTTAAATCCCTTCCTAATTTCCTTCCTGTCTATTCTGTAACTGTTTTCTTGGTGGTTACCATGGGGATTCCATCTCACTTCCCATGGAAATAACATTTGAATATTAATTTGTAACAGCAGAACTTCAGTAACAAAGTAAAACAGTTCTGCCCCTTCTCTTTGAGTTGTTGGTGTCACAGAATTACATCTTTATACATTGTGCGACCAAGAACATAAACTGATAATCCTGGTAAACGCGTGAGTCTTTTACATTATGTAGAAGACAAGATTTGAAGTCACAAATCAAAGTCACAGTAATGCCAGCTTTTAGACGATGTTTCTCCTTAGATGTGTTAGACTCGAAGTCGTGGAGAAGGAAGGAGAGCAGCTGCAGACTGGACCGGTGGCATCATAATGGCAGCACTCGCGATAGCCCGCATTCTTACCCCAACTCGGATACTCCCCAGTGGCCCTCACTGCCGTCCGGCGTCTTTCCTCTCCCTGCCGGCCCCGGAGCAGCTCCCGCCCGGCAGGTCCGAGTGAGGCAAAGCCCCCCAGCTGTTATTTTTCTGGAAATGTGTGACTTTCTCCTTCTTTGCAAAAACAGTATGCCGGATACAGGACTGTTGGTCGACAGGTTTGGTTTTTTTTCCTTTAGTACTTTGACCAGATCAGCCCCCTGGCTCCTGGCCTCCAGTGTCTGATGGGAAGTGTTAAGGACAAACAAGTGCTAATGTGATGACGGTCCCTTGCGTGACTCCCTTCATGCCACCTGCAAGAGTCTGTCTTTGTACGGGTCGATCGTAACTTGTCTTGCTGTGGATCTGAGCTCACCTGAGAGTTTGCCAAGTTTCTTGGATGTTGACACTCATGCATTTCATCAAATTTGGGGAATTTTCAGGCACTACTTCTTCAACTGTTTCCTCTTCCCCTTTCTCTTCCTTCTGAGAATCCCATGATGCACATGTTGGTTTCCTAAATGGTGCCTCAGATTTTCTTTAAGTTCTGTTCACTGTTCTTCAGACTTTTTCTTTTCTGCTCCTCAGACATGACATCTTTGTCTTCTACTCAAGTTCACTGATTCCTTCAGCCTCTTCATATCTAACAGTGAATCCCCCTAGTGATTTTGGAATAGTTGCATTACAGTATTTTCAGGCATACGACAGTGGGTCAGCAGTTGTCTACATTGTTACAGGGTCACCATAGTGAGTGTCGTCACCATCTGTCCCCATAAAACTTGAGAGTCTTACTGACTGTATCCCCGGTGCCGTACTTTGCATTGGCGGGACTTGTCTATGTTATAACTGGAGGTTCGTACCCTCATCTGCTCCACGTCTTTCACACTGTCCCCTACCCTCTCCCCTCTGGCAACTACCAGCTCTTTCTCTGTATTTACTACTCTACTTCACATGCTGTTGTTGTTAGGGTTTTTTTGTTTTTTACGTTCCACGTGCAAGTGAAATCATGTGGCACTTGTGTCTCTCTGACTTCTTTCACTTAGCGTAATGCACTCAGGGTCCATCCACATTACTGTAGATGGCCAGATTTCATTCTTTTTATGGTTCAGTAGTATTCTGTTGTGTGTATATACACCACATCTTCCTTATCCATTCATCTGTCAGCACACACTTGGGATCCTTCCATCCTGGCTATCGTAAATAGTGCTGTAATAAACATGGGTGCTTGTATCTTTTCAAATTAACGGGTTTTTTTTTTAATTTTTTATTTCTTTTCAGCGTAACAGTATTCATTGTTTTTGCACCACACCCAGTGCTCCATGCAATCTGTGCCCTCTCCAATACCCACCACCTGGTGTTTTTAATGTGTAATGGATGGTATAAGAAAGTCGTCTAGTTTCATTCTTTTGCATATGGCTGTCCAGTTTTCTTGGCCTATTTCCTGAGGATAGCGTCATTTACCCAGTGCATATTCTTGTCTCTTTTGTCATAAAGTAGTTGACCACATATACAGGTTTATTTCTGGGCTCTCTGCTCTGGCTTATCGGCCCATATGTGTGCTTGTGCCAACACCACACAGTCTGGTTTGCTAGAGCTCGGTAATTGAGTTTGAAATCAGGGAGTGTGATGTTTTGCTATTCCTCAACTTTGCCTTGGCTCTTTGGGGTCTCTTGTGATCCCATATAAATTTTAGGATGGTTTGTTCTATCTCTGTGAAAAATGGCATTGGAATTTTTGTAGGAATTACGTTGAATCTATAGACTGCTTTAGGTGGTGTGGACATGTTAACCATATTAATTCTTCCCACCTGTGAGCATGGAGTATCTATCCATTTACTGGTGTCTTCTTCAGTTTCTTCCGTCGGTATCTTACAGTTTTCAGTGTACAGCAGTTTCATCTGGTTAACTTTACTCCCAGGTGTTTTACTCTTTTGGGGTCAAGTATAAATGGGACTGTTTTCTTAATTTCCCTTTCTGCTAGTTAGTTATTAGTGTAGAGAAACAAATAGATTCCTGCATATTAGTTTTGTTCCTTGCAATTTTATTGAATTCATTTATTCTAATAGTTTTTTGGTGGAGTCTTTAGGGCTTTCTATATATATGATCTTGTGATCTGCAAACTGTAACCGTTTTACGTCTTGCTTCAGTACTTGGATGTCCCTTACTTCATCTTCTTGTCCAAATGCTCCATCTGGGGGTTCCAGTACCGTGTTGAATGAAACTGGTAAGTGGACATCCTTGACTTGTCTCCTACCTTACAAGGAGAGTGAAAATGGGACGTGAGCTTGGGTTGTCATATCTAGCCTTCATTAGCTTGAGGTATATCCCCTCTCCACCCACTTGGTTGAGTTTTTATCATAAGCAGAAGTTGAATTTTGTCAAATGCTTTTTCTGCATCCATTAAGGTGATCATATGACTTTTATCTTTCATGTTGTTAATGTGGTCATCACACGGATTGATTTGCAGATACTGAATCTTCCATGCATCCCTGAAACAAAACTTGATCCTTTTCATGTATTGTTGAATTTGGTTTGCTAATATTTTGTTGAAGATTTTCACATCTATGTTCATCAGAGACATCTGTCTCTAATTTTTTTTGTTTGTAGTGTCTTTGGTTTTGGTATTAGGGTAATGCTGGCCTCAAGAATGAATTTTGAAGTTTTCCTTCCTTTTCCATTTTTTGGAAGAGATTGCAAAGGACAGGTATTCACTCTTCTTTAAATGCTTAGTAGAATTCACCTGTGCCATCTGGTCCTGGACTTACCTGTCAGGAGTTTGGTCACCAATTCAATTTCGTTACTAGTAATCAGTCTGTTCAGATTTTCTATTTCTTCCTGATTCAGTCTTAGAAGATTACATGTTTCTAGGAATTTATCCATTTCTTCTAGGTGTCCAATTTGTCAAAATATAATTTTTCATAACAATCTCTTATAATCTTCTGGATTTCTGTGATGTCAGCTTTAAATTCTCTCATTTATGATTTTATTTATTTGAGTCTTTTTCTTGATGAGTTTGACTAAAGGTTTGTCAATTTTGTTTATCTTATCAAAGAACCAGATCTTAGTTTATTGATCTTTTCTATTGTCTTTCTGGTCTCTAATTCATTTATTTTCACTCTGATCTTTATTACTTCCTTCCTTATACTAACTTTGGGCTTTTTTTAATAGTTTTTTGTTTGTTTGTTTGTTTGTTTGGTGTACGTTTAGATTATTTGAGACTTTTCTTGTTTCTTGAGGTAGGAACTTCCCACGTAGAACTGCGGGAATAGGGGCGCCTGGGTGGCTCAGTGGGTTAAAGCCTCTGCCTTTGGCTCAGGTCATGATCTCAGAGTCCTGAGATCGAGCCCCGCATCGGGCTCTCTGCTCAGTGGGGAGCCTACTTCCTCCCTCTCCCTCTGCCTGCCTCTCTGCCTACTTGTGATCTCTGTCTGTCAGACATTTCTCATTAGACCAGTTTAGTGATTATGAACTCTTAATTTTCCTTTGTCTGGGAAACTCTCTCTCTCCTTTAGTTCTGAATGATAACCTTGCTGGATAGAGTATTCTTGTTGTAGGGTTTTTTTTCCCTTTCAGCACTCTGACTCTGTCATGTTACTCCCTTCTGGCCTGCAAAGTTTCTGCAGAAACATCCCTTGTATGTAGCCAGTAGTTTTACTCTTGCTACTTTTTTTTTTAAGATTTTTTACTTATTTATTTGACAGACAGAGATCACAAGTAGGCAGAGAGGCAGGCAGAGAGAGAGGGGGAAGCAGGCTCCCTGCTGAGCAGAGAGCCCGATGCGGGGCTCGATCCCAGGATCCTGAGATCATGACCTGAGCCGAAGGCAGAGGCTTAAACCACTGAGCCACCCAGGCGCCCCTCTCTTGCTACTTTTAAGATTCTCTCTTTAATGATGTCATTTTAATTATCACATGTCATGGTGTGCACCTCTTTGGGCCTATCTTGTCTGGGGCTCCCTGTGCTTTCTGGACCTGGATCTCTTTCCTTCCCAATTAGGGAAGTTTTCAGTGCTATTTCTTCAGATAGGTTTTCTGTCCGTTTCTCTAGCTCCTCTCCCTCTAAGACCCTGTGATGTGAATTTTAAGTTGTTCCAGAGGTCCCTTAACCAGTCTTATCTTTGTTTTTGTTTGTTTGTTTAAAATTATTTTTATTAACATATAATGTATTATTTGCCCCAGGGGTACAAGTCTGTGAACCATCAGGCTTACACATTTCACAGCACTCACCCTAGCACATACCCTCCCCAATGTCCATCACCCAGCCACCCTATCCCAACCCTCTCCAGCAACCCTGTTTGCTTTGTGAGATTAAGAATCTTTTATGGTTTGTCTCCCTCACGATCCCATCTTGTTTCATTTTTTCCTTCCCTACCCTCCACAACCCCCCACCCTGCCTCTCAAATTCCTCGTATCAGAGAGATCATACGACGGTTGTCTTTCTCTGACTTATTTCGCTCGGCATAATACCCTCTAGTTCCATCCACATCGTTGCAAATGGCAAGATTTCATTTCTTTTGATGGCTGCATAATATTCCATTGTGTATATGGATCACATATTTTTTTTTATTTTTTTTAATCTTTTTATCTTTGTTATCTTTTATTTTTTATCTATCTTTATTTGACCAGTCTCATCTTTCAGTTCTTTTTTCTTGTTGTTTCTCAGCATGGGTACTTTCCATGTCTGTCTTCCAGACCAGTGAACCATTCTGCATCCTCTAATCTCGTTCATTTTCTGTGATGTAATTTTCATTATAATTTTCATATTCATTATATGATGTAATTTTCTATCTCATTATTGAAGTTCTCAGAGCTTATCCACTCTTCTTTAAAGTCTAGTGAGTATTTTTATGACCATTACTTTGAATTCTTTATCAGGTAGGTTCTTTATCGCCATTTCTTTAGGTCTTTTTCTAAGGTTTTGTCTGATTCTGTGTTTATTTCTATGTGTTAGGGTCCACCAGCTACATCTTCTGGTTTTGAAAGTAGTAGCCTCACATAAAATGCATCCTTTAGGGCCACAGTCCCCTCTGGTCACCAGAACCATGTGCTTCAAGGCTGTCCCCCATGTGGCCCGCGTACCCCCTCCTGTTTCGATGGGGCCCTGACTGCTGGGAGTCTGCTGGTAGGTGGAGCTGAGCCCCCTCCTTGGGGCAAGAGTCCCTCTGGAGGGCTGTCAGTTCCAGCTAGGGACTCCCCCTGGGGTGTGGCAGGTGGGGCTGCTTGGTGGGGCGGGGGTCCTGCCAGGGCAGGGGAGACAGTACCAGCAGGTTAGATGGAGCGTGCTGGAAGTGGTGCCTGGCAAGCTAGGTGGAAGGAGGGCAAGAACAGTGGTGCCCATCAGCACTTCCGTTCCCAGAGAAAGCGCCTGCGGATTCCTGCCCCTCCGGTACACGCCCTAACACTCGTCCGTGAAGCTTCTTCACGTGAGCTCCAGGCACTTTTCAAACTGCCATCTCTGCGCTGGTGCCGAGTGACCTAGGGCTCAAACCTTTCAGGGCAGTGGCTGGCATCCTCTAGCCCTTGCTCTCCTGGAATGAGGCCCCACTTGTTTTCAAAGCTCCCAGGGTTAAGCCTCGCTGGTTTTCAGAGCTGGGCATTATGGGGGCTTCCTTCCTAGTGCAGGTCCCTAGTGCCGGGGGTACCCCTGGGGCTTGATGCCCTCAGTCCTCAGAGACGAGCTCTTCCCCTGTGCTTTCCCTCACACTGGTGGGTCATGTGCCAGGAATCGATTTCCTGCTCTGCCCTTCTTGGTGTGTCTTCTTCCTTCTGTCCTTGGCTATGGAAGAGCCCTTCTGCCAGCCTCCAGTGGTTCTCAGGGTGAGTCGCTCTCTGTGTGGTGGATGCCTTGGTGTGTCCCTGGGAGGAGGTGAGCTCAGGGTCCTCCTACTCTACGTCTTACCCCATTGTCCCAGGGCATTTGTGTTAGAATCTGTCTAGTAGATCTGACTCAGGTCTTTTTCAGGGACTGACTCTGTTGAATTCTCTTTTTCCTTTCAGTGGGCCAGACTCTCCTGTCGCCTTGTGTGTCTTGTGATTTTTTGGCTGACTGACCACTGGACGTTCAAGTCTTATAATGTGGTGACTCTGGAAATCGGATTCTCCCCCTTCCCCAGGGTTTGCTCTTTTGCTGTCGAAGTTCTTTGGATTGTCGGCGGGCTGTCTCTGTGCCGAGAACCAGCCTGAGGCGTAAGCTGCTGTCTCCTCGGGTCTTGTCTGAGCCTTTCCGTGGGCACGCACAGTCCCTTCCTAATTCCCACCCATGCAGCTGTTTCTGAACGTCCTAATGTGTGGCTCCCAAAAGGGGGCCAAGGGGGCCCTTGCCCTTTCAATGCCCTTGGTGTCGCTAGAGCTGGAGCTGGAGGGGCGGCAGCGATGGCCGCCAGGCTCGGTGTCGGCACCTGTGTGATGGGAAGCCACCGTCAGTGTCAGAGCGTAGACCCTGCTACTGGGAGGACAGGTCCTTGCCCACCTGGCGTCTGCAGGCTGTTCCAGAAACACGTGCACAGCTGCCTGCGGCGTGGCTGGGTGGCTGCGACCGTGCTGAGAGCTCGGAGAGACCCAAACTGACGACTTCCCCTGGACAGTGGCAGGCTTCGGCAGACCCCACGGTCCCCAAAGAGTCCCATCAGATGGTCTGCCCGTGCAGCCGTTGCCCAGGTGGGGAGAGATTCCTGGTGCTCCCTGCTCTGCCCTCTTCCCAGCATCCAATCAGGCACCTTTAAACTTTCCATCTATTGTCAGTTCTCTTGACTGCAGTTTCTTATTTCTGCCTCTTCACCTTTCGGTCATTTTGTTGGTTTCCTGTGGGTGGTTTTGGAGAGTTCCAGAGAGCTAACTGTAGGGAGGCAATGGGACTTGAACCCTTGGGGCCAGCTCAACAGATGCCAGGAATATTTGTGGACTCCGTGAAACAACTCAAAATATGACCCCAGGGTACCAGCCTGGAGGTTGAGGCTTCCCCAAAAAGTGAGGTTTGGTGATACAAACTGGCACCCCGTAGGCAGGGGGTGAGCGCCGCAGGGAGTTAGCGGACAGACGGGACGGGATTGTGGCGCGCTCCGCTCAGCGCTCCGCGGGGCCACAGGGCCGGTGCGGGAGCCGCCGCCGGGTCAGCAGTGGAGAGGCCGGCCCTGCCGGGCACGGGCGGCCCCTGCGTGCAGGCGTCATGGTGCCCTGGGGGCTTCCCCACCCCTTTGGCCTTCCCCAGCCCTGTGGCCCCGTCGTGACCACCCCGTATGCCATTGCAGAGGAGGCCGAGCACGGCAGCTTCGGGGCCGGCTCGCTGTCCCGCCGGAGGAAGGCGTTGGCGCTGCGCGAGGACGGCCCCCGCCGGCGCGCGCACCTGCACATCGGCCTGCCGCACGACTTCCGCCCCGTGTCGTCCATCATCGACGTGGACATCCTGCCCGAGACGCACCGCCGCGTGAGGCTGTACCGGCACGGCTGCCAGAAGCCGCTGGGCTTCTACATCCGCGACGGCACGAGCGTGCGCGTCGCCCCACAGGGGCTGGAGAAGGTGCCGGGCATCTTCATCTCGCGCATGGTGCCGGGCGGCCTGGCCGAGAGCACGGGGCTGCTGGCCGTGGACGACGAGGTCCTGGAGGTGAACGGCATCGAGGTGGCCGGGAAGACGCTGGACCAGGTCACGGACATGATGATCGCCAACAGCCACAACCTCATCGTCACGGTCAAGCCGGCCAACCAGCGCAACAACGTGGTGCGCGGCAGCCGCGCGTCGGGCAGCTCGGGCCGCTCGTCGGACAGCGCGGCCAGCCGCCACAGCCTGCCCGCCGCACCTGCGCTGCTGCCCCTGCAGCCGGACGACGCCGACAGCGACGACGAGCCCGACGTGGTGCTCGAGGGCGTCCTGGAGCCGCCGCGGCTGGCGCCCCGGCCCCCGGTCAACGGCGCGGGCCCGGCGTCTGCGCGGGACGGTCCCGCGCACCGGCTGCTCAGCTCCCTGCGCGCCGACCCGCGCCACAGCCTGGCGCTGCCGCTGCCCCCGGGCGCCGTGGAGGAGCACGGCCCGGCCGTGACGCTGTAGGCCCCGGACGAGCTCGGCGCGCGGCCGCTGTGCTCTGGGGGCGGGATCCGGATCCTCTCCCGCAGCCCGGCGCGGCCCGAACCCCTGTGGAGAACGGACAAAGGCTGTTTTTCTGCGGTTTCTCCGAAGACCACGGGAGGCTCACGCAAGCCCCGTGTCCAGCCGGGGGCGGGGCGCGGCCCCCCCCCCCCCACCCCCGGCAGCGCGCAGGAGGGATTTCAGCGGAAGTTGTCGAGCGACTTTCATAAATGAAGCTTTAAAATAACCTTTTTTAAAGAAGAGTAAATCCGCGGTTTCCATGTGACTCTGCAGACACAGCCCGGAGGTCAGCCCTGGGGGCCCGGCGGCAGCGCAGGGGGGAGGCGAGCAGGCGGAGGCCGGTCTCACCCCCGGACGCACGAGGCCCGGCCGAGGCGAGGGTCCCCCCACGCGCACTTCGTCTCCGAACCGGGGTGCAGAGCGCCCCAGCGTCCCCGGGGCAGGCCACCGGCCCGGAGCAGGCCAGTGCATGCGGGCGGTCGCAGGCGGCCGGTGTCCAGCCTCGGGCCGAGCCAGCACCGCGGGACAAAACGCTCGTATGGCCTTTCCCTGCGCCCCGACGGAGTCCGAGGCCGGTTGTGAGGTGTTGGCCGCGGGCAGGACAGACGCGCCCCCACGCGCCTCCAGCGGGCCCGGGAAGCTCGCGGTTGTCTGGATGTACAGTTTCTGTTGTCTCGGTTTTTAAATAACAAGTCGCTTGGAACCTGATTTTTACGCAGATTAAATTCATTGTCGCTTCGCTTTGATCTTCAACAATATTTATATATTTAGTCGTTGTAAAGGTTTCCTCATTTGATCCAATTTTATATGAACTCTGTTTTGTTCGAGTCCGATGTCCAGGAAGAAACAGGACCCCTTCACTCGGAGAACTAGGCTCTGGCCCAGTAAAGCTTTCCTACAAATAACGTGTTTTTCTAGGAGCCTCCGGGCGGCGAGCGCAGCGGCTCCTCCTGTGGTCCGGCACCACCTGCTGCTCAGTGGCGAAACTGTCCTGCCTCGGGACGCTCAGGCCCCCAACTGGAAAACAGAATCTCACCATCTTCACTTTTGCTGAATCCATTAAGTGTAAAAGCCAATTATTTTTCTTTTGGAAACTATTTATTGGGCAGAAATACTTTTTATTGAGTAGTTGTGGTCTGCCACGCCTATGTTTGATTTTGTTATTTGTGCGCTTTTGTTCCTAAACACAGGGAAGACCAAAGGTGCGCCCTCCCTTTGAGGTCTGGGGCAAGAGCTCAGATACACCCAGATTTATGGGCGCCAGTGAACATATGAGCATCTTTTCTGGCACCCAAGCAGTCAGAAGTGTTTTTGTGGTTTTGGTGGTTTTTTGTTTTTTTTGTTTTTTTTTTACTACAATAAGTATTATAGAACCAAAAACCTAATGCTAGTTACTATCACAATGAAATGTTCTAAGTTATTGCTGGTTATGGAATATCTTGTTGAGTAATGGGATCTGTTACCAAGAAGGAAAGTTACGTTTCTTACCATGTTTGAGCTAAGCAAATGTGAATAATTTTTTAAAGAAAAAAAAAAAGAAGCCTCCCCTGAGACTTGTATTCTGTTGTTCATAATTTTAGGAGTTCTGAATTTCTTGGAACAGCTGCTTGAGTGTATTTTTGTACCCATATCTTCACTTCTGCCTTCTTCTTAAATAAAAAAAACTATGATGTATTACACATTAAAGTTTTCTTGGTTTTATATATCAAAGAATAAAAACTTTTTCGTTACATTTAATATTTTTCACTTGTGTTCTAAGTACTGGAGAGCTTATTAGTGTTAGTGATGAGGAGAAACTTGCCCCTCAGAATGGAATTCCTCTAATATTTACCAAGTGCCTGTCGTGTGCCATATTTTTTTCACTTAATCATCACATGTGCTCCATGAGCCAATTAGCATTACAGATGAGAAAATGAGCTCAAACTCAAACAGGTAGTAGGTCATTCCAAATAACTAAATTATAATTGTATTTGATGGGAGATGGATGTGTCTTAGGTCTAGAAACTTCTTAAGTCCTTTTGAAAAATGTTTCTAAATATTTATTATCAGCTCGTCCTAAATACACCCAGGTTTGCAAAATTGCCATTCAAGCTTTTTCGCTCTGACATCAGTAAACATACAATGCACGTAGCATCATGATGTGCTCATTCAATCATCAGATGCTATGGTGATAGCAGCGAGCACCAAGAATTCCGGGAAGAAATGTGCTTTCTACAGGCATTCATCCAGTTAACCCTTTCAGTGCCTTCTCCAGTTTACAGTTGGGGAACCTCCAAAAGCTGGCCCATCCCCCTGCACATTCCGAGGAGATGGAGCTGCCGGTGCTGGGGGAGGGGATGCAGGGCTTGCCTGTGTGTGAGGCACACAGCCCTGGGTGCATGGAGGGAGTGCAGGTCTCCCCGACCCAGTAGTCCACATGGCCAGCCCTGGGGCATATGGTGCTGTCCAGAGGAGCCCCCTGGAAGCAGGTGATGAAGCTGTCCAGGAATCAGAAGTTAGGTGGCAACTTGCAGAATGACACGAAGTGATCACACGGGGGGTGGGTCTCATGGCAAGCTGCAAAGGTACCTGGAAAGTACTGATTGTTTCAAAATCCAGTTGAGCTAAAGTCTGAGACAAGTCTTCCAAAAGAAGGCCGTTACGTTATTTTCATGTCCCCATCAAATGTTTTTTGAAAGCTCTGATGGACCTCCGGGGTCCTTATTTCCAAGATGACCAAGAAAAGGAGGCATCGCTGTCGTGCTCGAGAGGGCCAGGGCCGCATACGGTCTCCCTGCAGCACCAGCTGCACCCAAGGACGCGGGAGGAAGTTGGCTGCCGTCGGGAGCGCTTCTGGGGCGAGCAGGTGCTCCCACCCCGTGAGCCCACACTGCTGCGGGAGCCTGAACCACGGTGAAGTGGTCAGCCCCGCCCCTCGGAGCACTGAAGGACCCAACACCCCGCACCAAATTTCCACCTGCAGATGCTGCCGCAGCACCTCCACCAAAGCCCACACAAGGAGCGAGGTCCTCAGGGACTGAAGGAAAAGTGTTCTCTGGAAACAGGTGAAATGGAGATTGGACTTCAAAAAAATATAAATGAATATAAGCTCTGATGCAAGTATGAACCAAACAAGCACCAGGACTTTGCTCCAGTGTGTTCTATGCTGGCATGGAGACCATTATGTGACACCAGGTGACCTGCGTGTGTCCTTCCCACTGTGCAGAAACATTTCCTCTTCCCCACCATGCTCTACCCTCCGTCTCGCCCCTAATGTCTGATTCCCCGGTGTCCTAAGGAGTCCTCATTCCAGAAGACGCCCTAAGCCAATATACAAATTCTTTTTCCCTTTTTCCATCTCATCTCTCCTCACCTTGTTTTCTTCTCCTTTATCTTCATAAAAAGAGAACTTTCGGGGACTGAGAACTTTTCGTTTCTGAACCACATTCCCAAAGAGTGGAATAAAGTCTAATTATGTTAATAAAAAGCAAACAATTGATTCAACATTGGTCTCTCCAGCCCAGGAAATGACTGCCATCTTCTAAATTCCTTTCCCCAGGGAGATTTGAAAGTGAACACATTATTTCTTGACCCAAACCCTCTTAGCCTCAAGCAATCATCCAGGGCAGTAAGGGACCCCTCATGGCTCTCATGGCTGAGCCAAATCCAGTCACTCACTCCTATGTGGCTGAGACAAACACAAGGCTTTCTGACTCAAAGTTCACATCCCTGCACTGCACAGAACTGACAGGGTACCCTAGAAAAAGTCTAACCGACACCCGATTTATCCAGGGCCTCTAGGTGTTCGGCGGGAGCCTGGGGACACCATGAGAAATCAGAGCCACATACAGAGCTCACATCAAGTATCTTCATGTACCAAACCAGAATCTCCACCCTCAGAGCCTGTTTGTGGCCCCTCGTCTTCCCGGGTGCCCGTCCCAGCTACCCACCGAGTGCTCCAGAAACACAACTCACAAACACACAATTCCTGAAGAGAGACAGCTGTGTAGACATCCACATGCGTCGGCACTGAAACAGTGTTAGGCAGTGTGGACGCACAGAGCACACAATGTGGGCCGGAACCAGCTGTCTGGGAATGGGGCCACAGACTTTTCCTTTCTGACTCTTTGAGGTTTTCAGAAAAATGCAAGCAATCCATTCTGAAGTCAGAAAAAATACAAAAAGAAAAAAGAATGAAAAAAGTGAAGACAGCTTAAGGGACTTAAAGGATAACATCAATGGAATAACAGTCACATGATAGGGCTCCCAGAAGGAGGAGAGAGAGATTATGGGGCAGAAAATTATTTGAAGGAATAGTGGCTGAAAACTCTCCTAAACTGGGGAGGGAAACACATCCAGGTCCGGAGCCTAGAGAACTCCAAATAAGACAAACACAAAGAGACCAACACTGAGATACTGAGACACATTATAATTAAAATGTCAAAAGTTAAAGACAGAATCGTTAAAGCAGCAAGAGAAAACTTGTTATATACACGGGAACCTCCATAAGACTATCAGCAGATTCGCAGTAAAAACTTTGCCGGTCAAAGGGGGGTGACACAACATATTGAAAATACTGAAAGAAAAAACTCCCAACCAAGATTATGCTACCCAGCAAAATTATCATTCAGAATTGAAGATAAGACAAAGAGCTTTCCAGACAGCAAAAAAACTAAAGGTGTTCATCACCACTAAACCATCCCTACATGAAATGTTAAAGGGACTATTTTAAGCTTAAAAGAAAGGGTGCTCATTAACAAGAAAATATATGGAAGTATAAAACTGACTGTAAAGGTAAATATACAGTAATGGTAGCTAATCCCTTATAGCTGGTATGAAGGTTAGAAGACAAAAGTAGTGGGATGCCTGTGTGGCTCAATTAGTTAAGCATCTGCCTTTGGCTCAAGTCATGATCCCGGGGTCCTGGGATCAAGCCCCACATCAGGGAGCCAGCTTTTCCCTCTCCCACCTTGCTCTCATGCTCTCTCTCGCTCCCTCTCTCTCTCTCTCTCTCTCTCAAATAAATAAAATCTTTTCAAAGAAGACAAAAGTAGTAAAAATTACTATAACTACAGTAATTAAAGAGTACACAAGATAAAAAGATGTAAAATGTGACATCAAAAACATAAAATGTGGAAAAGATTCATGATCATCTTAATGGAATGAAGTTAAAAAATTAAGTTTTAAAAGTTTTTAAAAAACATAAAATGTGGTAGGGACTAAATATGTACAGCTTTAGAACATGTATAAACAAATTATTTTCAACTTAAATTGTTATAAATACAGGTTGCTGTATGTAAGCTTCATGGTAACCACAAAGCAAAGACCTGTAATAGATAAAGAAAAGAGAAAGAGAAAGGAATCTAAACATACCACTACAGAAAAAAATCATCAAACCACAAAGAGAGAAAGAGAAGAAACAGAGGAACAACAAAACAGCCAGAAAACAATTAACAAAATGGCTGTAAGTACATACCTATAGATAAATACTTTCACTGTAAAGGGACTAAATTCTCCAATCAAAAGATATAGAGTGGCTGAATTCAAAAAAATTTCACTTGACAGAAATGTGGGTCCAAGTGCAACACAAGTCATGCACAAGAATGTTTATAGCAGCCATTGCTAATGGTCCAAAACCAAAAGCACAAAATGCTCATCAACAGTAGAATGGACAAATAAATATATTTTACATATCTATGATTCTATATTTTATATATATTTATATGTAAATGTATAAGAATAATATATTCTTATGATGGGAATTTTTACAGGAGTGAAAACAAACCACAGCTATGTACTGCAATGAATCTCCAACCATAATGTTGAACAAAAAGAGCTAAACACAAGGAAACATACTGAATTATTCCATTTATACGAGGGTCAGCAGCACTCATTGATGGTGTTGGGAGGCAGAACAGTAAAATCACTGAGGAGAAGGGTGGGGAGAGTGTCTGGGAGGCAGCATGAGGACTCCTGGGGGCCTGCTCATGTTCTCTTTCTTGTTCTTGGTGTATTCATTTTGTAAAGAATCCACTGCACTGTGCATTTGTGATTTATGTACTTTTCTGTATTTGAGTTCTACTTCAATAAACAGATTAAAAGTAATTTTAATGGTTAAAAAAACCAAGATCTATTCATACACGACCTATAAGAGACTCACATCAGATGTAAGGACACACACAGACTGAAAATGAAGGGGTGGAGTAATGCAAATGGAAACCAAAAGAAAGCTTGGGTAACTATACCTATATCAGAAAAAATAGACTTTACGGGTACCTGGGTGGCTCAGTCAGTTAAGCTTCTGCCTTTGTCTCAGGTCATGAACCAGGGGTCCTGGGATCCAGCCCTGTCAGGCTCCCTGTTCAGCGAGAAGTCTGTTTTCTCCCTCTCCCCCTGCCCTGTCCCCTCCCGCTTGTGCTCTCTCTCAAATAAGTAAATAAATATTTTTTAAAAATAAAAAATGGACTTTAAAGCACACTAATAAGAGACAAAGAAGAGCACTACATAATGATAAAGGGGTCAATCTAATAAAAGATTATGTTTGTAAATATTTATGCACCCAACATAAAGGCTCCTAAATATATAACACAAATATTAACAGACTTAAAGGCAGAAATAGACAGTAATGCAAGAATAGTGGAGATATTTAATACCAAACTTTAATCAATGAATAGATCATCCAGACAGAAAATCAAATAAGGAAACATCAGTCTTAGATGAAACATTAGACCAGAAGAATTTAACAGATCTATACGAAACATTCCATCTGAAAGCAGCAAAATACACATTCTTCACATATCTTTTCTGACCAGTGGTACAAAACTAGCAATCAATCACAAAATGAAACCAGAAAATCCACAAATGCTACTGAATAACCTAACAGTCAATGAAGAAATCAACAACTTGAGACAAATGAAAATGGAAATACAACATATCAAAATTTATAGGATGCAGCAAAAGCAGTTCTAAGAAGGAGGTTCATAGCAAGATATGCCTGCCTCAAGAAACAAGAAACATCTCAGACAACCAAACGTTACACCTCAAGGAACTAGAAAAAGAACAAACTTAGTAGAACTTAGAAGGAAGGAAAAGTGCAAAGATCAATGAAATAGACTAAAAAGACAATAGAAAAGATCAATGAAACTGATATTTGAACTGGATATTTGAAAAGATAAATTTGACAAACCTTTAGCTAGACTCCCCTAAGGAAAAGAGAGAGGGCTCAAGTAAATGAAATCAGAAATAAGAAGAGTTAAGATGGCCAAGGATTGAGGGGACCTAAGCTTCTTTTCCCTCAAACATAGCTAGATAGTTATCAAACCATTCTGAACACCCGATAAACCAATCTCAAAGAATAAAACCTGCAAGTCTACCAGTAGAAAAGCAACCACATTTTGGAAGGTAGCGGTGCAGAGAGTTGAAGTGGGGGAGATGTAGCTGTGGATACAGAAGCAGAGAGGGGCCTGCTTATCGAGACTACAGTGAAGTGTTATAAGCAGCAATGCACAGAATCAGAACGTTTAGATGTCTACTACAGTGGGGCACAAGCCTGGCTTAAAAGTACTCAGCTGGCGAAGTGGGGCAGAATCCCAGGTATGACAGCACAGTCTCGGGATCCCCAGGGTTGCAAGAACGGGTGATGCCTACGTGCCACACTGTCCCCAGGCACAGGTGCAGGGAAGCCACTGAGAGCAGTGGAACTAGGACGGGCTTTCTCTTCTGTTTTGCCATAAAGTATGAACCACTGCACAGACATGTGACCACTTTCCTGGGACTCCCCAGCAAATGGCAAAAGTACAGCGAGACACGCCCCACCCCAGGAGGAACAGCAGGGGTCCTCACCAGGAGAGTCCCTAAAATTTGCATTTTTGAAATTCGTGTGCCTGAGATAAAAATGTTCAGACAAGGCAGGGTGAATGCAGGGTTCTGATGGAAACCAGGGACATAGAGTGATTGGCTGCTCTTCTGGGAGGGCTCACTGAAGAGTGGAGGGGGTGCAGTTTCAGCTCCAAGGCTAGAGGACAGGTACAGCCATATTCATCCCACCCACCCATGCTGAAAGCCTTCAGTGAGCAAAACACTGCCTCCTAGTAGAATCTGGAGCCATGTACACCAAGGCCTGGCTCTCTGTGTCCTGGAGGCACATTTCTACTAGGGCAAGTCCACCTGAGAATCGGCTCAGCCGGCCCCAACCCCAGAAGACCAGCACAAACAACTAGCTCGCACCAAGTTTGCTGATCGTAGAGTGCTGCAAAGCTTCAGCTCTAGAGGAAATAGGATCTAGCTTCCCTTTATCCTTTTTTTTTTTTCCATTTTTTTCCTATTCAATTTCTTTTCTTATTTTTTATTAATCTTATTTAATTTGTATATATAGTTTATTTTTTATTTTCATTTTACTCTTTTATTTTGGGACCTAGATTCTTCTTAAGATTTTATTTATTTTAGAGAGAGAGAATGCAAGTGAGGGGAGGAGCAGAGGAGAGAGAATTTCAAGCAGACTCCATGTTGCACATGGAGCCTGATACAGGGCTCAGTCCCACAACCCTGAGATCATGACCTGAGCCAAATCAAGAGTTGGATGCTTAACCGACTGAGCCACCCAGGTGCCCCTGGGATCCAGATTCTTTTAACAAGGAGACCAAAATATACCCAGGATCCAGGTTTTTGTTTTGTTTTGTTTTGGGTTTGTGTTTTTTTTTCTTTCTTCTTTTCTTTTCTGGACAAAATGACATGACAGAGAAATTCACCCCAAAAGAAAAGCAGGAAGTAGAACTCAGTAGGAATCCCAGACAAACAAAAACTAAAGGAGATTTCCCACCAAACCAGCCCTGCAAAAAATTTTAAGGAGAACTCTGAGTGGAGAAAAAAACACAAGAGCAACAAAGACTACAAAGGACCAGACAGCATCATCAGAAACACAATGGCACTGAATTCGTATCTTTCAACAATTACTCTGAATATAAATGGACTAAATACTCCAATCAAAAGACATAGGGTATCAGAATGGATAAAAAAAAACAAGATCCATCTATATGCTGCCTATAAGAGACTCATTTTAGACCTAAAAACACCTGAAGATTTGAAAGTGAGTGGATGGAGAGCCATCTGCCATGCTAATGGACATCCAAAGAAAGCCATACCTATATCCAGCAAACTAGATTTTATTATTTACGGTTAATATTTATTTATTTATTTATTTAGAGAGAGAGAGACAGCACATGAAGGGGAAGGAGCAGAAGAGGAACAGAGAGAAAGAACCCCAAACAGGCTCCACATCAAGCACAGAGCAGGATACAGGGCTCAGTCCCATGACACTGAGATCACAACCTGAGCCAAAATCAGCAGTCAGGTGCTTAACCAACTAAGCCACCCAGGTGCCCCAAGACAAACTAGATTTTAAAACAGACTATAACAAGGGATGAAGAAGGGCATTATATCATAATTATGGGGTCTATTTACCAAGAAGACCTAACAATTGTAAATATACATGCCCCCAACTGGGACCACCCAAATATATATATCAACTAATTTTAAACAAAGAAACTCATTGATAATAATAAAATAATAGGGAACTTTGACACCCCACATACAGTAATGGACAGATCATCTAAGCATAAAATCAACAAGGAAACAATGACTTTGAATGACACACTGGACCAGATTGACTTAACAAATATATTAACAACATTCCATTCTAAAGCAGCAGAATACGCATTCTTTTCAAGTGCACAGGGGACACTTTCCAGAATAGATCACATACTGGGTCACAAATCAGCCATCAACAAAGTACAAAAATACTGAGATCATAACATGCATATTTTCAGACCACAACATTATGAAACCTGAAGTCAACCACAAGAAAAAATTTGGAAAGACCACAAATGCATGGAGGTTAAAGAACATCCTACTAAAGAATGAAGGGGTCAAGCGGAAAATTAAAAAATATAAAAATAAAAAAAATACATGGAAACGAATGAAAATGAAAATACGTTTGTCTAAACCTTTGGGATACAGCAAAGGCAGTCCTAAGAGGGAAGTATATAGCAATACAGGCCTACCTCAAGAAGCAATAAAAGTCGTACACAACCTAACCTAACACCTAAAGGAGCTAGAAGAGGCGCAGCAAAGAAAGCCTAAAGCCAGCAAAAGCAGGGAAATAATAAAGATTAGAGCAGAAATAAATGATATAAAAACGACAATATAAACCAGGAGAATGGATTAATGAAACGAAGAGCTGGTTCTTTCAAAGAATTAATAAAATTGATAAGTTTTATTTAGCCAGAGTTATCAAAAAGAAAACAGAAAGGACCCAAATAGATTAAATCATGAATGAAAGAGGAGATATTATTACCAACACTACAGAAATACAATTATAAGGAAATATTATGAAAAATATATGCTAACAAACTGGGCAATCTGGAAGAAATGGACAAATCCCTAGAAACCTATAAAATGCCAAATTTGAAACTGGAAGAAACAGAAAAATTTGATCATACCCATAGCCAGCAAAGAAATCCAATCAGTAATCAAAAATCTCCCAACAAACAAAAATCCAGGGCCAGTTGGATTCCCAGGGGAATACTACCAGCCATTTAAAGAAGAGTTAATACCTATTCTCAAACCATTCCAAAAAATAGAAATAGAAGGGATACATGTAAACTCATTCTATCATTACCTTGATTCCAAAACCAGACAAAGACCCCACTAAAGGGGAGAATTACAGGCCAATAACCCTGATGATTATTGATGCAAAGATTCTCAATAAAACACTAGCAAATCAAATTCAACAGTACATTAAAAGAATCATTCACCATAATCAAGTGGGATTTATTCCTGGGCTGCAAGGGAGTTTCAATATTCATAAATCAATGAATATGGTATACCACACGGATAAAAGAAAGGATAAAAACCATATAATCCTGTCAATACATGCAGAAAAAGCATTTGACAAAATACAGCATCCTCTTGTGATAAAAATCCTCAACAAAGTACTGATAGAAGGAACATATCTCATCATAATAAAGGCCATACATGAAAATCCCAGAGTTAATATCATCCACAGTGGAGAAAAACTGAGAGCCTTTCCCCTATGGTCGGGAACAAGACAAGAATGTCCACTTTCACCCTTACCATTTAATACAGTACTGGGAGTCTTAGCCTCAGCAATCAGACAACAGAAAGAAGTAAAAGGCATCCAAATCAGCAAGGAAGAAGTCAAACTTACACTATTTGCAAACGACACAATACTCTGTAGAAAACCTGAAAGACTCCACAAAAAAAAAAAAATCACTAGAACTATAGCATGAATTCAACAAAGTTGCAGGATGTAAAATCAATGTGCAGAGATATGTTGCATTTCTATCCACCAATAATGAAGCAGCAGAAAAGCAGAAAGGGAAACCAAGGAATTGATCCCATTTGCAATTTCACCCAAAACAGTAAGAGACCTAGAAATAAGCCCAACCAAGGAAATTTACCTGTACTCTGGAAACTATAAAACTCTGTGGAAGAAACTGAAGAGGACACAAAGAAATGGAAAAGCGTTCCATGCTCGTGGACTAGAAAAGCAAATATTGCTACAATGCCTGTGCTGCTCAGAGCAACCTACACGTTTAATGCGATCCTCGTCAAAGTACCACCAGCACTTTTCACAGAGCTACAACAAGCAACCGTAAAATTTGTGTGGAACCAGAAAAGACCCTGAATTGCCAAAGCAATTCTGAAAAGGAAAGCAAAGCTGGAGGCATCACAGTTCTGGATTTCAAGCTGTATTACAAAGCTGTGATGACCAAGACAGCACGGTACTGGCACAAAAACGGACACACAGATCAGTGGAACAGAGTACAAAACCCAGAAATGGACCCACAAATATATGACCAGCTAATCTTCAACAAAGCAGGAAAGAATGTCCAATGGAAAACAGACCATCTCTTCAACAAGTGGCGTTGGGAAAACTGGACAGCAACATACAGAAGAATGAAGCTGGACCGCTTTCTTACACCACACACAGAAATAAAATCAAAATGGATGGAAGACCTAAATGTGAGATGGAAATCCATCAGAATCCTAGAGGAGAACACAGGCAACAACCTCCTTGATATTGGCCACAGCAGCTTCTTACTAGACATGTCTCCCAAGGCAAGGGAAACAAAACCAAAAATGAACTGTTGGGATTTCATCAAGATCAAAAGCTTCTGCACAGCAAAAGAAACCGTCAACAAAACTAAAAGGCAGCCTATGGGGTGGGAGAAGATATTTGCAAATGACGTATCTGATAAAGGGTTAGTATCCAAAATCTATAAAGAATTTATCAAACTCAACACCCAAAAAACAAATAACCCCGTTAAAAAAAAAAAAGGCAGAAAACATGAGTAGACATTTTCCCAAAGGAGACATATAGAAGGACAATGGACACATGAAAAATGCTAAATGTCAGTCATCATTAGGGAAATACAAATCAAAACCACAATGAGATACCTTCTCACACCTGTCAGGCTGGCTACAATTAACACAAGAAACAACAGGTGTTGGCGAGGATGCGGAGAAAGGGGAACCCTCTTACACTGTTGGTGGGAATGCAAGGTGGTGCAGCCACTGTGTAGAACAGTGTGGAGGTTCCTCAAGAAGTTAAACAGAGCTACCCTCGACCCAGCAATTGCACTCTTGGGTACTTACCTGAAGGATACAAAAGTGCAGATTTGAAAGGGCACCTGTACCCCAATGCTTAAAGTAGCAATGTCCATAAGAGCCAAACTGTGGAAAGAGCCCAGACGTGCGTGGACTGATGAACGATGGAGAAGATGCCATGTGCCCACCACGGGATACTACGCAGCCATCAGAAATGAAATCTCGCCATTTACAACGATGTGGCTGGAGCTGGAGGGTGCTGTGCCGTAGGACACAGGCCAGAGAAAGACAAATTTCGTATGGCTTCACTCATAGTGGAAATTAAGAGACGAAACAGATGAACCTGGGGAAAGGAACAAAAGAGAGGCAAACCCTAAACAGACTCTTAAGGATGGAAACAAACCGAGGGTGGCTGGGGAGGAGGTGGGTG
The DNA here is from genome assembly GCF_002288905.1 of Enhydra lutris kenyoni. Lineage (NCBI taxonomy): Eukaryota > Metazoa > Chordata > Mammalia > Carnivora > Mustelidae > Enhydra > Enhydra lutris. Next base: position 116,415 of record NW_019154120.1, read on the forward strand.
GGGGTCAGGCGTGAAAGAGGCGCCTGTGACGAGCACCGGGTGTCGTACTGAAGTGACGGACCCGTGAATTCTACTCCTGAAACTACTATGACACCGGAGTTTCAACAAAAACTGGAAATTGGGAAAGCGCAGGCGCGCGAACGGCAGCGGCGAGCACTAGAGCGGCTCGGGGACCCCAGCGCGCGTCCGCGGACTGGCCCTCCTCGCCCGCACGCCCTTCCCGGTGCCCCGCGGCCCGGGAGCCCGTCGGGACCCCGACCCCGTGCTTCCGCGGGGGGTCTGTGGGGTCTGTGCTCGAAGGGCCCCGGACAGCTGTTACCAGCCACGCTGGTGTCCCCACAACGTGCCAGGCTGCGCCTTCGCTGACCCGAGCGCGGTCCGGAGCGCGTTGGCGGGGCGGGGGGCGGGGCGCAGGGACCTTGACGCGCACTTCGGGCCCCAGAGGAGCAGCGCAGACGGGACCCGGCCCTTCCCGCGGACGCAGAACCTGTGCGGCCTCCCGGGCGCGAGCCCAGCCGGCCCTCGCGTCACCCACCTCGCAGGAACGCAGGGTCGCGGAACGGAGGCGCCCTGGGGCTCGGTCCCCCCGCGGAGATGCGCGTCCTCGGACACGGCCGGCCCCGCCTCGGCGCACCCGCTCAGCCGGGCGCCCTCCGTGCCGGCCCGACCGTGCGCAGCGCAGACGCCCGCCCGGGTGGACGTGGGGACCGGCCTCCGCGCTCACGGGGGCAACAGCTGCGGGTGCGCGGGCTTCCGGGCGGGACCCCGAGTGCCTCGTCAGCGACCGCAGCCCTGCCGCGCCGCCTTCCCTCTGCCGGGCCGCGGGCGCACGAGGTCCCCGTCTTCCTCCCCGGGGTCGCCGGGGTTTGAAGCCGCAGGCCCGAGCCCGGGTTAGGGTCCGCTCTCGGCGCCGCCGCGGTTCTCCTCCGGGAGGTCGTCGTCGTTTCGAGTCCCGGGGGTGGCTCGGTGGGTAGAGGTCAGATTCCTGATTTCAGGGCAGGGCGGTGGCCCCCGCGCTCACGCCGCAGCCTGCGGGTCCTCGGTCTCCCCCGCACCGTCTGAGCGAGTGAGCAGAGACCCGCCCGCATCGTGACCAGCCTCTGCCCGGCGACAGGCCGGCCGCTCCCGGATGCGTGCGGCTCCCGCCACGGTCCCGCAGGGAAGCCACGGAGCCCTCCGCGCCCCTCGGCTCGTTCGTGCAAACAAAGCTGCGCCGCTTGCCGCGGACGGACGAGGCCCAGCTGGGCACGGCCCGCAGGTGCGAGATACGCGCACGAACCACACTGGCTGAGACACCAAACACGCGCACCGACCTCTCACGGCGGTTCTCGGAAGTTGTCTTTAGAGAGTTTCCCTGCTCACCGGTCCACCCGGTCCCCGTGGTGAGTGTCCTCCCTCCGCCCGGTCGCCGGGGGACGGGCGTCCAGCCCAGGCTATGATGCAGGCGCGCGGGGAGCTGTGTCCCCCCGGCTGTCGCTTGCTCGCTCTGCCGGCGCTCCCGAGGCGGCCGCAGGAGAGACACTGGGGTGGCTGTGCCGGTCCACACGGGGCCCGCACCGCGCACTCGTACAGGCCGCCCGCACACAGCCCAGCACGCCACGGAGGACGGAGAGGCTCGTGATACGTGCGCTTTAAAATGAGCACGTGATGGGGGCGCCTGGGGGGCTCAGTGGGTTGAAGCCTCTGCCCTCGGCTCAGGTCATGGTCCCGGGGTCCTGGGATCGAGTCCCGCATCGGGCTCTGCTCGGCGGGGAGCCTGCTTCTGTCCTCTCTCTGTGCCTGCCTCTGCCTGCTTGTGATCTCTGTCAAATAAATAATAAACTCTTAAAAAAAAAATGAGCACCTGATGGAGAGCACCCCAGCCCGTGCTCCCCCGTCCCCCCGAGGTCGCACACGTGGCAGTAACGGTGGAACAAGAAGCCAACCAAGGCGAACCTGTGGTCATTTCTGTTAAGCAACTTCTGTTCCCAGTTTTGCTATTCGGATTATCAAGCTAGTAACCGACGCTCTTCTCTCTAGTCATTACAAGCTTTTTAACAATTCTATTCACTAACTAAGGGCACAGCTTCGGTTAATCCTGAAGTAATGCTTATTACAGACCAAAGCTTTAGACGTTAGTCGTGAAGCTCTTCCGGAGAGAGGCGATGAGCGTGTGGCTCGGCAGACGGTGGACACGGTCCCATCCCGAGCGCTGCTGTGATTTAAACGCTAAGACGTGGTCGTATATTTGAATTACAAGCTATATGGAATTCAAGCTATCTCCATATTCACATTCCAACTGAATTTGCAAGGTGAGGAAGAAAACTATTTGCTCTATTTACTTTCTTCCCGTCTCAGGCTACGAGCACCTGGCTAGAAACCACGTGTTAGAATTTAAATCTCTAGGAGCCTCCAAGTGGATGGGTTGAGTCTCTAGAAGTTCTTCAGTCCAGCATTAATGACTGATTCTCGCGTATTTGAGAAGCCCACGTCATGCAGTAATGGAGACCTCGTTCAGCCAAATTTACGTTGTCAGAGTGACTTATTCCGGCCCCACCCTTTTAGATACTGGACCTGCCCCAGCTGCCGGTCTCGAAGCGCACCTTCCCCTGACCCGAGTGAATGGAGCAGACAACGGAGAAGCGGGCGCCTGATGTTCGGAAAGAGCCCGTGGGAACCACACAAGGACTGTGTTCAGCAGCCGAAGCCCTTCATCTTGTTTTACTGGGCCTCAAGCCGCCCTTTGCTTCTTTCTTAGCATCTTTCTCCTCCCAGACATGCCATCTAAGTCAACATAAGCCTTGCGAGGCGGACACATGTGTACAGCATAGACCCAGGGAAATTTGGTCCAAATTTGCTTTAGGAAGAAAGAGACGCGATGCTATGCCTATAGTGAAATATTTATAAAATACTGTAACATTGCTGATAATCTCAGAGGGTGCCCACAAAGCTTTAATGAGAAAACACCATTGGAGGAATAGAACATTATCAAATTAAGGGTAGCAGCTTAATTTTTTAAATAAATATTAAATTTTAGTTATTTTTTAAAAGACTTTCTCTTCCTCTCTCTCTCTCTTTCAAGATAGAGAGTGAAGGTGGGAGGGAGGAGCAGAGGGAGAGGGACAGACGCCGAGCTGAGCACGGAGCCCAACTCTGGGCTTGATCTCAAAACCCTGAGCTCAGGACCTATCCGAAACCAAGAGTCAGACACTTCGCCACCTAAGCTGCCCAGGTCCCCCCTAAATATTAAATCTCGAAGGAAGGAAAATTAGCCATTCTGACCCTCTTCCTGCACACTGTTACCGTCATAGGCAGACGGACCTGGTCAGTGAGGGAGTGCAGAGAGGAGCACAGAGAGAAATCTCCTTGATTTTTATGATTTTTCTAAGATTCTTATGCTAATCCAAGTAGTTTGATTTATGCAACGTAACCCGATAACCTGGACTGAGGCAGACTCGATGTTAGAGAGCAAGACGACTGTTATGGGGCCGCCTGGCTGGCTTGAGGGGAGAGCATGTGACTCTTGATCTTGGCGTCCTGATTTCTAAGCTCCACGTTGGGCACGGAGCCTGGTTATGGAGAATATGCCATGTTCCCAACTCTTTGCATCTGCCTGTCTAGTCTATTATATTTTGTATATAATATATAATTCTTTTAAGACTTTGTTTATTTGAGGGAGAGAGTACACACAAGCAGGGGGAGGGGCATCTGAGGCGGACGGCGCAGAGCCAGACGCGGGCTCCACCCCACCACCGAGACCATGATCTGAGCTGAAATCCGGAGCTAGACACACAACTGACTGAGCGCCCCCGGGTGCCCCGTGTCTAGTCTTTTTGTGCAGCCCCTGGCAATCCTGTGGGAAAGCAAGTTACAGGCTAATTTATCCTTACGCAGGTCACCGCAAGGAAACAGCTTGCTAATGAACTGTTTAGGAAGTGACAAAGACCCATTTTCTATTTCTAGTGCATGGAGAATAACTATGATCATACTGAGACCATTTCTTAAGAAACACAGAAGGAATCACTGTCCCATCCCTTGCCATTTTGTAAATGGAAAATCCAACATACGGGACAAGATCTTGGCATCCGTTCTCACATACAATACGATTAGAATAAGTTCATTTTCAGAACTTCTTAAATATGGAGAAATTAGACAGGGGATATTGTTTAAATTATACTAAGTCCCTCAGACATTATGGTAAGTATTTTGATCCAGTTCTAAATGTACATTTAAGGATTTCTAAGTGGGAATCAAACAGATTAGAACTTACACACATGGTGGGGCGCCTGGGTGGCTCAATGGGTTAAAGCCTCTGCCTTCGGCTCAGGTCATGATCCCAGGGTCCTGGGATCGAGCCCCGCATCGGGCTCTCTGCTCAGCGGGGAGCCTGCTCCCCCTCTCTCTCTGTCTGCCTCTCTGCCTACTTGTGATCTCTGTCAAATAAATTTAAAAAAAAAATGAAAGAACTTACACACATGGTAATGTCCCAAGATCATTAAATTTTTATTACCGAATAGTTCTCACACTGAATTTACCAAGTTTTTCATTTTAGTTTTTAAAAACACTGAATTGACTCATTTACTATTTCGGTAACAATAAATCTATTCTTAGTATCTCCGACTTTATCTCTAGTCATCAGATCAGTCGGCGCAGACTGTGCGCAGACACCGGAACAGCGGGACCTCGGCTAGGAGGCGGCGGGAGCGCGTGCCGGCGTGTGACTCGCGCTTCCTGCTCACCTCTGAGTCAGAACCTTCCTGGATGAAACGGCCATGACCACCGCATGCAAATAAAAATGAAGTCCACAGTGAAATAGACTGAGCCCCGGTGACGGGACCCTTGAGCCGCTGTAGAAGCAATGTCAGTTCACACGAGGTTCTTAATTTTCTTTAAGATTTGGCTTATTTATTTGACAGAGAGAGTGAGGGCGAGAACACAAGCAGAGAGAGAGGAGGAAGCAGGCTCCCCGCCGAGCAGGGAGCCCGATGCGGGGCTCGATCCCGGGACCCTGAGACCATGACCTGAGCTGAAGGCAGATGCTTCACCGACGGAGCCGCCCAGGCGCCCGACGTTCTCGGTTTTCTAAGTCACTACAAGAGCACCTTGGAGCTGAATGGAGCTGAAAGGCCTTTGTGGGTGCAACATGGTGTCGTGTGACCAGAGTGGGGCGGCCTGTCCCAGGCTGGGACTGACCAGGGGCTCCTCCAGTAGGTCCGAAACTCCCGCGTCCATTAGCAGGCCTCTGCTTGTGCAAGCTACCCTACTGACACGACATCTTCACTGCACTCAGTCATCTGAAAGCACATATAAATCCTAGACAAAGTGTGTTTTATTAATTTGAGAGCACGTGCAGTGTGTGCGAGAAGACAAGCTGGGGGGAGGGGCAGGTGCAGAGGGAGTCCGACTGGGGCTGGATCCCAAAACCCTGGGATCGTGACCTGAGCCGAAGGCAGGCGCCCAACCCCCTGAGCCCCCCAAAAGTTAGTTTTCAAAAATAACCAGAAATTAGCTTCCCTCCAAAGTGCGTAATTCCCTTCAAATGCCCTCTTCTGAATATCCCATTTTCAGAAGTCCTCTTCCACAAACGCCAACTGTAGATGTCTCCTGCCCTTTTTAGGACCAAAGACACTTTCCTCATAACAAGAAGACCCTAAACCAAGTCTGCTTGGAAGCTCTCTCCCGCGTCCATGGACACCGCCTGGGGGATCACACTAACACGCGCGTGTGGGTGCTGGGAGCGCGGACGTTCCTGCTTATTCTCCGAAGCATTTCTCTGGGCCGCTATTTCACAGACATTGCAGGAAATTCCAGGTCTTCAATCTCCATTTCTGAAAGCTGCTTTGAAGGAGGTTGGGGAAGCAAAATGAGACAACTTATCTGTAAACTGGCAAACTTTTTTTTGGATTTTATAGCTCAACTAACAATATTCTCTTTTGAGGCAGAACTACATACCTATACGGAAAAGTTGTCTTAAGAAACACGGAGCCATTAAAACCTTACTATTCGTTGCTATTAGTCATTCAATTTTCTCTAGCTTACTTGTAGGTAAATGGTAAATTATTTAACATTATATCAAACTTCCCAGATCATGGACTGTAAGCTGTAAACAACCAATTTCTGAAAACACATATTCATTCATGACAATGAATTCTGAATTTGTATTTGAACAGAAGACCACACAATCTTAGTTTATTTGTAGTAAATATGCTTATATGGTTGCTGAAGTTTGGTTTATAATTTAAATTTTAATAAAATTTTACATTTTTATTGGAAAAACTTCCCTCCTGAAAAGGATTCCGTGTATTTCTTTTATTTAAAAATAAACATAAAGCTCACGATTTTGAGCGGGACAAAGAAGAGCGGTCAGGGGAACACCTTCTTTAAAGCTATGAAAAGCTCCCCTGAGCTACTACTCAGCACCTTCTAGACAGTTTACCCTCAAAATGTGTCTGCAGATCATCTGAATGAACGAATGGCTGGTATCAGTGTTTGTTCTCAGTATGACAATATGGTGGACGCATACAACATGTTTTTAGTCTGATTTTGGTCTATAGATCTCGGGACAGAAGAGCCAGGCCTGCGTCTGGAGACAGTAGGCGGAGTATGAGGCACTGTGGCACTCTTGTTAGGGACGGCCACCCTGGGGAGTAGACGGGCCTTCAGTGAGGTGACCGGCTTGTCCGTGCGTGCCCGGACGGGAAGTCCAGAGCAAACTGGGCCAGCTGGTCCCTCCACCTCTGACCCCACTTCTCCGCTGTGGAATGCAGATGAAGTAAGAGGCAACAGTCTCACCATGGTGGAGAGCGTGAAGCTCTCCTCCTGGCACCACAGCTGCCCTTCCACTATCCTGGCTCCCTCCCCACGCATGGCCCCCATATGCACCCGTCTCTGTGTAAGACGCAGGGGTGCCGTGAAGACCAACCGTTTAGGGTGCAGGGTGCCCTCCAGCAGAGCCCAACACAGTGGCGCTATCATGGGTGCTATTATTCAAGTGTTCAGCCCATTTCCTAGCGATAGCAACAGCTGACAAATGTCTAGAAACACAGCTTGAAAACTAGAGTAAAAACCAGGCTGGAGTTTGAGGCCTCACTGCTCTTCTTTTTCTACGAGTTCTGTGTCGCTTTGTTTAGTGAGCAATTAAGAAATCGAGACCCACGCGGTATTCGCCAGGCGAAAGGGGCTGTCGGAGGAGGGCGTAAGAGCAGGTGGGCGGCTGCCTCACGGCTGCACTTGCCCAGGAGCCTGCCGGGGCCCTCGCCTGGGCCGCCACCTCTGCAAGCAAGACAAGGTCGGTGAAGGACCAGCTGCGGCCCAGCATTTCCAGAAGTCGCACCCCAGAACTTCTTAAAGAACAAGAACCACATGGACTTTTGCAAGGAGACTGAACTGACCTGAATTTGAGGAAAGGAGGACGTGCACCCAACACCAACGAGGCCGGGTGGCACCAGCACTTTCCTGATGTGGAACGTCCTAGAAGAGCTCTGGAAAACCATCTCTGCCCAGAAATGCGAGTCCAGTGTGGCGGTACAGCAGCTATGCAGGGTCTCTGTTTCTGGGGTTGTCTGGTGGCGTGTGGACAAGGGTCTTCCGGCTCCCCACTGGCTTTCCGGGACCAGACCGGCTTCTTCACGGCTCGTCTCTGCTTGGTCTCCGTGACGGGGGTGAAGGGAGAGCCGGCGTCCACGCTAAGGGCCAGCTCCTCCTCTGCAACTGCGGCACCGCACGGGGACTGCAGCCAGCACCGTCCCTGGGCGCGGCCCTGGGCTCCTGCCTGCCTGGGCTGTGGGGCCCAGCCCTGCACGCTCCCAGCCGGTGCCGCCTGCCATCAGGGGTTCGCCCCGGGGCACGTGTGACAGAAGCAGCTAAGGGCAGCCCCTCCCCACAACCCTGCCTTCTGCGCCGCAGTGCTCTGGGATTCCTCCAGCCTCCCGCTGCGTTCCAGCCCACGCCTCTGCCCTTCCCAGGCCATCCACTCGCGGCTTTTCGAGGAGAACGTTCGTGAGCCCTCAGGTGAGGCTGAGACCCAAGACGTCGCGTCCAGATCCCTCAGCTGCGTGAGAAGCCGCCGTTCCGTGATTACGGGAAGCGGACCGACGGGCCTCCCGAGAGGGTCTGACCAGGAGGCACAGTCCCTGGGGGAGGCGGCATGCTGATGGGAGGGGCGGCGGGGGGAGCGATCAAAGGAGCGTCCACCAGCGAAGCGACCAGCACGACACCCAGCACACAGACCCTGCCCGGCGCAGCCTCGACACAGGCACGCTCGTGGCCACCCGACATCCGCTTCGACCACTGGAGGCCAACATTACAGAAGCATCAAGAATCTCTAGCCACGTCTCTTGTGAGGACAGAGGTGACTCACTGGCCCTTGTGGGTTATGCTTTCACGGTGACAAGTAATGTTTTCAGCAAATAAATGTGGTGTCTATTTCCACATTCAGATTACTCTTGAGTCACAGTGACGTACCTGTTGAAAGAATTAAGCGGTTCTGTTTGCAGTGGTATAACAAATTTTAATTCAAAATAGACACTCTGAAACAATAGGTTAAAAAAAAAATAAACTTCAACAAGCTCTTTTTGGATTTACAACAGAGCACACCAACAATCACAGACCAGTCTCACAACCGCCTCAAAAATGCACATTATAGCAATTACATGCACGTATTCTAGGTTTTAAAATCCATATGGTGACGTCATCTTATTTCCCAGAGACTGTCACACCCTCGGAGTATGCAGGACAGGTGCCTCTGCTGGGTGTGACCAGGAATAGGACTTAAGGTCTACACCGGCTGGTCTCGACTGCTGGTTCTGGGGCTTTGAGTTATTCTGTGTTGGGGAGGGAACGACCCCGGAGGCTTACCTGCACAAAGGACAGCAACACAGTGGAGATCCTTAACGATGCCACATCCCGTCAAGCCAGACCCCTGGGCTACAGAAAAGCCCATTTCTCCAGAACAAATGTGTTTACCTCTAGGAAACGGTCACAAGAGTTGATACACCAACACGGAGAGAGCCCTCCCTCGACTCATTTCGCTTTGTGCCCTGAAAACCTATGTCTGCATTTCAGTTAGTAACACACTCAAGGGTGAAACTTTGATTCCTGAGTAACATGGTCCTTCCCCTTCACTGGTTTTGTCACCTTCCCGGTTAGGAGGAGCGTGTGTGTTCAGCATTTATGCTAAAGGCACTAAAAATTTATTGTCTTACTTTTGAATGGAAAAATGACTTATCACCATATAAAAAGGGGGAGAAGTCTACACCGAAAAGCATTTCTGCACCCACCGAATTGCTTTATTTGTAAAATTACTCTTATGAGCTAATAACGGGCTTCAGGTTCGGCACAATCTTAACAAAGGAAAACATTTGGTTTTCTAGGATTTATAACAAACCGACAGCTGCGAGGACAACCCTGAAGAAATGTAAGTCAACATCGTCACCTAGGAGCTAGTACCTTGCGAAGAAGCAACCAGCGTAAGTTAATGCGTCTCAGGGAACCCCACGCATCAGCGGGTGTGAACTCGCTTCTCAGCATGGACGCTGGCCACTGGCCGCACGCGCAGCTCACAGAGGCAGCTCAACGCAGTTACTCAAGTCCCTTCAGCGGAGACACAGACACAGACGTCCGCTTTCATCCGACCGAACTGACACTACTGGGAAAGATCCAAGGATTTAATTTACATGACGGGGAAGAACTAAAAATACTTGTTACAAAATCAACCTGCAGGAAACAATAAATCTGAAAGAACTATCGGCTTCTCTTACGTAGAAGTCTTTCCGAGCACCTGAAATAAATCTACAGAGCAGCATAAAGACCACTGAAGTTGATTAGTTTGACATACAGTGAAGAAAATAACATTTTAAATCTCGACTGAGAAAACCACTAATTATCTAGTACTTTAGATTGCCTAATTTGTTTTTTTACAGGTTTTGTGGCTCATACTCAAAGTTCAACCTGTGTTTAACATTTTTAAGTTCAGACATATCAAAGCCTAAAAGTACAGAAGGCTTGTGATTTTTTATTGCTTTCATGCAAATGTATCTTCTTTTTCCAAAAAATGAAGCCACGTCGATTTTCCACACCCACAAGAGTGAAGAAAGAAGTTCGATTTCCTTTTTACTAGGATATGGTCTCTTGTGGAAATAGTCTCTAAGGAACTGCTTTTTTTCTTCATATGAACGGTCTTCGTATTTCTTAGGGTTTAAAGCTAAAATCTGAAGCGCGTCTTCACTAACGAGCGGCCCCTCTGTCCTCACCTCACTCCTTTGTCTTTTCAAAGGCACCGCACTCGCCACCTTCTCGGGGGCCGGGGCCGCGTCGCTGCTGACGACGAGAGGTCGCTCCTCCGCCCCCCTCTGCTCTTCCACCCCGGAGTGGCCGTCAGGCAGCTTTCTCTTCACGGAGAAACTGGAGTCGTGGACCACCTCGCCGTTGACTAAGAGCACTTGGCTGTTCTCGATGAAGCTGGGCTGGACCTGCAGGTCCGAGCTGCTGTCCTTCGGGGCGCTCCGGCAGCGCAGCAGGTGGATGGCGATGGCGGCCAGGGTCATGTTGCCGGTGTAGACCCCACAGCAGTGGATGCACTTGAACGCCGGAGACTTCAGGATGGTGTGGACCGTCGGTGTGATGTGGTGCCTCTCCTTCAAATGCAGTTCATACGCCTCGGTCGTCACCAAGGTGCCAAAGCAAAAGGGACAAGTCAGTGCTTGTTTGCCGGGGCTCCCGGAGGCGGCCTCCGCCTGGGGCCTCACTTTTATATACACGGGCACGAGGGACTTGGAGTGTATCCCAGCCAGCACGGCCAAGTAGACCTCCCGCTCCCCAAGCTCTTCCTTCGGCAATATGGTAATGAAGTCAAGATGGGGGAACATCAGGTTGCCGTTAGCGTCGAGATCCAACTGGAAACCTCTGTTGCTATAGTCCACAGGTAGCTTCTTCTTCCCTCGGTGCACAGTCCGACTGTGCTCGGAAAGGCCTCTGATGTCATGGAAAGTGCAGGGACAAAACAAGCAGCCCAGGCCGTGCATTAGCAGGTGATGGATGAGCTCTTCCTCGGACACCAAGCATTTACAAGAGAGACACCGGACTGTCTTCTCTCTCATCCACTTTAAAAACGGGGCACACGCGGCCAGCTTTTCGGGCTCCAGTTTCTCAGCAGCCTTGGACTCGCTGTGCTTGTGAGCCACCTCCATGTGAACCTGGTAGACGTTGGAAGGGAAGAGCTCGTTGCAAACCGGACACGTTTTCCACTGCTTCGCCTGTCTGAGTGCCTGGCTCGCTTCTGCCGCCGACGGAGAGGCCTGAACGAACATACTCTGGGCGGCGCTGACCACCACCGGAGACGGCATGCTGGCCATGGAGCTGGCCATCTGGGCAGCCGTGCCCGACTGCAGGAGCGGGATGGGCACCTGGGGCGGGGGGACAGTGGCAACGCCTCCCGGAGGCACAGGCAAAGTGACAGACACGGGGGCAAGCGTGTACGTGGGAATCCCATTCACCTGCTTCCCTGTAGGAATGAGCTGTCTGAGAATAGAGCCCGACGTGAGGAACGTGGTGTTCTGAGAAGCGCCCGGTCTCACCGGCTGATTTGCAGGCAGAATGCTGGTGCTCACAGACTGGTTGAGCTGTAGGACCCCAGGTCTCACCGGCTGGCCCACAGGGAGCACACCTGACACGACGGGCTGACCAAGCTGAAGAACCCCAGAACTGACACCCGGGCTCACAGGCAAAACACCTGACGAGACTGTCTGGTTGGGAGAAAGGAGCCCAGGTGGGACCACCTGGCCCGCAGGCAGCACCCTCAGCGGGACCGTCTGGCCGGGAGGGAGAACCCGTGACGGGACCGTCAGCCCAGTGGGGAGAACCCCTGAGGGGGCCGTCTGGCCAATGGGGAGAACCCCTGACTGGACCACCTGGCCAGCAGGAAGAACCCCAGAAGTGGCCGTCTGTCCCGAAGGGATCACTCCAGCAGGGGTCATCTGGCCTGCAGGAAGGACCCCCGATGGGACCGTCCGGCTCACAGAAATCACTCCTGGTGACACTGCCTGAAGAACCCCGGGGGTGACAGATGGATTGACAGGAAGGACGCCAGGCCCAGCAGGCCTGCTGACGGAAAGAACTCCAGGCCCAACAGGCTGGCTAAGGGGTAAAGCCCCAGGGCGGACGGTCTGGTTGACGGGGAGGACGCCAGTCCCAACGGGCTTATTTATATGTCCCACTGGCTGACTCAAGGGCAACACAGGAGGGTTTGCTGACTGAGTAAGCGGGACTCCACGAGAAAGGAAGACGGGCTGCGGAGCGGAGGGAGGCAGAGGACTGGAGACCAGAGTCACGTGGGACTGAGCCACGGCGGGCGGGGAATGGGTGAGGCTTGCAGAAGTGCCCGCGGCCACCGTCACTGGCGGGACCGGGCCCTGCACGGGCTGGACCACGGTCTGGCTCTGGCTGCTCTGAGGCAAGGTGAGACGGAAACAAGGGGATGTGGCCGCGAGGCCCGGAGCACTGCCGTTTGGCGGCACAGCCAAAGGGGCCACTGGTTTGGGGGCGATGTGCATTTGCTTCAAAAGTCCAGGCTTCTTAATATGTTCGGAAATCACAGATCTCAGCTTATTCTCCAAATCCCTGTGCGTGTCCGCTGTCAAGATGTGGTACATCAAAGCGTCCTGGCTGCTGGCCTTGGCACTGCACTTTTTACAGTAATACTTGTCGGACGGGGGCACCTTCTCGGCAGAAAGGCCGTCCTCAGCTTTCGGCTGCTCACCCGTTTCCTCAGTCCGCAGGCCGAAGTAGGAGCTAATTAAGTAGTGGAAATGAGCCACCAGCACGTGCTTCTTCATGCTGTAGTACAAGGTGTTCGAAAAGTTACACTTTAAACATGTAAAACTTATCACATCACTCCTCGAAGATTTCGTTTCCCCTAAAATATTCACTGTGTAGTTCTGGACTTTCCGAACAGGCGCATGGAACATTCTGAAGTGCCGTCCCACGGTTTTGGGTTGAGAAGAGAATACGCAGTTCGGGCAGGGGATCACCAGCTCCTGGTCGATGTCATCCTCGTGGCACCGATGTAAGTGAGTCCTGAAGGAGGCGAGCGCTTTCGTGGAGTACTTACAGAGGCTGCAACAGTAGGGCTTCGTGCGGTATCTCTGTGAAAACAGAACACAGTCAAGCAGACGTCAATAAAAAAGTCAGGTCCTACACCCTCCAGAGGTCAAAGCCTAGGGTTCTTCTTCACTGACTGTGCTGGGTAACACGACACGATCACCCCTCCGGGAAGAGTGCTTCTGTGAAACCAGGGCAAGCTCTTTCTTCAAGGACCAGAGAGTAAACACTGCCTCTACGCCAACTCCTTGGTGTTGCCATCGTGACCCCAAAACTCCCACAGACGACACGCCAACCTAGGAGCATGGCTCTGTGCCAATAAAACCACAGACACGAATTCCAATTTCATGGAGTTTTCACGTCACAAAACTATTCACTTCTTTCTTCTCGAGCATCTAAAAACGCACCAGCTATTCCCGGCTGCTGACCGTACACACAGGACCCGGCCCCCCGAGCCTGGCTCCGGACCCCTTCCATGCCATCTCCTGAGCCACAGTCTCGTCATCCCAGTACAAGAAATTCACACAGTTCTCTGGGAGAGAAAGTTCATTTCTCCCCTTCTCGTCCCATTTCCCACGGTTCCAATGTTGCTTTTACTCCAAACTCTAAAACCTTTAGAATTCATCTGCAAATAACCTAACACGCCAATGGTTAAACCTGTCATTACCTTTACTTCCCTCATTCCCAGAGAAGGTAAGAGCCAACCACATGCAGGTGTCCAGTAAACTACGTGACGAATGGGAAGGCGAACAGGGCTGTACCTAAGGCACCACACAGTCCTGAGGGAGTTCCAGGCCAGATCACAGACAAACAAGGCCAAAGCCCTCTCTAGGGCAAACGGGGGAATTCCACAAGCTTGGAATATGAGGACACACGTCCGGACAAGAGCCGGCCAGCTAAGAAATGGAATGTTAATCAGCCAAATATTTACAGGTTTGTGAAGGTTTGAGAGTCACAAAGTCTTTGGTCTCGAGGCTCCAGACCCTAGAGCTGCTGAACCACAGAAAGCCTGGCTCTGGCTTCATGGAGCACAAAGGGAAGACCTGGGCCCACTAAACGCTTCACCTAAGGTCCCACCATCGGTGGTGCGACACTGCTTCTTCCTAGCACGGCGGCTCTCCCCTCCAAGCCTGTGCTTCAAGTCCCCCGCCAAGTGTTAACTCAGTGGTTTCTGTCACTCTCTTTCCTATTCATGCGGGTTTCCCTCTTGCCACAAGTCAAGAAATCACCCAAACGTGTTCAAACAACATGGAATTACCATTTCATTCCAGCATTTCTGATAGGGCCTAGAATAAACCTACGGTAACGGCTGATGCTAGACCACAAACTAAAAAAAACAATAACCCATATTTCACTGTTTCTAAAAGACCTTTTCTCCATATTTTTCCCATATCTTACTATCTCAGAAATCTGAATACACCTTACAACTAATACTTCAGTGTTACCAGAGTAACACAGCTTAAATGAAGTATCGCTTTAGCTTTATTAGAAGTTCGTTGGAAAATGGTGTCTCAGAACACGGTCAGTAATTTTGTAGTAACGTATGGTAACAGACGGTAATTATACTTATCCTGGAAAGCACTGAGAAATGAAAGAGTTACTGAATCACAGCTGTACATCTGAAACTAATACAACACTGTAGGTCAACTATACTTGAATTACGCATTTTTAAGGATTATTTATTATTTAAGTTATCTCAACACCCAACGTAAGGCTCGAATTTACAACCCAGAATGAAGAGCAGCTCCACCAACCCGGCCAGCCAGGCCCCCTAGGATACATTTTTCTAAATGGCGTGTTTTACACTCAATGAAATACTAGAGTGAAAAACCAGTTAGTCAATGAAAATTACACTCAATGAAAGAGCCAACAGAAATTACTAACAGGTGTATGTTACTGTTACCGTTGAACAGATCTTTGGGTTAGGGAAAGATGTTTCAAATATGAAAACATAAACATGATCTACACAAGAAAAAAATCGATAAACTGGGCCTCATCTAAGAAAGCTTCTACTCTGTGAAAGACACTGTTTAAGAAATAGACAAGCCACCAGCTAGGAGACAGCACTTACAAACGTCACACCTAATAAAGGACTTGTATCCAGAATACATGTAGGCACGTTCAAGTCTCAACACGAGAAAATAACCCGATTTTTAGCAAATGGGCCAACGATCTGAACCTTCACCAAAGAGGGCCTCTAGAGGCCAAATGAACAGGAAAAGATGCTCAACATCCTTAGTCACCAGGAAACGGACACCAGAGAAGGGGCCACTACACACCTACTAAAATGGAAACTAAGGGGTGAAGCCCAGTCCAGCCGGGCCCTGGAGGCAGAGGAACCAGGCCTCCCTCATCACTGGGGGCAGAGCAGAACGGCACAGCCGCTCTGGAACACAGCGGGCAGTTTGTTCTAAAGGTGAATGTGTACTTACTTACCACAGGCCTTCCAGCGTGTTCCAGCCCAGGCACTCACCGACGAGAAATGAAGCCTGTACTCCCCTAAAAGCGCGCTGGGAAAGCTCGGGGATGAGCGATCGCTCGGGAGCAGGGCGATGCGGGCAACAGAGGAAGAGCCACGAGCTCGGCCAGCGGCGGACCGGCAGGTGGAGGAGGACCGGGGGTGCCAGAAATCCCGCCCCGGACACAGCGCCAGCCCCGCTCGTCTGTCCAGCTGCTTCCTCATGTCCACACTAACAGAGCTCCACAACCGAGGAGACCCTCAGCAGGTCTCTGTCCCCAGAACCCAAACATCTAACAAACGTCTGTTCTCTGAGCCCTGGAGGACCTCGCCGCGGCACCAGCCACGCACTTCAGCCTGCGGGCGCTTCCTCCGTCCAGGAACAGAGGGGAAGTGAGGCGCGGTCTCCACCACACCGGGCAGCGGTGCTTTTACTGAACACAGCACCCAATCAACAAATTCCATCGCTTCCGCTTCAAACGGTTATTTAACACGAGTTAAAGAAAATAAAACTAGTTCACCTAGTTTCTAGCAGGCACTCCAAAGGTGTTTCTTGGTGAAAAGCTTATAATCGTATATTATACTGCGTTTTACTTTATGGGATCTTCTGAGAATTCAGAAGAGAAAAACCAGTGAGACACAAAAGATTCAAGAAGTCAAGGTCTTCAAAGCAAGGCGTAACGGAGCGGCCACGTGCGGCCACGTGCTGAGTCAAGCAGGGGAACGACCGAATCAACGTGGTTTCAAGACATCTTGTGTCTGACGGTGGAGACGGGGTGCTGGGGCAAGGAGCACAGGAGACCAACGGGTGGGATACAACACAAAGGCAGAAAAGTGGAACTCGGGAGGACGGGGGCAATAGAAATGTTAAAGGGGCGCCTGGGTAGCTCAGTGGGTTAGTGTCTTAAGGCAGATGCTTAACTGGCCGAGCGCCAGGCGCCCCACCAGAGATCCGTGTTTTTAATGAGGTTTCTGAAACCGGGATGAACCTTCAGCACACATAACGACATGACAATCCCTTTTACTCAGAACAGTTACGAATCCAAGGCCCTTCTTACATGAGTGGCATCTTATGATCAAGGACAAACAGTAGTTTCACTACATCACATTATTAACTTTATACACAGAAAACTCTCAAAGTAACATAAAGCACTTAACTTTTTCTTTCTCCTTCCCTGAATGCTTACACCACAGGCCTCCCCCTTAGTCATCAGTGATCCCAGTATGTGATGCTCCTCAGAACTGAAGTGACACGTACCCCCAACTTCTGAGGAAATATAAAAATCAAATACAAAAATACGTACCACTTTCTTTCCAGAAGGTTCCCAAAGAGAAATATCTCCCCATGATGTGTTAAAAAAGTACTTCTCTCCTGGATCAAAGCCTTTAAGGTCCTTTTTAAAAACGGAGAAAAAGAGAGATCATTAAGCAATTTCAGAAGGCAATATTTAATAACCTGAAGGCATTATCTAGCACCTATGAAATCCACATGGGAAACTGAAATGAGAACACAGCCCATGAGCAGACCGTGGCAGAGTACCCATAAAGCAAGAGAAAGGAGGAAAAGGCTGAAACAACCCAATTAAAAATTAAAGTTTTAAATTATAGTTAAATATTATAGTTTTATAAGAAACAGAAGAGATTTCCCACCCATAATTTTTATTTATTTATTTATTTTTAAAAGATTTTATTTATTTGACAGAGAGAGACACAGCAAGAGTGGGAACACAAGCAGGAGGAGTGGGAGAGGGAGAAGCAGGCTTCCCAGTGGGCAGGGAGCCCAGTGCAGGGCTTGAACCCAGGACCCCGGGATCCTGACTTGAGTCGAAGGTAGATCCTTAAGGACTGAGCCACCCGGGTGCCCCTCCCAACAGTAATTTGTAAGAGAGCAAAGCTCAGGAGTGAACGCCGTCTTCTATCCGTGGCGAGCACGTGGGAAGATGTGCCAGCAAGAGTATAAAGTGGGTGCTCCCGGTGGGCGCCTGACCGAGGACACCTGGAGTCCACCCTGTGGAGGACGGCGTGGACAGGGTGTGGCTAACACAACAGAAAGGGGTGAGAAGGGGGGGGTGGTGTTGGACACTGAGAACCGAACAAGCAGATGCAACGGGGTTCACGCTGAGCCCTGGGTTAGACAAACCAAGCGTAAGACAGACGTCTGGAGGAAACTGGAGATACGAATATGGACTGGGTGTTAGATAAGAAGGACGAACATTTAATGGACAGAGAAAGATGAAAGTAACTGAAAAGGCAGTAAAAACGCATGATCGATACGAGCTCACTGTGGAGACCACGCACACACGCGTGCACACACGCACACACACGTGCACACGCACAAGAAGCTGCTGAAGCTGCTGAACAACAAGATGTTAATCTCTGAATGGGAGGAACATGGCTTTTTAAATTTTATTTTCTAAAGAAATGACTACCTGTGTTTTCTTTCACAGTTTATATTGCTGTTTAAAGGTTTATAATACAGAAAGGCATTAGTTAAGCCAGATAACAATACGACTGCCTTCAAGTATACCTACGCTAATACGCTGCTTACCAAGTCAATTCAGAACCAGAGAAAAGTACAATCATAAGGATTTAATTTGCAAATAACATATCCTGAGGGTTATAACACATGTAGAAACAAAGTGCATGGTAACAATAACACAAAGGCCGGAATGGGAAACAAAAGCCTAGTATTGTAAGGTCTTCTTTTTTTTTTAAACTTTTATTTATTTATTTATTTATTTATTTTTAATTTTTTAAAGATTTTATTTATTTATTTGACAGAGAGAGATCACAAGCAGGCAGAGAGGCAGGCAGAGAGAGGAGGAAGCAGGCTCCCTGCTAAGCAGAGTGCCCGATGCGGGGCCCGATCCCAGGACCCTGAGATCATGACCCGAGCCGAAGGCAGCGGCCCAACCCACTGAGCCACCCAGGCGCCCCTTATTTATTTTTTAAGTAATCTCTACACCCCACATTAGGCCCAAACTCATAACCCCAAGATCAAGAGTCACACGCTCCACCAACGGAGCCAGCCGGGCGCCCCTTGTAAGGGTCTTATATGTGAAGCAGTATATTAGGCAAACAAAAGCCAAAAATGGGGTTAAAATGGAATCATAAAAAATATTCAATATTTTTATGTAGTTTTTAAGTAGAGAAAGAATAAAAAAGAAAAAGAGAAAAAACAAGTAAAAACAAACAGCAAGATGGGAGATTTAAACCCAACCATATCAATAGCCATTAATTACTATTAAGTAGCAGGGGCTGGAAACTCCTAAAGCAAAGGCCAGAGAAGAAATATTTCGGGCTTTGCCAGCCGTTCAGGCTCTCACACAACTCAAAGCCACCAGCATGCATAAAAGCAGCCATGAACACAACAAGCACGGCTACATTCCAAGAAAGTTTATTTACAAACAGACAGCAAGCCAGGTTTGGCCGCAACCATAGTGTGCCTACCCCGGTCTAGATATTCAACTTAAGAGGCACAGGCTGGCGGACCGGCAAACAAAGACAAGGTCCAATTACACGCTGCTGCAAGACTCTCACTTGCAATATAAAGTCATAGACAGGTGAACGGCAAAAAGGCAGAGATGTGTCATGCTATCGCTAATCCAAAGAAAGCTGAAGGAACTACATTACCACCTCACAAAGCAGATTTCAAGGGTAAAAAAAGAATATTAACATGGACAGAAATTCACTTCCTAATGGTAACAGGGTCAATTCATTAGCAGAACAGAACAATCCAAACATGTATGCACTTTAGAAAGAGAAAGTACATGAGGCAAAAACTGAACTGAAAAGAGAAACAGTCAAATTTAAATTTATAGTTGGAGACGTCAACACACCCTCTTCTTCCAGTGAGTGGCAGAACGCGCACAAGAATCAGGAAGGACAGAAAGGACCAAACACAACCAACCCGACCCAACACCGACAGACTCTCCACCCAGAAGAGCAAATACACAGGAAATATTCACAAAGATCGAGCTTATGCAGAGCCATAAAATAAGTCTCAATAAATGTACAAGGACTAAATACAGTCTCTAACTAAAGCAAAATTAAAAAGAAATCTGTAACAAAAGCGATCTAGAAAATTCCCAAATCCTAGAAATGAAACAACATACTTCTAATCCCTGGATCAAAGAAGAAATCAGGAGCAAAATCAGACAGCATTTCAAAACTGAATGAAAGTGGAAACACAGGAAATAAAATTTGTGAGACACTTCTAAAGCAAAGCATAAGGGAAATTTATAGCATTAAGTACAGAGAAAACGAAGACCTAAAAAACAAGATCACTACAGCTCCTACAGAAAAGGAAATAATATGAACTTTATGCCAATAAATACTACAACTTAAGTTGAAATGGTTAAATTCCTCAAAAAACAAACTACCAAAGTCCCCCCAAAATTAGGTAACATGATAGCCGATGTCTAGTCAAGAAACTGAATTCACTCTTAAAATCCTCCCACAAAGGAAGACACGTGGGTGGCTCAGTCAGTTAAGTGTCTGACTCTCTATTTCCGCTCAGGTCAAGATCTCAGGGTCATGAGATCGAGTCCCCGCATGGGACTCCATGCTCAGCGGGGAATCTGCTTGAGACTCACTCGCTCTCTCACTCTCTGCCCCTCCCCCACCTCCTACCCCAGCCTTGCTCATGCTCTCTCTACATATATAAAACATAAAACTAAAAAACAAAAGCAAACCCTTCCCACAAAGCAAACAAGAAACATTATCGGGGCGCCTGGGTGGTTCAGCCATTTAAGTGTCTGCCTTCGGCTCAGGTAGTGATCCCAGGGTCCTGGGATCGAGCCCCGCATCAGGCTCCCTGCTCAGCGGGAAGCCTGCTTCTCCCTCTGGGCTGCTCCACTTGCTTATATTCTGTCAAATAAGTAAATAAAATCTTTAAAAAAAAAAAAAGAAGAACAAACATTATCAATTTACAAAATTCCATAAAATAAAGAGGAAGAAACAACTCCCAGTTCATTCCATGAGGCCAGAATTACCCTGGTACCAAACCCAGACGAAGATATTACAAAAAATTAAAACTTCAGACTACATCACTCAAGAATATAGATGCGAAGATCCCTGATGGAAATTTTACAAATCAATCCAACATATAAAAAGAACCAAGTAGCATTTCTCCCAGAGATACAGACTGGTTTAAGAGTTTATTTTTTAAAAAAGAAAATCAAACCACATTATTCACTGTATTAGACTTAAAAAAGACAATCATCCTGATACAGAAAAATCACTTTAACAAAATTCAACGTCTAGTCATAATTTTTGCTCTCAGCAAGGTAGGAATAAGGGACTTGCTCAATCTGAAAAAGTGATCTGCAGAGAACACACGGCCGGCAATCACACCGTATGACATAATGAACATTCTGCTACTGTAATACAGCTTTCTTCAAAAAAATCTTTTTAAGATTCTATTTATTTATTTGACAGAGAGCACAAGCAGGCGGAGAGGCAGGCAGAGGGAGAGGGAGAAGCAGGCTCCCTGCTGAGCAGAGAGCCAGAAGTGGGGCTCGATCCCAGGACCCTGAGATCATGACCTGAGCCGAAGGCAGACGCTTAACCCACTGAGCCACCCAGGCACCCTGTTATTTCAAAATTTTTTAGAAAACCAATTCCAGGGGCACCTGGGTGGCTCAGCAGGTTGAGCCTCTGCCTTCGGCTCGGGTCGTGATCTCGGGGTCCTGGGATCAAGCCCCGCATTGGGCTCCCTGCTCGGCGGGGGGCCTGCTTCCCTTCCTCTCTCTCTGCCTACCTGTGATCTCTGTCTGTCAAATAAATAAATAAAATTTAAAAAGAAAAGAAAAG
The DNA here is from genome assembly GCF_002288905.1 of Enhydra lutris kenyoni. Classification (NCBI taxonomy): domain Eukaryota; kingdom Metazoa; phylum Chordata; class Mammalia; order Carnivora; family Mustelidae; genus Enhydra; species Enhydra lutris. The sequence goes on from NW_019154120.1 coordinate 137,761, forward strand.
AAAAGAAAAGAAAACCAATTCCACAAATGGTAAGGGTACAACTGAAACCCTTACACAGTACTGACAGGAGTGCAGAATCATACATCAGCCATTTCCTATAAAACTAAACAGTTGTTCACAAAAATACTTTTATAAGGAGAAACTTATTCATAATAACCAAAAACTGGGAACAGCCAAGGTGTCCACCATCAGAAGAAAGGACCAATAAACTAATCCATCCATGTAACAGAATACTGTCACCACAGAGAATAATCTTCCACAGGAGCACATATAACTCCGCTGACATAAAACTGTAAAACAGGCAAATCTAATTTATAGTACAAAATTTCAGAACAGCGGTCGCCAGCGGGGTGGCGACACGGACTGACAAAACAGGGCTTGAGGAAAACTTTCCAAAGCAATGGAACAGTCCTGTATCTTTTCTTTTTTAAGATTTTATTTACTTACTTGATAGAGAGTGAGAGAACACCAGCAGGAGGGAGAACGAGAAGCAGACTCCCCGCCGAGCAGGGAGCCCAATGTGGGGCTCGATCCCAGGACCCTGGGATCACGACCCACGACAAAGGCAGACGCTCAACCCAATGAGCCACCCAGGTGCCTCAGAACTGTCCTGTATCTCTACGGGAGACTTGTATTACTGGAGGACACGCACATCAAAAATCATCATTTGGAGAAACTTAAGTGCATTTCACAGCATATAAATGTCTTTCCCTGGGTGGGTCAGTGGGTTAAGCCTCTGCCTCCCGCTCGGGTCATGATCTCAGGGTCCTGGGATTGAGCCCCGTGTCAGGCTCTCTGCTCAGCAGGGAGCCTGCGTCCCCCCCGCCCCGCCTGCCTCTCTGCCTACTTGTGATCTCTCTCTCTGTGTCAAATAAATAAATAAATAAATAGATAGATAGATAGATAGATAAACAAATAAATAAATAAAATCTTTTTTAAAAAGTCAAGAGGCTCCGCCAGAAGGGCACGGCAACGATCCTAAGGGTTAGGGCTGCTGCGTGGTCAGCGACTCTGTCCCCGGAGGCAGGGGCACTGGTCCCCTGGCACAGGCCGCCTTTCCCAGCGGTTCCCCTACAAAGGAGCAGCGGTCCCGGTTTGCAGCCGCAAGGAGTCCGACAGAACCACCCGTCAGAGACCCTTGGGGAGGAACAGCCACGGGCGGAGACAGTCAGCCCCCAGAGTGGTCTCTGCGACCACTGCTAGCCCCGCTCACAGGAGGGACGTGCCTGAGGCCGCCGGCACTGCGGTGATGAACAGAGAGGAGGAGGTGTGGAAGTTACCGCCAGGCTTCGTGAGGAAAACTCTGGAATTCCTGCACTGCGGACTGGCATCGTCCCCGGCCAACAAGCCGACGCAAAAGGCACGACTGACCCGCAGAAAGATGCTGGACGCAGACCTCACTATAAACTGATTTTATAAAAAGATTTTAGGTTCTGGCGATACCTTAGACTACTTCAATGGTTATGAAGATTTAAAAAATAAGAAAGATTTGCTGGGCATGCTAAACGGAGGCTACAAGAACTTTCTCTTCAACTTTTACAATATTCCTGGTTTCATGGGACAATGACGGACAAACCTGGTAACCACGACCCTGAGACGCTGGAAGCAACCGCAGCAAATGCAAAAGGCTTGGTGGGACTGTCGGAGAGAGGGTTTGGGAGGACCTGGAAGAAATTTACTGGTAACCACGCAGATCATTTCATTCACTTCATCTATGATCCTGACGTGGCTCCTTACACAGGCTAACCTACTAATCCAAGTTAGAAGAATTTAACAAAGTTAGGAAAAATGTTGCTGGTTTTTCACCAAAGCCAATGACTCTTCTTGGCCTCGTTATTCAAAGTACAGGCTGAGGTCTCCAAATTGGATTTGAGGCTGAAGACTTCAAAAGAAGAGAAGAACCTTGGTATGTTCATAGTTAAAAACAGGAAAGACTGAGTTAAAGCAACAGACAATTCAGAGCCGCTGAAACCATCAAGACGTCATCGCAGATGCGAGGGAACCTGATGCAAGGACTGCATGTGGGAGCTCCAGAGGTACCAGGGATAGCACGGTCTTGCGCAGCAGACACAGCAGTGGCGCATCCCTCCACTTCCTGTAAGCGGCCGTGACATCAGCAACGTGGGCATGTCTTCAGGACAAGAAACTAAGCCTGTCGCAGCAGTTGTAAGAACCGGGGAAAAGCAGCTACCAGATGGAGAAAGATGGACTCCTAAGTTACATAAAGAAGAGTCAAAACTGACGAGAGCTGGCACTCAACAGCAGAAAATTTGGGGTAAGGTTAAGTTTTCTTCTCTCCCTCTCAGTGAGATTTAAGAGACTTCAATATACAGCGGAATGAAAGCTCAGAGGTCCTTCCCAGACAACAGGGCTCTTCTGTGGTGAGTTTCAGGCAGGAAACTCAAGTCTACCTCCTCTTAATCTCACTACACACTTGGAACCTTGTGATTCTTCTGGGACAGTTCTGCTGTGAATAGTCTAACTGGCTTCCCCTGTCTTCATCTGTGTAGCCATCCCCCCTACCCATGGCACAGTACACTACTGATCTTAAAAAGTGATAACTGTCTTTAAGAAACTAAAGTGCGCGCCCGGGTGGCTCAGTCATTAAGTGTCTGCCTTTGGCTCAGGTCAGGATCCCAGGCTCCTGGAATCGAGGCCCGTATCGGACTCCCTACTCTCTGGGAAGCCTGCTTCTCCTTCTACCTCTCCCCACCCACCCTGCTTGTGATCCCTCTCTTACTATGTCTCTGTCACTCACTCACTGTCAAATAAATAAATAAAATCTTAAAAAAAAAAAAAAAAACTGTTTAATGTTTGCAATTGGGAAAAAAAAGAAAAATAAGTGAAATAAGCCAGACACAAAAAAATTCCAGTTACATGAAACATCTACAGTAGGCAAATCCATAGAGCTAGGGTAGATTATAGGTTACCAAGGGCTGGGGTAGAGAAGATAGAGAGTTACTGTCTCATGCTTAGAGGTGATGAAATGCTGGAAACACAGTGGACCCTTAAACAACACAGGTCTGAACTGCATAGGCCCACTTAAACACAGATTTTTTTTTTCTCAGAAAAAAAATTACTATAAATGCATTTTCTCTTATTGTTCTTTCTCTTATGATTTCTTAACATTTTCTTTTCTCTAGCTTACTTTAAGAACACAGTATATAATACATATACTTTTGCTGACCATTGATGCTGTCAGTAGGATTCTGCGCAACAGGAGACTATTAGTAGGTAAGTTTGGGGGGAGTCAAAAGTCATACCCAGATTTGACTGTGCAACCCACCGTGATACTCAGGGTCAACTGTAAAGAGAGCAGACAGCTGCAAAGCAGTGTCAGTATTATTACTGCTAATGAACTGTGTACTTAAAAATGGGAAAGATGACAAATTCTTTATTATATACATTTTATCAAAATAAAAAATATCTTTCAATATGCTTGGAACATTTAAGAGAAAAAAGAGGGCAAAATATTTCATTACTTACTTTATATTGACTGCATACTGAAATATTTTTAATATATGAGGTTAAATGAACTAAATTATTAAATATTTTTAAAAATCTGGGGGCGCCTGGCTGGCTCAGTCGGTTTAGCATCTGCCTTTGGCTACGCTCGTGATCCCTGGGGTGTGGGTTCGGGGGTCCGCTTATCCCTCTCCCTCTGCCCCTCCCCCGCTCGCTGGTCCTCTCTCTCAAACCAGCTCTCTCCCATAGGCACGCACATCCGCACACACCCTCTCAAATAAATAAAATCTTAAAACAAAACAGCCTGAGAAGGTCTTAGAAAACACCAGTGAGGGCTTCTCCAGGGGCACTAGACTAGTGAAGCCACATAGAGCCCTGGGCTCAGAAAGGCCAGTGCTGGGATTTAACGCTCCGTTGTCACCATATTGAAATTGTTAATAATTTTAAGTTTGAATTTGTATTTTATAAAAGTAGTCTGATAGGACAGTGGGCCACAGGTCAGGAGCCTGGAGCTTCAGCTCACACATGGTCCTACCTCCAGTGTTCCTGGGAAAGATTCTGCCCCAGCTCTCCATCTCCCATTCACCCCAACCTCTCTCTCCCCGCCCTCATCCTGAAACCACTCCCTCACCCTGCACCACTTGCCACAGTAACCAAGCTGTCACATTCCATCACCACCTCCACTGGAAGCCTAGCACAGACTGAGGGAGAGAAGAGGTCAAGGTGGGGACCTCGAACCCTGCCCAGATCCAGATACCACGAGCACCCAGCACAGGTACCACGAGCACCCCAGCACAGAGGTGCTGTCCCTTGGGACTCCCCACATGCTGTGGGTTGGGATGGGACAACAGGCCTGTGGGCCAGCCCAGGTCCACACGTTCACTGTGCACAGTGCCGTACAAATTACATAGCCAGCCCCTACTTTAACTGATCAAATGTTAGCTTTCAAAAAAATCAAGAGACTCTAATGAGTAAGCAGGGTTTGCATCTACTTTTAGAAAAGAAGATAAGGTTCTTAGAAGAGTCTGTCTCCCAAAAGTTCAATTTTTTCTCAGACAGGCTTTCAACAAGAACTCTATAGCCTAAAATTTGAGGTCTTAACTCTGGGGACAAATAGAGTCCTGGACACTTTGGAAATTGGAGAAGGCAGAGTGACACCTCACTGAAATCTGACGCACTGGGTAAGGAAGTGGAAAGGACCACGGACAGACGTCCCCTCAGCTCCTTCAGTCTGCAGGGAAGACTCTGGAGGCCTCGGGTTTCCAGTAAATTCCCTTTTGCTTAAGTTGGTCGAGTATCAGTTTCTGTTGCTTGAAACCAAGAAATTCTAAGTACTATGGGGGATTAAGAATAAATGCATCTGACGTGGGAAAGAATTCAGTGAAAAGACAAAACAAGGCTAACAGAGTATCTCAGTTTAATCTCCCACTTAAAAAAATCTAGAAAAACATACAACAATGTTAACAATGGGTATTTTGGGTAACGGCTTACAAATGAGTCTTCTTGTATCTATGTTTCTGCATATATTTTCTAATTTTTCTAAACTGAACTTCACCATTGCTTGAATTTTAAACAATTTTATAAAATACAGAACTATAGATTTTAAAAAACAAAACTTTTCCCCCAAAAGAATCAGTAACATTTAACCCAATAATTAAACTAACTTAATAGTTGTAAACCATTCAAATCTCTCAATTTTCCGTTGAGAAGTACGTACGTATCTGTGTCAGCACAAAGTAAATAAATCTTGAACAAATTCAGATGAACAGACACATTCTTAGGCTGACTAAGGAAGCGGAAGTTAGTGAGGAATATTGCTCTATACAGCGTCAAAAACGAAGGCTACCAGGATGAAAACTTTCAGTTATTACTAATGTTTTACCTAAGAATAAAACAAAACAAATTTTGGAACAGAATTCCATTTAAAAAGTCAACTCACCTTCAAGGAGAAGAAAGAGAGAGAGATGACAATGGAAGGCTATGGCTGATACTAGACTGGGTCCCCCCAGACAGAGAGGAGTGCTATAAATGATCAGACGAGATAAAAATACCAGCTCACTTCAGCTGATAACCATTCTGAGGTAATGTAAGAGACCATCCTTAGTCTTCGAAAACACTCACTAGAAGTATCACACACACACACACACACACACACAAAGTGAGAAAATGTTACAGCAAACAGAATAAAATAAGAATGACTGGTTGATCTTGTTAAAGGGTAACGTGTTCCTGAAATCACTCAGCCTGGTTTGATGACGGTTAACCAACTGGGTTGTGGTTTTAAATTCCATGTTCCTGGAATACCCTTTCTAATTCTTTCTACTGGGCAAACCTACCCATTCTTTAAAAACAAACAAAACACGGTTCAAATCTCATCTCCGTAAAGGCTACTCTAGGGGTGCCTGGGTGGCTCTGATGGTTGGGTGTCTGCCTTCAGCCCAAGTCATGATCTCTAGGTCCTGAGATCGAGCCCCGTGTTGTCTCAATCCCACTGCTGGGGGGGGGGGTCCCCAGTTCAGAGGGGAGTCTCCTTCTCCGCCGCCCTCTGCCTCTCCCCCTGCTTGAGCTCTGTCTATCTCTCTCAAATGTATAAATTTTTTTTAAAAACCTTAAAAAAAAAAAAAAAAAAGGCTACTCTAGCTTCCCCAGCTAGAAGTGATCTTTCCCCATTTCGCACTATTATTCAGTTTGTCTCTCAGCTCCTGCTAAACTGTCATCTCTCTAACAGGGAGAGGATCCTAGTACCCTAATTCTCTATATTCCTTCACTGTAATAAGGACACAGGCCCAAAGATTAACGGATTTGTCTAAGAGCACATAATTAGCTAAGAGCCAAGATTAAGATAAAAGGCATCTCTTTATCCTCCCCGTCCCCCGTGGCCCACGGACACTCTCCGTCCGTCTACTGAAGGCAGCACTACACCTTCAGTGCTCATTTTTGGAGCATGCACCACATGGCGGGCATCACTGCAGGGGTTCCCATATATTACCACTGGAAATACCCTGTACCTACATATACACTTGGGTTCTTGGCTTATTTATATACATTCTCTACAAATACTACTTAAATACATGTACTTACTGTAAGAAAATGATTTATAAGAAAGTTGTAAGAAATGATTTATTTATAAGGTCATTCAGATGACCAAATATGTATTTCTCAGATAAATCTGGTCTTCATTCACAGTTTCTGAAAATGCTTCAAAACCATAAAGGTGCGGTGAAGTTCTTGTTATTCATGACGGTGACTTGCAGATCCCACCCAAGAGTGCAAGTGGTTCCCAGGAGGACCAATCATGTGATGAGAGGGCTGGAACCTGCAGGCCTACCCCAAGTCCTGGGGAGGTGAGGGGGACTGCAGGCTGGATCAGTGAATGACTTAATCAACCTTGACTATGTAAGGAAAGCTCTGTAAGAATTTTATTCCCCACTTTGGAGAACTCCCACACATGGGAAACCAGAACACCTCTTGTCGTGTCAGAACTGGGTCCAGGAACTTTCCAAGAGTTAGCTATTACTAATGGCCTATGTCTATACCCACCAGCCCAATCTTATCTCCAAATAACTACCTTGCTTTCATTCTCATGCATCAACTATGACTTCTAAGCAGAGATGCAATGAACTCTGCGGCTCTTTTGCTTCAAGACTGTTACTGAGCAGGAGTGCCTGCCAAGAGCTTCCACTCTGGGATCTCCCCACCCTTTTATTTGCAAAGACTTTCAGTAATAGTCTGTTATTAAAAGTACTGCTCTACTTGGGTTTCTACTTTTGTTCATTCATTCAAAACTTACCTGTTAAAAAATATGTATTTTTTAATACGAATATTAAAATATTGATATACATATATATGTTACATAGCTACGTGCCAGACCACAGCTCTGATCACAGGTAATACAGTGGATTAACAAAACAAAGAGGTCCTTGTCTTCTTACATTCAGCGGGGCAGGGGGCGGTTTGGAGACAAAATAAATAATGTCAGGTACTATGAGAGCTTTGAAGCAAAACAGAGTAGTTAAGTCAACAGAGAACAGAGAAGGCAGCATTGCAGAAGGAAGAGCTCTCTGAGGTGGCAGTGTCTGAACAGAGAATCACCGGGGTCCTTCAGCAAGAACTTGGTACTTGTCTACTTGAGCGCAAACATCAATCCTGGCCATTAATGAGGACCGTGGTAATTACTAGTCTTTCAGTATTAGACCACCTTTTTATAAATAAAATCAATCTGGATCAAAGTCTGATATTTGAAAATTAAGAAAGTGAACCCTTCCCAGGCCAATACCACGAACTGAATTGTTCACGAGTCTAAAAATATTTCAAAGCAGACGTGGTCCTAAACACGTACAGGATCACCAATGGCTTAAAAAACGCACACCCAGCCTCACTCAACAATTTCTGTCTCTACTATAGATGCCAGCCACATACCCTCAAGTTCTAAGAAGGGAAAAAAATTATGAGAACACAACTTATCAGAGTATGTGAGTGTGACCTTAATTGTTAAACTTCTGTTAAAACTGCATATATTAAGTTCACAAGTCACACTACATGTGCACCCCCACTGGGTAATTACTCCCAACAACCAGGGGTCACGTTAGGGTCTTCTTTTGCCAAAATAACAAATAATACAACACATTCCCTTTGAAGATCAAAAACAAATACATTTGATAACTAAGAACTATAAAAAGACCCACGTAAAAGTAACTTTAAAAATTTGAACAGCTTCAGATAGCTCACTTTAAGTCAGAAAGACATAAAGAACTAATTATGCTCTCATGCAGTCATTTGAAATATTAGCAATTTCCACCTCGAGGAGCGCTCCCAGCTCGGATCTCACCTCCATAAAGCCAACCCTGCGTCTCCAGTGTCACTGTCTTCTCGTCACCTCACACGTGCATTCTTACCTGCAGCAACTCCTTGCAGCTGTCGAGCCCGATATCCACAAGAATGCCTTTCACCTTTTTTCGTACCTTCCTGATGTTGTCAAGATTTTCCACAGGAATCTGAAACATTTTTGAATTTTTTCCTGAAAAAAAGAAAACAGAAAAACTTGAGTACCTACACTGACATCTAAACATTTAGCTGAGCAGGTAAAACACCAAGAACAGAGTAATTTTCAGGGCACCTAGGTGGCACAGTCAGTTGGGCGTCTGACTTCGTTCCGGCTCAGGTCATGATCTTGGGGCCGTGAGATCAAGTCCATCACACTCCACACTGCACATAGGGTCTGCTTGAGACTCTCTCTCCCTCTCCCTCTGCCCCTCCCAACCTCCCACTCGCCCTCAAATAAATAAATCTTTAAAAGAAAAAAAGAGAGAGAGAGAGAGAACAGAGTAATTTCCAACAAATTATGCTAGGACAACTATATATCAACATGCCAAAGAATGAAGTTAGACTCTTTCCTTCCATCACACACAAAAAATAACTCAAAATGGATCATACACCTCTCTACGTAAGAGCTTAAACTTTTAATCTCTTAACAGGAAACAGACATAAATCTTCATGACCTTGGATTTGGCAATGGACCCTTAGATAAGACACCAAAAATCACTAACAACTAAAGAAAAAGAGAACTGGAGTTCACCAAAATAAAACTTATTATTTTTATTTATCTGAGAGAGAGTGCAGAGAAAGCGAGAGCACACACACACAAGCAGGGGGAGCAGCAGAAGGAGAGGGAGAAGCAGGAGCCAGATGCGGGGCTCAATCCCAGGACCCCGGGGATTGTGACCTGAATTGAAGGCAGACACTTAACCAACTGAGCCACCCAGGCACCTCCAATAAAATACTTTTATGCTTCAAAGGAAATCACCAAAAAAGCAAAAAGAGAACCCACAAAATGGGAGGAAACATGTGCAAATCACATTTTTAATAAGGAACTAATACCCACAATATATAAAGAAAAGAACTCTTGTAACTCAATAATTAAAAGACAACCCAACAAGACAAATAACCCAACTTAAGCAAATTCCCGCAACCCAAACATGGGACAATTCGGGCATCAAATGACAGTAATAGATTACAACCTGTGGCACTGAATTTTCCAAGCACAATGCCACAGTACCTCCCGTCCCACATGCTCTTTTATAAAAGAACAGAATAAGTACGTGATTTCCAAGCACCTCCCTAAAAATTACTTAATAATAACCAAAGGAAAGGGGAGCCTGGGTGGCTCAGTCAGTCAAGTACCCAACTCATGATCTGGGCTCTGGTTATGATCTCCAGGTGATGAGATCAAGCCTAGTATCACGCTCCACACTGGGCACCACTGTCCAGAACAGACAAATTTACAAAGACAGAAAGTAGAACACTAGTTGCCTAGGGCTGTGGAGGAATGAAGGGGATGGCTAAGGGGAACAGGATTTCTTTTTGAAATAATCATAATGTTCTAAAAGTCAACGGTGGTGATGTTTGCACAACTCTGTGAATATACTAAACACCAGTGAACCATATACTTTAAATGGGTGAATTGTATGGTATGTAAATTACATCTCCAAAAAGCTGTTTTTAAAATATCTAAAAAGACATAAAATTAAACTAAACCCTATGGTACTTGACCAGAATAGGAGGTACAGGTGTGACCTGTTTTTAATACATACATATACAAAAAACACAGTTGTAAGTGTGCGTGTATATATTCCACAGCTTTGTTCACTAAGAGAGTCCAGAAGCACTTACACCACACTGGGCACCGAGTCTGCTTCAGATTCTCTTTCCCTCTCCCTCTGTCCCTCCCCACCCACCCTCTAAATAAATAAATAAATAATCGAAGGAAAAAGTAATTCACAGAAGTCTCGAAGACTTCTTAGCCCAAAGTAATAGACACTCTACAAAACAACTAGCCTCTAATATTCAAGGGTCCAGACCATACAAGGTAGCACTATTCATGACAGCCAAACGTGGCAACAATGCAAATGTCCTTCAAACGGTAAATGGGTAGACAAGCACGATAAACCCATAGAAACGAACGCTACTTGGCCCTAAGAACGAGGTAGTGATGCACGCCACAACATGAATGAACCTCAAACCATTATGCTCTGCCAAAGAAACCAGATGCAGAAGCTCTCACACTGACTCCATGTATGTGAGATGCTCAGGAGAGACAAGTCTACAGACACAGAAGCTAGGTTAGCAGTTGGCTGGGAGTGGAAACGGGATTTTTGGAGTGTGCCAGAAATGTTCTATCATTAGACTGTGGTGATGGCTACACAACTCTACATGAATTACACACTTTTAAAAAAAGATCATGGAAGGAAAACTAAGGAACTATTTCCCACTCGAAGAGACTAAAATAAATACCACGTGAAATTTTAAGTTCGTTCTTTCACCAGAAGTGTTACTGGAGCACTGGCAAAACTTCAGTGGGACCTGAGGATTTGATGATAATAACGTATTGATTTCCTGATTCTGATAAATGCACGCTGGATATGTGGGTGAACGCTCTTATCGTTGGAAACAGACAGTATTTAGGGTAATGTGGCATCTTGTTTGGCAAGTTACTTTCAGATGTTTCAGGGGGAAAGTTCTTCCCGTTATACTTGCAATTTCTATGAATCTGCAACTATTTCAAAGTTTTTTAACGTGTAAGCTATCAAAGCTACAAAACAGTCAAATCAGATTAAAGAACACCAGGTTAAAATAACAAATGCCAACCTTTTATTATCAGAATGATAACTTTTAAAGATTGATCATCACTGGCAGTGAAACTAAGTAGAAAAGTCATGATTTCTACATGCGTAGAGGGTAATTTAGCCGTATCTCCCCAGATTTTAAATGACCACATCTGTGAGTCAGCAATTCCATTTCTGCAGCCCTCTTGTGACCCCCTCCTCCCCCAGCATATACCTGGTGCCCCTCCCAGTTTATGCTTCTTGCATGGCACGTGTTCCAATGATCTATTTATGTATCTAGTTCTCCTATTAGACTTAACCCTTTTAGGGTAGGAATCATGTTGTCTTTGCACGTCTGGGACCTATCACAGAGTGTAATATACAGCAAGTGTTCACAACAAGGGAACAAAAGAGATAAAATAAAACAGGGTAGGAATCATAAGACATGCAGAAAGTGATGGGGCGCCTGGGTGGCTCAGTCATTAAGCCTCTGCCTTCGGCTCAGGTCATGATCCCAGGGTCCTGGAATCAAGCCCATCAGGCTCTCTGCTCGGGGAGAAGCCTGGTTCTCCCTCTCCCACTCGCCCTGCTTGTGTTTCCTCTGTCGCTGTGTCTCTGTCAAATAAATATTTTTTTAAAAAGTGCTGAAAGGTTCCAAAAGGCTATGGGACCATTAGAGTTGGAGCCCAAAACAGTCTAGGCAAACAGATCAGCATCAAAAAATTACTGAGGTAAAGGAAAAGTCTCCCTATATTTGGCCAAAAGTTAGTAAAACCAAAAAGGTATACTGGAATCAAATGGGTGGGACTGGGGGGAGGAAGGGTTAACAGAAGAGAGAGAGGAATTCCCAGTGGGTACAAAGGAAACACAAAATTTCTGGGAAGCTCATTTGGAATGAGTTTTCCAAATCTCATTATCTATGTCAAAAGTAGATCTTGGGTTCAGTAAAGGAGAGACTGAGGGATCATTCAGCATGTCATAACTGAAGAGTATTACATCCTAGTAAATAGAGTAAAAAATTAATAAAATTACTAAAAATGAAATGCACCAAACTGGGTTCCAGCCTTCAAAAGCCCCACCTAGGGGCCCTGGGTGGCTCAGTCAGTTGGGCCTCTGACTCTTAATCTCAGCTCAGGTCTTGACACAGGGTCACGAGTTCAAGCCCCAAAGCCTCACCTAACAGAGGAGCTGTCAAGAACCTCATGAGGGTGTTCCTAAAAACGACACACAAGGTCCCCTTCAAGCCCACACTGGCTTCTCCGGCCGAGGAAGCCTCGGTAAAAATTACTGTTGGATGCTTTCCACTCAACTCTATCAGACGTGCTTTCATCTCCTCCTTACAGCCCCGTGACCCTCTCTGCGCTCGGGTTCTTCTTTCCCCAGGGTGGCCGTTACACAGAACCGTCCAAGGTCACGACCATCACCCTCCCGCCTCCGCACCAAGGGGCTGCATCCGTGGCTTGCAGAGTACAACGGCGGTACAGGGTGAGCCGCGCTCTGGGGACCGCGACCCGAGCGGCCGGGCACGCGGGAACTGGGGCACGCGCAAGGCAGCAGTCCCGGCGGGCTGCCGGTCGAGGCGGGCTGCCGGGGGCGGATGCAGGCTGGCCCGCCCTCCGGAGGACACTGACGGGAGCCGTCCGGGATGGCGCAAGCGGCAAACGGCCCGGAGTTACTTGTCCAGGGCTTGGGGCAGGCCGAGGAAAGGTCAGTCTTCTTTCCTGAAGCCGGAGAACGGGACCGTCCTGGTCTCGGGCGTGAGCACGCGCACGTCCTCGCCACGGTTACTGCGGCCCCGCACGCGCCCGTGCAGGCGAGCCTGCGGCGCTCGGACACAGCAGACCGACGCGGCCGCCCTCGTCTACCAGCCTCGGTTCACAGCCCGTCACAGGGCGCCCGCGCGTGGCTCACGCGGACCCTCCGAAAACGCCGCTCCGACGCGCGAGGACGACTCCCAGGGGACCGCGCCATGCACGGACGCCGCACTCTGGAAAGGCCCGCACGGCGAGGGCTCGGGTGGGAGCCACAGCTCCGGGCTCCCGCGAAATCTAAGCCGCCCCAGGGGCTCCCGCGCGCCAACGCCGCGTCCCGCTCTCGGCAGGAAAGGGTCTGGGACGGCCCTTCCTGGGGTCTCGTCCGCCCCACAGCGTCCGAGCCGCGCACCCTCGGGCAGGTCACAGTCCGGCCGCGGGGGCCTCCGAGACGCGGAGCGCAGCGGCTGCGGGGGCCGAGCGCGCGTGCAGAGCGGCCCGGCGGTGTCCGAAGAGCGCTCCGACTCGGACCTCGGGGAACGCCCCGACCCAGGCCGGAGTTCAGCAGCTGAAGAACACCCAGTGCTCGCGGCGTCGACGCGCGTCCCGGACCTTCACCAAGCCACGCGCCTCGGGCCTGTCGCGTGCGGCAGCGGCGCGGACCCGCGTGACAGGCGGCGCGGAGGGGCCGCCCGCACAAACGCGCGCCGCAAACCTGGGTACAAGGCGCCCCCGGAGATCTCACGCAGCTCCTGCCCCAAGTCCGCCCTCGCCGCCGGGAGCCGGCCAACCGCTGACCCGACGCAGCTCTGGGTCACACAGCCCCACAGGTGCCCGGGGTCCCGTCCGGCCCCCTCCCGAGTCCCGTCCGGCCCCCGGGGCGGCACCGCGTCCCCTTCTGCGCGCGGGAAGACCACCGGCCCCAACCCAACGACCCGCGTCGGTCCGCCGGGCCGCTCCGGGCGGAGACGCGAGCATCTCCGACCTCCGACCCGGGAGGACCGGCGCTTCCACAGCCTGACGCGCGGCGGGCCCCCGAGGCGCAGCCCCGCCGACTGCAGCCCCGCCACCGCCCCCGGCGCCCCCGGACGCCGCCGCCCCTCGTACCCCCGCGCGCTCACTGACAGCGCGCCGCTCGCGCCCCGAGAAAGCCCTCAGACGGCCGCCGGGTGAGGGGCGCGCCCCGCCGACCCGCAGCTCCCGCCGCTGACGGTCCAGAAACGACCGCGAGCGGAGGCGCCGCCAACAGCCGCGTCAGGGGCGGCCGGCGGCGCCCGGCGAGAAGTTAGCCGGCGTCGGCATGTGCACACCCCCGGGGCCCGCGCGCCGCCCTGCCCCGGCCCGAGCCCCCGCCCGAGCCCCACAGCAGCCCCGGCCCGAGCCCAGCGCCGGCCGCCACTCCCGGGGGCTCCCCGCACAGGCTCTGGGGGCCCGGTTGCGGGGAGATGCGCCCGGGGGCCGCCCTGGCCACCGCCCGCTCTGCGCCCCGCCGCCCCTCTCCGCGCGACCCGCCCCCCGCCCCGGCGACCACCCCCGACGCCCACGTGATGCGGACGGTGACGGGCGACGGCCGGGCCGCCAACCCCGCGCCCGGAGAGCTTCTCGGGCTTCTTGAAGCGGCCGCGGGCCGCGGGCTGTGGGAGGGGCGGGACGGGGCGGGGCCGCCGTCGGGACTCCGCGGGCCTGGCCCGGGCAGGGCCGGGGGCGTCGCCGCGGGACTGGGCCGGGGTCGTACCTACCGCTGGGCGCCCGGAGCGCCGCCGCCGCGTCCCCCGCCGCCTCTCGCCGCGCCGCTGCGGCCCGCCGGGGCCCCGCGCCTGCGCCCACCTCCGCCCCGCTCGGCGGGACCCCCGCCTCGGCGCGCGCCCACCCCCGCGCGACCCCGTCCCCTCCTCCCAGCACGGCCAGAAAGAGAAAATGGCGCTCGATTTGCCTCCGGAAGTGACGCGCGCCCTCATTTGCATGCCAGTACAGCCAGCCAATAAGGGGGGAGGGTGCGTGCCCCCCCCCCCCCCCCGGCACTGCCCCACAGGACCCTTGGGGCCCCTGTCTGAAGCTGGACTGGAGACTCTAGAGTGGGAGTGGGGGTCCCCTGTTGTAGACCCCGCCCCTAACCCCCTTCCTGCCACAGTGGGCTGGGCTGCCAGCCTCTCCCTTGCATCCCTGCATACTCTCGAGAGAGTTTGGGTAGGTGGTGACGTCATTGGAAGGGGGCGGGGCAAGGGTGTCGTTCACCACGTGACAAATCACGTGGGCTCACCAGCGCTTTGACTTCATTTGCATGGCATGGGGGTGGAGCTAGTGGCCGTGGCAGGAAAGGGTGGCCCCGCCCACATCTTAGAGCCAATAGGAAGGCGGCTGCGAGGAGAATCCCGCGCTGCCATTGGAGAACGCAACTTGGGCTCCGGGAGGTTGGACAAGTGCGCCCTTGGAATTGACACCTCTTGGGGGACGGCCTGGATGGGGGCTCCCGACCTCACAGCCCTTTTCTGAGAAAACTGTCCCTCTCTCCTGAGAAGTCTGGTTTCCAGTGGGAGCCACTGTCCGTCGCGGGGGAGGAGGAGAACCGCGCGTGTGTCAAACCCTCAGCCGGCCCGCGGGTCCCCCCGCGCACAGCCGCTCGGGCCGCCGGGGCACCCACTGCCCGCGACGCGCGCACGTGGCCTGGGCCCTCCCCGCGGGGTCGGACTCGCGCGCCACAGGCACTCGTGCACCGAGACGGGGACAGGCGTGCAGCCCCGTCCTCCTTCTCCGGCCCCCTCGTGCCCGCTCCAGACCCTGCCCTCCGCGTGGACGGGCCCCGGCAACGCCTGCCCTCCTCGGCTCACCTCAGCCCAAGAGCCTCCTCGTCCCGGAGCACCAGGACCATCGACTTGGGCTTCCCCAGCCTCGCAGCGCGCCGGGCACCCCTGCTTCCGCAGCAGCCGCGCTGACCTTGGAGCCAGTTTAGGGGACGCGTCTGCCCGTGCTGCCCCCTGTCCGTCCTCCCCTGGGCCCGCTCCCCTTGCGCAGCCCCTCGTGTTCAGTCATCCGCCTCCCACAATGGCAGCCTGTCCCTCTCTACCGCGACCTTCTCCTCAGGGCGGCCCAGTGACCCAAAACACAACAGGCACTAAAGAACTGAATGAATTTGAAAACGTGTTGAATTCCGGACTGATGCTACACACCTCTAGGAACACAAGTCATAACTGAAGGAGAGTTTGATCTTTCCATCTAGTCATGAATTATGATTCAATGTGATCATGAATCACAGAGCTAAATGGGTACGATATCCCTATATATCGTCCTTGAAATCATGGGTGTGCTTAAAAGTAAAGCTGAAGCCTTCAAGGGCCTCTTGATCTAGATCAAGGTGCTCTAAGGAGAGCACTGGGTCACAGTTTCCACCGTTGCTTGGACTTCCTGGACTCGACAGCCTCATGCTCTCCAGCCATGGCTCTCACCACTCTGTAGAAACTCCTGGGTCACCAGCGACCTCATCACCGTTGGACCCAAGAACAGAGGGGAGTCCTCACCCTTAATCTGTAATCCCTCTCCCTTTCCGGAAGCCCTTCTCTCCCTGACCACTCCCAGACGTGCCCTTTCACCTCCAAGCTCTGACTGTGCCTTACCTCTCCACCAGCTTCTCTCCCTCAGCCCATCCTGGACTGTGGGTCTCCAGGATGACACCCACTTTCACTCCTTTTTCAACACATATTCGTCACCCACATCCTATGTGCCAGGCACTGTGCTAGGTACTGGAAATCCCATCCCTCTCATTGTATTACTCTGCTCTCCCTTCTTAATATCAGTAGTAGATTCAAATTTCATTATTTTAATTCCAAATCAACGTGTATACCTCTTTTGTAAGCTTCACTTTTATTTTTCTGGCTGCCAATGGGGCAGCCCCACTTGGGTTTCCCACAGGCACCTCAGATGTAAAATGTTCCAAACAGCCCATCAACTGTCTTTGAAATTACAGTAAGCGGTGGGCTTAACTGTCCTTCATTTTCCCATCTCCAGTTTTCCAATTTTACATCCTAAACATTCCTCAAATCTGTTGTCTCACCAGCACCTCGGAATTCAGGTTACCCCCTGACGAACACCAACACGAGCACCCACCTTATCTCCAGCTTCGGCTCCTCAGGTACATTCTCTAGGCAGCCATCCCAGAGACGTACCTAAGACAAACTGAACCCCGCCATTCCCCTTCCTATCTTCAGCCATTCCACATCCTCCCAGGATCAAGCCCAGTGGTCAGCATGGCACCCAAGCTCTCCAAGCTTGACCAGTCCCAGCCCATCTCCTGCCATCAAAAATACCACACAGTGTCCATGGAGTGCCTGCCCTCCCCAACACCTGAACCAATTTTCATTCCACTGCCAGCAGAACTGAGTTCTGCTGCCCTCTCTTCCAGGAAGATCTCCCTGACCACCACCGCTCCACACAGAAACATCAGAAAGTGTGGCAGGCACTTCTCCTTGGTGTTCTGGAACATTCATTGTGTCTGTCACTATACTCACTGGGTTGTCCCGTCACCATCTGCTAACGTGTTTGTCTCTCAGGAAGCACTCTGCCAGCAGGAACCATGTCTTCTTCTTCGCCATTGTACTCCTGATGCCTAGGTTACTTGAAGAAATAACATAAGTAAATATTTTAATAAATACAAGATAACTTTAATAAATGTTGAATAAAAGTTTTCTCCCAGCTTATTATTAAAAATTTTAAACATATTGAAAAGTTGAAATAATTATACAGTGAGCACCATCACCAAGATCTTATCATTAACAGTTTGCTCTATTTGCTTTACTACGCAGCTACGCACCTCTTGATCCATCCTCTCTTTTCTTATATATACATTCAAAAAAAAGTTGCCAACATCAGTCCACTGCATCCCTAAATACCTCAGCATGGGTGTATGGGTGTATAATGAATGATGTTTCAAACAACAGTCCACAGCTGTGAGGTTGAGAGGACTGTTCCTCCCACAGACGGAATGAGCAACGGGACCTGGTGGGACTGGTCGAGATTATGTCCAAAGAGTTGGGAAAGTGCCCGGCGGGGATGTCAGCAACTCACTTCCCAGCACACGCGTGTTTGCTCTGCTTTTCCTTCGCCCACTTGCCATCAGTACAAGGGCAGATGTTTTGATTTTCGTTCTTTAAAAGTGAAGATGCTACGCTGAGTCCTTCCTATTCTCTCATCTCGTTCACCCCATGATCCGAATCAGCATTTGTGATATAATTGTCCAGCATGACGAGAGCAATCTGGGTAACCACAGAAGAGAGGAAAATCGTGAACTAGCCCCAGAGCCTGTGCTACCCTTGTGCACCTTTAGAAGCAGGGAAGCCCTTGGGTCTTGTGCTGCCCAGAAGGCCCTAACCTGGGGACAGAGGTGTCATCACAAAGTGCCTTTGTATGTAAAGAGAGGAGGGAGCACCCTTTCCCCTGAGACACACACCCGGGTGAAGACAGTGGGCTTGATCTCAGCCGCACCCGCTCCCGCGGCGGCTTGTCCCCACGCGGAGTCCGCACAGTGCCGGCCACATGCGGCAGCACTGGCTGATCTATGAACACACTGTAGACAAGCTCATCTACGATAAAATATACTGCTGCGGTTCATCCAAAACCACTGGAATTTCTACAGAAAAGAGGGCGAGTTACTCTTTGTGAACAACTTACATCTAATCGTGCCTTTCTTGCCTATGTTCTATGTATACTTTTTGTGTGTCTACTGGGTGCCAAGGAGACAGTGATGAGCAGAAAACAAAAGCTTGGAATCCCGTGGAGGAGAACATCACTAGTGAAATAGCTACAGAGTGAGACTTTAATTATAAACTGAGGGAGCCGCGCCTGCGGCTCAGTCGTTTAAGCGTCTGCCTTCGGCTCAGGTCACAATCCCAGCACCAAGCCCCACATCGGGCTCCCTGCTCAGTGGGAAGCCTGCTTCTCCCTCTCCCACTCCCCCTGCTTGTGCTGTCTCTCTCGCTGTCTCTCTCTCTCTGTCAAATAAGTAAATAAAATCTTTTTAAAAAATAAGATAAAATAAGCAGAGGTAAACACTCCTGCAGCAGGTAAGCTCTCCACGAGCCTGCAATGCAGAAACCCGACCTAGAGTAGCGGCCTTGCAGGAGCAACAACCTGATGTCAGAAGGACAAGAAAACCTTAGTGGATCAAGTCAGCAAGACATGGTGAGGGAGGCAACTCCAGCAGCAGCAACAGCCCCTGCAAAAGCCCTGTGCCTGGGGAGAGCGCGTCCTAGGCATGCTGAGAAAGAATCCAGAACGAGCAAAGTGCAGAGCCTGGGAGGAAAAACACTACGAGAGCAGGTGAGGGACCAGATCATGAAACCACTGGTCCTAAGACCAGTGAGAAGCCCATTAAGGGTTTTCACCGGGTGCATTGATAGAATTAGATTTGTATCTGAGAAGTACAGGTGGCTACAGCGGGGAGGAAAGACTTGAGATGGGAGGAGGGAATTTGTGGGAACAAGAGCCAGGAACTTGTTGGACGGGCCCAGGTGGGAGAGCTGAGATTAGGGGAGGAGCTGGGAGGACGAAGAGAAGCAGACAGCTGTGAGAGATATTTAGGAGGCGAAGTGAGGAAGACATGGTGATAGTTTGGACCCTGCTGTGAGTGAAGAGTCGGGAGGGATAGCACCGAATAACTTCACACTAATCAGCCTGACTGAATATGGGCAGAGGACCTGACCAGACATCTCTCCCAAGAAGACATTGCAACAGCCAACAGACACATGAAAAGACGCTCAACTTCACGAATAATCAGGGAAATGCAAATCAAAACCACAATGAGCTATCACCTCACACCTGTCAGAATGGCTAGACTCAAAAAGACAAGAAATAACCAGTGTTGGTGAAGACATGGGGAAAGGGGAACCCCCGTGCACTGCTGGCAGGAATGCAGACTGGGGCAGCCACTGTGGAGAACAGCATGGAGGGTCCTCAAAGTATACAAATTAGAAATACCACATGACCCAGTAATTCTACTGCTGGGTATTTACCCAAAGAAAACAAAAACACGAACTTAAAAAGATATATGCTCCCCTATGTTTACAGCAGCACTATCTACAATAGCCAAGATCTGGAAGCAGCCCATGAGCCCACCCACTGATGAACGGACAGAGAACATGTGGTGTAGATTTGCCTGCAGTAGTAGTCAGCATAGGAAGGAATGAGATGGTGCAGTCTGTAACACGGATGGACCTAGAGGGTATGCTCAGGGAAATAAGTCAGAGAAACACAAATACTATAAGGTTTCACTTACACCTGAATCTAAAAGGCAAAACAAATGAACACGGAGCACAAACCGATGGTTGCCAGAGGGAAGGAGGGGAAGGAAATGAGCAAAATGGGTGAAGGGGAGTGGAGACACAGGGTTTCCATTACGGAATGAATAAACCACAGGAATAAAAGGTACGGCACAGGGAATATGGTCAGTGTGTCATAGCGCTGCATGGTGACAGACGGTAGCTATTCCTGCAGTGAGCACAGCCCACTGGAGAGATGGTCCATCATTACCGCACACCTGAAACTAAACCGTGTGCCAACTGTGCTCAAATAAGATAAGTAAGTACATATTTTTTAACACAAAACCTCCAAAGAGAGGAAACAGACCGTGGAAGCAGGAAAGAGAATGAGGATTCACAGATTTGGTCTTGACCACGTGGGGTATGGCTGTGAAGACCTCGAGGTGTCTGGATCTGAAAGCCTGGGGGAGAAATATAAATTTAAAGTCACCATAATGTAGATGATAATTAAGTTATAAACATGGATGAGGAGAGCAAAGAACTGAACACAAAGGTTCTAGTACAGAAAAGGCACTGGTTGGTTGAAGGTTGCTTCTTGGAGTCACTTCTACCTGTGATTCTATATTTTAACACAATAATGAAGTTAAAATACAAATCACTTTGTAGACACCCACCTTCCCAGGTTTATTATGACAATATAACAATAGGATAAACTTATAAATTACATGGTTGGAGTTGGTGGGGTTTTGGGGGGTGAAAAATCAGGATTTAGGGTTAGATTTCGCTGGATGGACTCAGTTTGGATGATTCCAATTTTGCTGGCAATATGCAAAGCTTCATAGTCAGGAGCCAGGGGACATCTACCTTCTGCTCTCCATCAGCCCTGACGGGGTGCTGACCTTGGCCACGTCAGTGTCACAGAGCTTCCTCACAGCCTGTTTGATGAGGGGCTTGTTGGCCTTGACATCCGCAGTGAACACCAGGGTGTTGTGGTCTCCAATTTTCTTCACGGCTGACTCAGTATGGCGTAGTGATCCAGCTTGGTTCTCACGTGGGCTCTGTGGAGGATATCTAGGCTGCTTTCAGAAATGCTGCATCTTGGGTCGTGGGAATGTAGGGAATGCGCAGATCTTTTGTGTGTATGACTGTGGACGCCTTTCAGCAGCGAGTTTTCGGACTTCAAAGCTCCTTTGCTTTGGCTCTGGCTTTGGAAGGGGCAGGGGATTCCTTCTTCGCCTTCCATGCCGTCTTCCTGAAAGGCTGATGTTGGTATTATTGTGCAATAGGTAAAGCATTAGATCCCATGCCAATGGAAAGTCATCCCATCATAATTATTTCTAGAAATCATTTCTTCCAAAGAAAGTTTTCAGACATGTTAATATAAATTATCTACATTAACTATTGTAACCCTGCAGGGAGGGTTGACAGAGTCAAGACTGGTGTGGTGCATGACCGGTAGGATTCAGCTTCCAGTGGTCTGGAAAACATAACCAAATAATCAATGGGGGTAATAACCGGTGGAACAGTGGTGTGGTCTGCTAACAACAGGAGGAGCAGCTTGCCCAGGCAGGCGTTGGGAGGAGCTGGAGGGGAAGTCATGTCTATACTGAAGATGCAATCCGGTGAAGAGAGAAACAGATTGTTCCAGGTAGAAGAAATGGCCTGTCCCAAAGCCCAAAAGGAAAAGAGAGCAAGACATGTTCCAAAAAATTGAAAAAGGTCCGTTTGGTTACCGATGCCAGAGAGAGAAGGCTGGAAGACGAATCAGGGGTAGATTATGTCCAGTTACAAAGAGCAGATTTATGCCAAGGGCAGTGGGGAGCCATGGAAGGTTTTAAAGCAAGGGGGTGATCTAAACAAGTGTATGCTTTGGGAGGTCACTCCAGTTTCAGGTTTTAGCCCCCGTTTGTCGCACACGCTCTCATAATCTACATAAATCCAGCTTGTCATGTGACATAAATGAAGGTCTCCCGAGTGAGAATGCACAGCTACCATTTACCCAGATCCTCCGCTAACGAGCGAGTCCGCCACCATTGCTTGCGTCTGGTAGAAACTCAGTAGTGGGCGGGAAAGGATGCTCCGGTTGGAGGCTTTGGCACAGGGAAGCTGGAAGTGGCTAAGCAGAGCTGTGACAACTTGTGTCTGGGGACATACAGGTGTGGGGAGTATACCTTCTCCGGTGGCCCTAATTTGGAAGGGGAGAAAGCAGGGGACGCTAGGAGCCATTGACCAGGCCCTGCCCCTTCTGGCTGATGGCCGCAGAGGTGATTTTAAGTGTCCGTTTGTATGTTCAGTCTCCCAGTTCCCCTGCCCCCTGGGTCTTTCTGACACCTGTGAAAGGCTGACCAGTTCATGGGAGGCTGGGGACCTTCACAGCTTGGGGACTGTCTCAGACCTCCACAGCGAGTCATATCATGAGACGGGCTCTCTCTGTGGCTGTGTCGTCACGGCAACTGTCTGACCTGAGAGAGCAGCTGCCCAGAATCGTTCAAGACCAGACAGGGTGGGACAGATCAGCATCATGACCACCATGACAAAGACAAGAACAATTTATTGCCTTTTTTGCCTTTTTTTTTTTAAGAGGCAGTGGAGGGACAGAAGGAGAGTGACAGAGAGAATCTCAAGTAGTCTCCACACCCAGCATAAGCCGGACATGGGGCTCAATCCCATGACCCCAAGATCATGACGTGAGCTGAAATCAAGAGTCAGACACTTAACTGACTGATCCCCCAGGTGCCCCCAATTCACAGTCTTGTAGGATGCTTTGGAGCTAGGAACCCCATGTGCCCAAGCCAGACAAGAGAAAAAAATCCCATAGGCCGTGAGGACTAACGCTGAAGAGACAAGTGGCTTTTCCTTACGGCAAGGCACGGTCTGTCCTGCTTCACACTCTTCAGTGATGCCAGTAGAGCAAGGAGGACCAGCAGTGCACAGACACTGCCCTGACCAGCCGGCAAGGACGCTGGAACAAGCCCCACCACCCGCACCACCTATGTCAGTCTGCAGCTCTTCAGGACAACGGTGGTCACAGCTCCTCTAGGGGAAACAGTAGCCCTCGTTCTCTTTATAGAGTTCCCACCTTCGGGAAGACTGCTCTGGTTGTTGGCATCACTGTGAATCAGAAAGCCATCCAGGAGAAGTGCCTGAATAATCAAGGCACTCGATTAAGTGCCTCATTTGGATAAAGCCTCATTTTGAGCTCATGTCTGAGTTAGGGTTTCCAGCCTGGTGGTCTCTAAAATTAGGGCCTCTGTGCACAGACAAGCCCCAGAGTACTTTTCCTAAAGTGAATGAGTTATTAGTCTGAGGAAAGCAACACCAACTGTCCTGGACACCCCCAAAAAAGTAGTATCTAGCCAGGGCACATGGAGATCCAGGGACAGAGGGCTTGCCTGTGACATGGGGGTCCAGGGACAGAGGGCTTGCCCGTGACGTGGGGGGTTGTATACTTGGATCTCTGTGTTCTCTTTCTTGCCCATTGCTCTATGAAGGCTACTGAATTAAAATTTAGAATTAGCTGGAGTTTGATCAACAGAGTTTAAATGATTCTTTATCTGGGCAAGAGGGACATGGGCAAAGTCACAGGCTAGGATGATTTATGATAAGGAACTAACTGATTCTCACTATTAAGGAAGCTGAGAAGTCCCACAGTCTGTTGAGTGAGCTGAAGACCCAGAAAGCCAGCGGTGCAATGCCAGTCCACATTCTGTTGGTAGGGATCCTGGTCTAAGGCCGGAGAAGACGATGTCCAGCTCACACAGGCAGGCAAGAAGGAAAAGGAGCTAATCTTCCCTTCCTTCTGTTCTACTCAGGCCCTCAGCGCCCTGGTTGATGCTCACCCATCCTGGGGAGGGCTTTCTGCTTTACAGAGCACACCAATTCAGAAGCTAATCTTATCTGGAAGTACACACACAGAACTCATGCTTGGTCTGCATACCCCATAATCTCCAGACATAAAATTAATCATCGCATTGGGACATCACCTAGAACCAAAGCCTCAAGGGCCTTTTAAATATCTTCAATGGGTTTTATCTGGCTTCCACTCTCTATGGGATCTGAATATGTTTTAGTTATTATATGCATATTTGCAGGATGGGTGGAACTATTTCCTTGCCGAGAAGTTGTAGCCCTTTACAGTGGCTAAAAACTTTGATTTTGTTTCCAACTGGGGGCATCCCAACTTTTATATCAAGTGATCAAGGCACACACTATAGGAACCATCATGAAAGAACTCTGTAAAGAGATACTACTTGCTCAAAAACTATATGGCCTCTGCCATCCGCAGTATCTGGAAAGGCTGAAAGAGCCAAAGGCATCCTTAAATTAAAACTAGCAAAATTTTTGAAGCCCTGAGTGCCTTTGGCCAAAAGTATCCCACTAGTCCTTACAGCCACATGGGTTAGTCCCTCAAGGACACATCTGTCACCCTAGACCTGGCAATAGGGAAAGCCCAGGCAGTTAGGGTCTTTGCCTCTCACACCAAGTCCTGCCCTGCTCCACACACACGTGGCACAATAGTGCAAGGGTCCCACATACTGGCGATTCTGTCACTGGCAGGTGAAGGATGCCTTTCCACCAAATCATTCTCAACAGCGTCTTCATGACCCTAACCCAGAGGTTCTGTCCATGGGAAGACACATCTGAGAAAACTATTCCTGAACTCCACTGGGGTGCCCTTACCATCGGTCACTAACAGCAAATCCAGCAGTAAAACTCAAGAGAGTCAGATTTCACAACTTGGTTCATGATTCACAGCTAAAGAAGCAATCCAGAATTCCATCCAGCTAGAAGACTCTTTCAGTAAGGGACCTTGAACTTCACAGAGTCCCTAGAAGCAGCCTATTTTCAGAAGCAGGCAGTGAACCAGAAACCATTAGAGCAAGCTGATGACCTCACAGAGTGGAGGGCTTCCACCCAAGGCTGTAGTAAGTGATGGGCTTTGCTGGAATTTGAGTTAAAATGCCAATGGCTTGTCTGGATTGCTCTTCCACGAAGAGAGGATGGGGAATTTCATAGTCAGGGATGCCAGGGAACGAGGCTGGTGAAGAACCTTCCTCAGGTTCCAGAATGCCTGATCAGTTTTAAGCTCTAGAAGAAAAGGTCCCTCAGTCCCTCCCTGAGAATGTAGTCAATTCATAAAGGAAGCGTCACAATATCAGATAAAAATGGCCCCCATTGTCTGTTATATCCAGTTACACCTGGAAATCCTCTCAAATGTCATTTCGTGAGGGGCCTGCATTAAGATTGGCTAGTTTTGGGGCTGCCTGGGTGGCTCAGCACGTTAAGCCTCTGCCTTCAGCTCAGGTCATGATCTCAGGGTCCTGGGATCGAGTCCCGCATCGGGCTCTCTGCTAGGCGGGGAGCCTGCTTCCTCCTCCCTCTCTCTGTCTCTCTGCTTGCCTCTCTGCCTACTTGTGATCTCTCTCTGTCAAATAAATAAAATCTTTTTAAAAAAAGAAAGAAAGAAAGATTGGCTAGTCTTTAGTCTATCAGAAGAGTGTCTTTTCCCTCCTGAGACAGGTCATTCTCTAAGTAATGGACTCCGTTTTCCCAAATTTTAATTTATCTTTTGAAACTTTATGTCCCTTTTCTCCCAGGGCCTTTGGGAGAAGGAGCAGAGGAGAATGGAGGCCTTTTCACGGGCTTTGTTCTCTGAGCAAATGTAGATGATCATCTACATATATCAGCATTGTGTCAGCATTGACTCATGAGTGTGACTTAGATCTTTTAAGTCTTGATTATGGACCTGAGCACAATAGGAGGAAGGTCAATGAGCTCCCAACGCATAACCGTTCAGGGGTACTGTTGTGCTCCCCAGGTAAGAGTGAAAGGCACTGCTTATCTTCATCAAGGGGCACACTGGAAAGGGCAAAGACCCACCACATTGAACGAGTGGCTTCAGGAGGAACTGACAACAGGATGGTATTTGGGTTGGTGGGAAGGGGAAATGACAACTTTATTGATGCCCAAAAGCCTTGAGCATGTTGATATCCTCACCCATTTTGTTCCTTTACTGAAAGAACAGGAGTATACTCGGGCAAGTGTTTGGCACCAGAAGCCCATGGATGAGAGGCCTTCAGCATGACGCAGGATATTTCCTTAGCTTCTGGCTTCAAGGAATATGAGGGAAGTTCAGATAATGGTTCTAGTAGAGGTAGGAGCTAGTTGAACTTTAATAGGTTCTGGTCCGATTATTTTTCCTATGTCCATGTCCATGGGATCTTCATACTTGTCAGGTACAGCATCAAACTCCTTCTCAGGGTCTGCATCAGATATCATGGCGAAGGCAGACACAGCTTGGTGTTGAAGACAAGAGTTGTCTGGGATTCAAGGAACAGTCCCTATAGTGTGCATTTATGGTCCAATCAATTTTTACAGGAAATGTTTCAAGTATGGATTTCAGGAGATGTCAACCTACTTTTCTGACTATCTTTGGACTGGTTTATCATGTAAAGGGGGATCCTGTAGGTCCCTTTCCAGGTTAGTCCCATTGGCTTTTGCCATCTAGGGTTTAGAATATGAAATTCTGTTGATATAGGTCAGATAACCCTGGGTCATACGGATCAAAAAGAATTCTAAATGCTATGAATATTTGCCGGTCTTACCTGGGTTCAGAGAAATCCTTAATTATAGTTTTTAACTTGTCTTAGGTCCAAGGATTAATTCCACAGTTTCCTACATATCTGGCTTATGGAAGGAAAATTCTCTAAAGGCAACTGGTAATTTGGGGTTGTAAAAGAATTGTTGGGAAAGTGTAGGAGATCTGGATAACAGGAAGAAGAGGGCAGGGTCAATGGAGATGCAAATGGAGAGCAACCAGGGACAAGAGGGGACCTGGGCATAGGAGGTACTCCCCAGGGGGACAAATTAGCTGGTTGTTGCTAAAGTGTGTCAAGTTGTTCATTAGCTTTGGTTAGATAATCTTCTAGTGAAATAATTTTCTGTTCAAAATATAATTTGGAGGGCGCTGCATACTAATCAAGCAAGGGCACCCATTTGGGCCGAGGGAAACTTACCTCTTTTATTTTCTAAATACTTCTCAAATGCACAATTTTTTTTCATGCCATATGTTCCTCAGGCTGCCCCAAATCAGCCTTGGTGAAGTTACATCATTGAGAAAGACAGGCACAAGTGTTCAGGTTATAAACAAGAGTACCTATAAGAAGTAGGAGTTGTCGTAGAGGAGAGGCTCTAGACTCAGCACCGGAGACCTAGTGAAGGCTGGTAGGTATGTGATGGTCGTGCACCTTGAGTCTCAGCCCCCAACCTAACAGTTGACCTGGTAGGTAGAAAACCAGAGAAAACGCTCTCTGAATCAAAGCCAGGCTCTCAGGACACAAGGTTGGCAGAAGGACAACCTCATTTGGTTTCACTGGTGACCCACAGTAGTCTATCCAAGAAGACACCGGTCCATGGGAACTACAGACCAGTGTGGTCAGTGAGGCTGGCTCAAACCACAGACTCATGGGCCTATCCTGGAGTTCCACTCTGCAATTCTTATCATTATGACTGAAACACTTTTAGACAGCACAACACAAAGCCAGAATGCAGGGGCACATGGCTGGCTCAAATAGTTGAACACCTAACTCTTGATCTCTGGGTTGTGAGTTCGAGCCCTACTTTGGGTGTAGAGCTTACTTAAAAATAAGATCTTTAAGGGACGCCTGGGTGGCTCAATTGGTTAAGCAGCTGCCTTCGGCTCAGGTCATGATCCCAGCGTCCTGGGATCGAGTCCCACATCGGGCTCCTTGCTCATCAGGAAGCCTGCTTCTCCCTCTGCCTCTGCCTGCCATTCTGTCTGCCTGTGCTTGCTCTCTCTCCTTCTCTCTCTTTGACAAATAAATAAATAAAATCTTTAAAAAATATAAGATCTTTAAAAAATAAAAAAGAAGAATGCAAAGACAACAAAAGGGAAGGAAAAGAATGGTCTGATCCCACCAAGGATGCCACACAAATAGGAATAAATAACTAGATCTGGGAAGAAACATGAGGCTAGCTTAGAAATTCCAGTCAAAGATTGCAGAGTTCAGACCCTCCGCCAGCTTACCACAGGGGCCTCTGTGGGGATTACACTTGGTCAGAGGTGGGGACTGCAGTGACAGTCAGGGTAGACTAGACCCTGGCAGAGCCTGCATAACTGTGGAAATAAATGGAGACCAGGCAAATGGGAACACGCTTTATTCAAAGCTTGCTATGGCCAAAGGGTCAACCACCATCACTTGGTTTATCAGAGACTCAGTGTGGAACAAAGGACACCTCAGGTATGTCCTGATGGAGGCTGTGGACTTGGGGATGCTGTAAGTGGCTTCTGGAAGTGAGGCATCCAATGTCATGGGCTTGGGGAGGAAATCTGGCTTTCTCTGAGCCAGAAGCAGGCATGGGAAATGGGGCAGCTGTAGTCACTGACCAAGTCCTATTTTCATATATGCTCTGGCCACCATCATTTGTGTATATAGTCTCTTAGTCAGGATCTACAGCCATTGTTTCTGTTGATGTTGTTGTTGTTGTTAAAGATTTTATTTATTTATTTGAGAGAGAGAGAGAGAGTATGAGCAGGAGGGAGGGGCAGAGGCAGAGGGAGAAGCAGAATCCCCACTGAGCAAGGAGCCAATGTGGGACTCAATTCTAGGACCCTGGGATCATGACCTGAGCCAAAGGCAGATGCTAAACCCACTGAGCCACCCAGGTGGCCTTCAGCCACTGTTAAAAGGTCAAAATAAGCAATTTCTCAGAAGCACCTAAAATCTCAGCAGCATGTGCGAGGAGAATACAGAATAATGTGAAGCAAATGAAGATGTTGGAGCACATGCCCACCCCTCCCTCTCTCAAAGGCCCTCAAGTCCACGGGCTCCTTCCCACACCACCACCACCATCCATCTCACTCCTGATCTTTGTGCTTCCCTAATCTGGGCTCAGGTAGCAGATGGTGAGTGAGGGTGAGTGAGAGTGACCCAGGTATTAGTTAATCACACCTCTCCTTGAGGTCTTTACATTCTAACCCAGGGAAGTCTCTAAGACAAAAAGAATGAAGTGATAATGGCGGTCTAATAGCTTGAGATCTGCTTGTCTGAGATACGGGGTTATATCTCCTGCTCTCTAAAGGGGTTCCAACCCTCCTGACTGCTCGGTAACATCCAGGAGCCCAGGAAGCGCTGTGCCTCTTCTGTCATGGACCTGAGCTGGGCAGTGACTGCTTGTGAGCTTGTGACTGCCACGTGCCAACTCTGCAGCCTAGAGAGGGAGCAGCGGAAGGCTTGGCACACCTGCCATTACCACAGAACCTCTTCTCAAAGTCATGGACCCGCAGATTTAGAAGTTACTAATGCCAGTGCATTTCCCACAATCAAAGAGGACTTGACTGTAAAGCAAAGTTTTTGTCATTAAAAAAACTTTGTCAGTAAAAACAAACACCACATTTTTAAAAATCTATTCATCCATTGATGAACATTTGAGCTGTTTCTGTATTTTGGCTATTACAGAAAACGCTGTTTTAAACATTCATGTACAAGTTTCTATGAGGATATATGTTTTCATATTGTTTGGAGATGTATGTAAGAGGGAAATTGCTGAATCATATGGTAATTATGTGTTTCCCTTTTTTTTAAATTTTTAAAAAGATTTTATTTATTTATTTGTCAGAGAGAGAGAGACAGTGTGCACAAGCAGGCAGAGTGGCAGGCAGAGGCAGAGAAAGAAGCAGACTCCCCACTGAGCAAGGAGCCCAGGATTGTGACCTGAGCAGAAGGCAGCAGCTCAACCCACTGAGTCACTCGGGTGTCTCTCTCTCTCTCTCTTTTTTTTTTAAGATTTTATTTATTTATTTGACAGAGAGAGAGAGATCACGAGTAGGCAGAGAGAAAGGGAGAAGCAGGCCCCCTGCTGAGCAGAGAGCCCAATGCTGGGCTCAATCCCAGGACCCTGAGATCATGACTTGAGTGGAAGGCAGAGGCTTAACCCACTGAGCCACCCAGGCACCCCATGTGTTTCCCTTCTTGAGGAACCCCCAAACTATTTTCCATAGCAGCTGCACTGATTTACAGCAATATATGAAAGTTCTGATTTATTCATATCCTGGCCAATGCTTGTTATTTTTCATTGCAATAATAATAATAATAATAGCCCATAGCAATATTCTAAATGTCCAGTACCAGTTTTTGATGGAAATTTACAAAGCATACAAAGAACAAGAATATATAATACATTCAGAGAGGAAAAAAAAGAAATTGACAGTAAACATCCCTGAGGAAACCAAGGCACTAGATTTACTACACATAGACTTTAATTGTCTTAAGTGGGCTCAAGGAGCTTAAGGAAACCATGAACAAGGAACTAAGGGCAATCAGGAGAATGATGCATGAACAGTAGGGAATATCAATAAAGGGATAGAAAGTATAAAAGGAACCAAATAAAAATTCTGGATCTGAAAATATAGTAGCTAAAATTTTAAAAATCACTAGCAAAGTCCAGCAGCAGATTGGTTCAGATCCTTCTGAAAGGATCAGCATACTTGACTATAGGGCAATTGAAATGACCCAGTCAGAGGAACAGAAAGAAAAAAAGAATGAAGAAAAATGAACACAGTCTAACAAACTTATAAGATATTATCAGCTGTACCAATATACAAATTACAGGCATCCCAAAGAGCAGAAAGAGAGGGAGCAGAAAATATTTGAAGAAATAATGGCCCAAAACTTCCCAGATGTGATGAAAGACATGAATCTATACATCCAAGAAGTTCAATGAACTCCAAGCAGTATAAACTAAGAAACATACAATGGAACATGTTATAAGCTATTAAAAGACAGAGAGAATCTTGAAAGCATTATGAGAGAAACAAACCACAACATACAAGTGGTCTTCATTAAGACTAACACCCAATTTCTCATCAGACACCATGGAAGCCCCAAGGCAGTGGGATAACATATTTAAATAATGTCAACTAAGAACTTTATATCCAGCAAACTTACCCTTCAAGAATGAAAGAGAATTTAAGACATTCCCAAATAAACAAAAGCAAAGTGAATTCATTAGTTGTAGACCTGTCCTACAAGGGAATGCTACAAGGAATTCCGGGTGAAACAAAAGGAACTAGGATGGTGACACAAATCCACTCAAAGAAATAAAGATCTCTGGTAAACATACAAATAAATGTAAAAGCTAGTACAATTGTACTGTTGGGTTATAATGCCTCTTTTTGTTTCCTATATGATTTAGAACCCACAAGCATAAAACGATAATTGCATATCTATGTTAATGGATACACAACATATAAAGATGTAATTAGTGCCAAAAATAGCGTAAAGGGTGAAATGATGCTTGACAGGAGCAGAGCTGGTGCACACCTTTGAAACAGTTTATTTCTATTCAATCTAGAGTCATATAAATTTAGGATTTAACTCTAATCCCCATTTCACTAAAAAAAAAACAAAAACAAAAAAAATTACAGAAAAGTAGGTGAAATAAAAATCAATCCAATATAAAAGGAGGCAGTATTGAATTTTTAAAAACACAAAAAAACAGGGGCACCTGGGTGGCTCAGTTGACTAAGGATCTGACTTTGGCTCAGGTCATGGTCCAGGGGTCCTGGGATGGAGTCCCGTGTCAGACTCCTTGCTCAGTGGGGAACATGCTTCTCCCTCTGCCTGCTGCTTCCCCTGCTTGTGCACTCATGCTCTCTCACTCTCTCTCTCTGACAAATAAATAAAATCTTTTTAAAAAATTGTTACAATATTGGAGAGGGCACGGATTGCATGGAGCACTGGGTGTGGTGCAAAAACAAGGAATACTGTTATGCTGAAAAAAAATAAAAATTAAAAAATTGTTACGAGAAAGAAAAAATGGCATTACATATTGATAAAAGGGTCAATTCATCAGGAAGATATAATAGTTATAAACACATATGCACTAAATAAAGGGAGCCAAAAACATACATAAACATTGATAGAATCGGAGGGAAAATAACTCTACATTAACAGTTAAAGACTTCAATATTCCACTTCAGTAATAGAACATCTAGACAAAAGACCAACAAGGAAACAGAATTTGAACAGCATTTAAAAATTAATTAAAGAACAGGTACAGAGAACACTCCACTCACCAACAGCAGAATACATATTCTGAAGTGTATGTGGATCATTAAATTTTCAATCAACAATGAATGTTTGCTCTTTGGATCAGTTGGCTATTGGTAAGAAAAAAAAACAGAATTACTTATTTGGGTCTTTGGAGCCATGTGCAGGCCTTATTTCTAATACTTCCAATGTGCTTTGAAGACTCAGCATTCAGTAGACTGTTAAGCACAAACAAGCATTCCCTTGGGTCTACAGTTTCTTGATGTGCATGAAACCCATGTAGAATGATTGTTAAGTAGAAAATTACATTTGAACTAAAATTACACTGCTGTTTTCCCAGATGCCAACTTTCCAGGGGGAGAGGTATACTTCTCACATCTGGGATGGGAAAAGTCAGTCTTTGACAAGTCCACTCTCTCTACTGATACCAGCATATTGAAGAAGCTCAATGTGATATACTTTCCCATTGCTCATAAACGTTCTCCACAAGAGCAAATGTTGATTTTGATATGACTATATTTATTTAGTCTACATTACTAGAAAGTAGGTCACAGGAGGAAAGCAGATTAGAAGATTTAAAATGGAACAAAATAGAAGCTCTGGTATTCCTTTGTCTCTTTTTATCACCTTTGCAGTCATCCTTGTTTATTAGTTTCCAATAAACTGTGAAATATATTTCAGATACTTCACATCTGAATCTTTTACCAAAAGAGTAAAACCAAAAAAGAAAAGTCCACCATTTGCTGAAATATTCACCTTTTTGTAATTGAGAGTTTGTTATACCTTGTTAAGCATCCAGAACACAATTACTGAGCACCAATAGCCCTTATCTTTGAGAAGGAAGTCAGTGGGAAGGACAGTTAAGAGAATCCATGTTGACAACACACAATGATAATATGCTGATAAATGTTTATACTGTATCTTCTGGGAGAAGGGAGGTGTAGGAAAACTTTCTGGAGACTATGAGGTCTGACTTGAATCTAGAAAATAAATGAAGGTTTAGACCACCACCACCAAAACAGGAGGGTAAAAGCCTTCTAGGTAAAGTCTTAGCATGTGCAAAGATGGGAGGAGGCATGCTGCTTATCTGTAACCACACACAGGTACACACATACACATGCTATCACCATGGTGTCAATTCTCTAGATTTTTTAGTTCACCTACATCTCAAGAAAACCTTAATTTTTCTCCTTTTCATGTGTGCAGAAAAGCCTTACCACCTTTTTTGGTTATATCCAAAATGAGCATCTTCTCCAGGATTTCTAGTGCCCAAGGACAAAGCACTAACTAGGCTTGACTCTGGAATGCTGGATTAGGGATGCCCACTTCAGGACCACAGTCAGGCTGGGCAAGAGAAGCATCAAATTGGACATGCCCAGCAGCATTCCACTACCAAGTAGAAAATGGTTTATATGAGTTCTTCAAGGAGACTAGTGTTCCTTTCATTAATATATTTCTCCATACTTTGGTAAAAAGAATGTCTCAGTGCCCTCTTAGCAGAACCAAGTGAGAAAATGCATGAGGGGTATCACTCCATTCCATTATTATCAAAAATCTATTCCATCATTTCTAACTTCTTAAGCCTAGAGATTCCTTCCTTTACATTAAATCAAGGAAGTTATGGATCTCAGATTCATTTAATGTGGACACCAACCACTCCAGCTATCAGTCAACTAACAGAGCAAACTATACGAGTCACAATCAACTGCTCATGCTAACAATGAATCCCAAATATTTGCTAAGTACATCTGTATCAGTAAATTCAGCTCAAGCCAACACTCTACTCCTTCTTGTATAATGTCAATAAAATCACTTCCAAACGTTTAATCCAAGATTCTTCTGATAACAACAGAAGAAAATCTTCATCCATGCCTTTTTACCCAGTTTAGATTTTGTCCTCATCTCCCATGGTGCACCGGGAAGTGGTCTGGAGGCAGCAGAAGGTGGGGGGGGGGGGCTTGAGAACAGCATTCTCTTTCAAGCTAATTGCTTCGATTAGAACATTGGAAAGCCTTCAGCAGTGGAGCTGACTTCAGGTGGGGAACGAGCACTGGATTCTAACGGAAAGAGAGGTGCAATGGAATTGGAAGTTAGGGCTCTCACATTCATCAGAATCCTCTCAAAGATCCCCACTCCAATTCTTAGGGCTCTACGCTTCCCCAGTCAACATCCTAACTTTTGGTAGAACGCCTGGAGAGGCTGTGGTGTCAACTTGTGTTGTTCTTCAACAACTTGAAAGCTAAGATTTCGTCGAACACAAGCAGCTTGGGGTCCAGTCCACTTGCTTTTGACTATAAATTAGAACAGCTTATGGAGGTGTCATCAGTGTGGTGCCCTTCGGCCTCCGTGCGCAGGAAATCCCTGCCTGGCCTGTGGAGCCCCCGACCCCTTGGCACTTGCAAGGCTCTGTCTGCCCAGCTCGGGTTCCCTTTCGGCCCCTTTCAACAACCCCTGCTTTTATTACTCTGAGCCTCTTGATCCGAACTCTCCTTTCTAGGTCGTTCCCCTTATTTATGTCCTCCTTACTCTGTCTCCACCGCACCAGAGAGTCATCTGAGACAAACTTGAAGTTCCCTCACCCTTGAGGGGGCTCCTCATGGGGCTTCTCTTAGAGGTGTGTAAAGAGTTTCTCTCAGAAGCTCAGAGAAAACACACCTTTTTAATGTTGTCAGTTGAAGTGTTATTTGATTTGCTTTGTTTGATTTCAAAAGCCAGAATAAAGGTCTGACCCTTTTAGGAAGTGAGATAGTAGACAAATTTGAAAAGGGGGGAAATTATGCTTCCTTTTAAAAGGAATTACAGAGCCACTCAGAGAAAAGAGGGAGCAGAGAGTTTCCAAAGTTGTCCAGTGTTTCCATCAACAGCAGTGACGGCGGCGGGGGGAGCAGCTAAGCACCAGGTGTGACGTTCATAGCTCAGGGATGTGGAGCAGGTGGTCGGCTCCCGCCTCACAGTAACAGCAAAGCTGAGCTGGAGTGCACGCTGTAACGTTCTTTTTTTTTTTTTTTAAGATTTTATTTATTTATTTGGCAGACAGAGCTCACAAGTAGGCAGAGCAGCAGGCAGAGAGAGAGGAGGAAGCAGGCTCCCCAGCGAGCAGAGAGCCCGATGCGGGGCTCAATCCCAGGACCCTGGGATCATGGTCGGAGCTGAAGGCAGAGGCTCAACCCACTGAGCCACCCAGCCGCCCTGCTGTAACATTCTTAACAAGCATAGCGCTGAGTCAGGTTTGGAGCAGCAGCAGAGCTAGAGAAGAGCGCAGTCCCTCCGGCTCCTCGCAGCCCGACTTCCGCGGGTATGAACAGAAGCTGAGACCTGCTGCCGTCCACAGAAGCCTTTTAGCAGTGAGGCACGGGACGCTCATGAAGCGGCAGCTCAGAGAGCAGCAGCCCGTGTGTGCCCAAGGGGGCTTAGCCGGCTCCGCAGCCGTCAAGCCTGCCAGCTTCACCCCTTGGCTCACAGGGGCTCGCTTCTCTGTGCCCACCGGCCGCTGCACCAGCGTCCCGGCCCCTGCAGACGGAGCAGGCGGGCTCTGCCTTCTTGGTCCAGCCGTGCTGTGACGTGCTCTCCCTGAGCTCTGCTCAGAGCCATGTTTCTTGTTGCTGTTGTCACTGCATCTCTGTGCCTTTTCGTGGCATTTTCAGCGTTTAGAAAGTCCCCAGGTATACGCGCAGGAAGGCGGTCCCTGCGGGAGAGCATGTGTGCTCGATGGGCTGCGTTCGGGAGGTTAGAGCCCTGCTGGCTGTGAGTCCAACGTGGACGAATGGACGCCACATATTACTCGGGCTGTCTCCGAACAAAAACACCATGAGACGGAGGAGTCTCGTGCGGACCGCGTGCCTAACACGCGGGGGCCAGAGGCCTGTGGGAATCTGACACGGTTTCCCGAGGAGCAGCGGTAGCGACTCCCTCGTTCAGTGTGGATGGCTGCTTTAGCGCGGCGGGAGCCCAGCATTGCGAGAATCAGGTGTCTCCGTCTCCTCCTCCATCTCCAAAATGATGCCCTCCCCTTTGGCGGGTGAGAAAACAGAAGCCGACGTCCAGCCGCAGGGCAAGCTGGGGTTCACGGAAGCACAGGGCCTCGCCCGGCTGTCACCTCATTTTCTCCAGTGTTTCTAGTCTTTCTTCCAGTGATTCCCTTCTGTGTGGGCTTTCCAGAGTCCAGTCTCCCGAACGCTGTGGACCAGATTCACTTGCCTTAACAGAAAAATAGCGAAACACCCGGAATTGCTGGCCTCCTGGTGGTCTTCTTAAGGTTTTCTTGGAAGAGGGATACAAATGTTTTCAGGAGAAGAAAGTCATCGTTTGAAAATTGGTTCAGAGACTCTCAATTACAGGAAACACACTGAGGGTACAAAGGGTGGGGTGGGGGATGGGGTGACAGCGTGACGGGCATTACGGAGGGCACACGACAGAGCGAGCCCTGGGAGGTGTAGTGACTCGTCTGCCTCTGAAACTAGTAATACACTATATGTTAATTAATTGAATTTAAATAAAAAATAAAAATTGGTTTATACTTGGGTTGTCTGGATGCCTCCATTGGTTAAATGACCTTTAGCTCGGGTCATGATCCCGGGGTCCTGGGTTCAAGCCCCGCATCGGGCTCCGTGCTCAGCGGGCGCTGGCTCCTTCCTCTGTCCAACCCCCCCAGCCCTGCTCATGCTTTCTCTCTCTCTAATAAATACAGAAAATCTTCTTACAAATCGATTTACACTCAATATATGCCTGATTCCCAAAATAAAAAACAAACACACATCTGTCATATAGTGTAGAGAAAGTAGAAGGAATTAACATTTAATTCTCAAAACTCAAGCTCAGAGATGTTCTTGTCTGATTTTACAGATGAGGAAAGTGCACCTCCGACCCGACGGTAGGAGTCCGCATCCGCGGCAGTCCGCACAGACAGGCCCTGGGCCTCCACGCGCACCGTCTTCCCACTTTTCCCCGAGAATCGCCCTTCCTCGCTGGGCTTCGGCACCCGAACAGAGCCCGGCGCGGCAGAGAGCAGCCAGGACTCCGGGCAGACCACGCACACGGGCGCTGAAGGAGCAGCCACCTGACACCCCAGTGCCCACAGGCTCACGTCACACGCTCTCTGTCTCAGTTTATTGTCGTCTTCTTCCCCCGCATCGAACAGTGCCTCATTTCCTGGGTTTCGTACAAGTTCACAGCCACCACGGAATGGCATTGGGACTTTCTCACCAAACCTGTTGCTCTCTTCCTTCCTGCCATACGCAGTTTTACATCATGGTGCAGTCCTCCGACATCAGCGGCTGGGATTTCAAGAACTCTTAGCTTCCCGCACCCCACCTCCCTGCTCTGCCTGCCTCACCCCTTTCCTTTCCTTCTATCAAACGCTGGCCCCAAGCAGCTGAAACGGGGGTGATTTCTGTCCATTTGCATATGACACCCTTTGAGTTTGTTTTTAAACAAAAACAAGAAAACTGACTTCTGAATTATCTAGGGGAAAGTTTATGATTTCATTTTAAAATTAAATATAGGGGAGGTTCACTTTGAGAACTCAGGCTCTGAACCTCAGCTAACTGTGTGCTTTCCACACGACACTATCCCAGCTGCGTCCACACCACCTCTGTCCTGCAGCGTGCACATGAGACGTAGAGGAGAAGGAACTTCAGGAACCCAGGAATTAGTCATAGTTTGTATAGAAAACTCTACAATACCTAATTCATTTGTCCCTTGTTTATCCTTTATTTTATTTGTCCTTTATTACAATTGCCATGCTTTAATCAATTTTACTCCTTTTCCTACAAAAGCAGAATGCTCACCGTACTTCAAACAGGCGCCAAGCTTAAAACCTAGCCTTTAAGATGAAAACAACTTCCCCACATCTGTCTCCAGCATTGCATCGTCTGCACTGTTTATTTATTATTCATTTATGTAGACAGCACGAGCAGGGGGAGGAGCAGAGAGAGCGGGACAAGCAGACTCCGTGGGAAGTGTGGAGCCCAACGTGGGGCTCAATCTCATGACCCTGAACTCAGGACCTGAGCCGAAATCAAGAGTTGAGTGCTTAAATGACAGAGCCTCCCAGATGCCCCTCCATGCAATATAATTTTATGTAGAAGTCTGTTCATCTCCTTTTGATTTCCTGATTTTATCCCGGTCTTCTCTTTGGGCTTTACTGCCCTTTATCTAGTTATAAAATTAGAAGTGAGCATCTACCCTGGCCTTGTCCTGGCGCACAGCTAGTGCTAAAAAATAACCAGTATGAACAGACACGGTCCACCCTTGTGAGGTTAAGGCTTGTAGCCCGATTCTCGGTCACTTGGGAATACAGGTGCAGACCCACGGGCCGCTCACGCTGGGGAAGGAGCAGGCCGTCCCTCGAGGGTGCGGCTGAGAGGAGCCGACAGCGTGAGGAACCCCCGCCGGTCCTGTCTGAGGTCATCCGATGAGGCCACTGAACGGACAGAATGTGCCGGACCCAAATCATGTACTACAGAAAAGACCAGGGCTTGCTTTCTCCCTACCACAAGCAAACAGGACTCATGCATAGAGTGACAACGTAAAGAGTGAGAGCCTTGCCCGGTGCTGTCGGAAGAGCTGGTCTTGCCCTGCACATTGACTCTGTCCACTCAGCAGACGCAGAGCAGCTCGACGAGGATGGAGGAGACGACACGGGACATGGGGCAGGGTTGGAGGGACGCCTGCCTCTGGTCAGATGGTCCCTCCTCGCCGCACTTGGGGCACACAGGACACCCATACCCCGTTTATTTGTCCCATCCTCTCAACCCTGCCCTGCAAGCCAGGAATGGGAATGAGGCGGAGTCTCCTGGAGGTGCCTGCCACACAGACGTGTCCTGTTTCCAAGGGCACGTGCAGAAGCCAGGCCTTCCTATCACCATCCGTGCGGCCAAGGGTGGGCAGGGCACGCACAGGGCTCAGCCAGGGATGAGCGCTGCGGCTGCGGGGCCAACAAGAATCCTGGTATGCTCACCTGACATACTCTGTGTCCCCTGACGACATCGGCTCGGGCGTGGTGGGGGTGTGGGGAGGAGAACCTCCCGTATTCTTTGGGGCATAAGGAGCAGTATGTGTCCTGTGGGAAACTCCTCTGCCACAACCTGAGAGGGTCCCACATCGACGTCTTGGATTGCTTCTGCCGTCTGAAACCTCATTTCCCTGCCAGCTGGACTCTGCTCCAGGCCTTGCTCTACGGTTTCACTGGGCCGGGGAGGCCAGATGTAGACCGGGGTGGGGGGTGCCCCCATGGCCTAGACTTCACTGCGGCCAAACGTGTGTCTCTGTGAAAGCCTTCATTGCAATGGTAAAGGCCACTCACAGGGGAGCCACTGAATCCTCGGTGTATATGAACCAGAATAAGGGAAAATGCCTTCCATGCCTCCTGCAATTCCAGAAAGGCCACTGCATCCGGAAAACCTCACCTCATGAACAAGAGAATCTCTGGGTCATCAAGAAAAATGGCTGAAAATCTAGGAAAAGCCCAATATTCCAGTGTTTTCTAAGAGACCTATTCCAAATGTAGGTCGGGACGTCTCAAAAGCAATGGTTTGTGTCAAAAGACGTGCATTTTGGGGTGCCTGGCTGGCTCAGTCAGTAGAACATGGATCTCAGGGTTGTCAGTTCAAGCCCCACACTGGACGCGGAGCCTACTTGTAATACAGGGAAGACGTGTGTTTTATTTTTTGAGACAACAAACAGCAAAATGACACGTGCCCAAGCATGACCAGTTCAGCCAAGGAATAATTCTTACAGACGTCCCTCTCACAAAACTCTCCTCTGGAAGACCGGCCCCAGGTCCCACCATCACGAGGTGCGCAGGGCTGAGCCCACGCTGCTGACCTGGCGGAGCGAGGACGTGGGCAGCTGCTGCGTACACCCTGCGCACACCCTGCGTGCAGCAGAGGCCCACGTCTGGTCCCCGTGGGGAGGGCAATAAACGCCTTCCCCATGCGTGGAGCCCACCTGACGACGGGTGCGGCTGGGACTGATGGGACGAACCGGTGTGACAGTCACGCTGCACTGACTGCATCGTGGGAGGACAGGCACGGCGACGTCCCTGCGGACACGGCAGGTCTGTGATGCCCTCCCCCAGCAGATACGAAATTCTCAGTCATACTCATGTCATCCCCGCCTCCTGATTTCAATGAACACATTTTCACTCAGAAATCCCAAAACTCAACCCTCACATAATTCTCCTTGGAGAACGTTCCAAGCAGCTCTCAGAATCTGCGGAACACCGAGAACAAAGAACGCAGCCTACCCCTTCGCTGTCAGACGGCCCCCTCCAGCGTCCGGAGAATCCCAGCAGCTCCCCTTCATGCTTCCAGCCCATCCTGAGGGGCGTGGGGCGGGGGGCTGACTGCGGACTGGAGGCTGCGAGCTCGGCAGAGGTGCGGGTGAGGACGACACGCCCGGGTTTGCACAGCTGCAGATCCCGGGCACCACGGAGAGGAGAACACGTCCCAGGAAAACATCAGCCTCGAAGTAAGAGTGTGGAGCACGACCGTCCGTCTCCACCTGCCTCTGGCCCGCGCCCCCAGACGCCAGACATCAGAACCCTCACCCTCAGGCGCACGTACGGTCTATTTCCACGGGTTTCAGACCAGACTTCTGGCTTTACCATTTAAACTGAAGACGTAGGTGCGCCTGGGAGGTGCGGAAGGCTCGGTCGGCTCGGCGTCTGGCTCTCGGTTTCCACTCAGACCGTGATCTCAGGGTCGTGAGATCAAGCCCCATGTCGGGCTCCAGGCTCAGCACGGACTCTGCTGGAGAGCCTCTCCTTCTGCCCCTCCCCCACTGGCATGCACTCTCTCTCAAAAACAAATTAAAATATTTAAAAAATTAAAAAACAAATTTAGGAGGAGTTAGGGCGCTCACAATATCGCAAGGCAAAGTTCTAGTCTTGTGAAATTCCACCATCTTCAGAGCTACCCTTTGGAAGCACTTAAAGTCACGTGTTCACGATAGTGGCCTCGGCTCCCCGGACGCCAGTGGAGAGCGTCACGCGTCTGTGGTAGGAAACGCTTCCACACACTACACTTTCCGCACCCCAGAGGCATCCTGAGCCACAGACACACTATTTGCGCGTCAGCTGTCTTGCGGCCGACTCCTGACCGGACCCAGGGCGGGCGCGCTCTAAGAGGAAAGCCTAATTTCAAAACACGAAATTGCTTTGGAGGTTTTGACAATTTTTCCCTGAGCGAAAGATTAGGGAAAAAATGCTTATTCAGCTTACCTAATAGGCCCCCATATTTCCTGATACTCCTGATCATTTTTTAAAAATTCATCTGTTCATTTACACAGCAGCATTTTGCTCACTTCGTATTAGAAAACCAAGAGAAGCAGAAACTTTTCTGATCACACACACATTTTTGGAGAACGCACGTGGAACTCCCACCACCCCTCCAGCTGTAATCCCAAGTTGTTTTTATGAAACTGATGAAGTTCTAGAACCTAGGTGAGGTTCGGTGGGGTGAGGTTCGGGGCCGAAGGCTAAGAAAGAATTCTTAAGACGTCTTTGGTGCAAAAAGGTGGTTTATTAGAGCACGGGGACAGGACCCGTGGGCAGACGGAGATGCTGCCCCGGGGATGTGAGGAGTTGGGTAGGTGAGGACAAAGTATTCAGAAGGGCTATTGGGGTAAAGAAGACTGTCAGGATATTGAAGGCCTGGTTACTACCAAGCCAAGGCCGCTTTCCCTCTAATGAGGCACTAGCATGAAGACAATTGGGGAGTCTCCTGGTGGAATGTTACCTTCCTGCTATCAAGCGTCCTTGTTAGTGAGATTTGGGTTTAGAAGAAATTTAACTTTATTTACTTTTCCTTCTACCTCAGCCTCCTTCAGTTTTGTTTATGGAGGGGAGGGTGACATTAGGGCTTGAGGAACTGAGTTATGTGCCTCTGGAAATTGGGCTATTGATAAGGTAACTCCTTTGTTGTAAATCTCAAGGACATTTGTAAACCAAGGGAGACTCCTGCCTTGCAGGATTGTGATCTCTGCAAGTTAACTATTTGTTTTTCTTTTAGGGCAGCCAGGGGTGCCTGAGGAATGTGACACACATTACCGAGGGGAGCGGGTGGAGAGGGGGTGCAAGGAGCCACCTTCTGCTTTGTCCTCAGCCAGCCTCCTGCTCCATCAAAACGACCCATTTTCCTTTATTTATTGAACTACACCCAAGCAAAAACTCCAACGGTGTTCTTGTTACATTTTCATCATGTCAAACAGACTGCTGATGGGGGACACGGAGCACGACAGTCTGATGGGGGACAAGGAGCACGACAGTCTGATGGGGGACACGGAGCACGACAGTCTGATGGGGGACACGGAGCACGACAGTCTGATGGGGGACTCGGAGCACGACAGTCTGATGGGGGACACGGAGCACGACAGTCTGATGGCGGACACGGAGCACGAGGAGCCGCTCCACCTGCCCCTTGAGTCCCGGCGGACTTGGTGACTGGCTCTTCCTCCACTTTAGAAAGACACCGGGGAGGGGGCGGCTGGGTCCCCGCGCCCCTGACCCAGAGGCCCCTCCAGATGCCCTCGCGTGTGTGGCTTGCTGCCCGCAGACTCCTCCCCATCGACTTTCGGCTTCACAACTTGAACGCACAGTATCTCTCGTTTAAGAAAAACATGCCATCTGGAAGAAAAAGCTCTTCTGGGAGTTTTCTGTGCTGGGTCCGTCAGCCCGCAGGACACAAGCAAGTCCTATGAGGCCCTCAGAATTCAGCCCTGCCTGGCTATTAGCTCTACTACCAGTTTCAGATTTGACTCTTTTTTATTATTATTTTGTTTAGAGAAAGAGACTGTGCAAGCTGGAGGCAGAGGAAGGGGAGAGAGAATCCCAAGCAGAAGCCACACCCCACGTGGAGCCCAACATGGGGCTTGACCCCGAGATCAGGACCTGAGTCTCTTCAGGGCAGATGCCCACGTGCCAGGTGGGGGTCACGGAGACGGCATCTGTGACCCCAGCAGACACGGGCAAGCTGCCCCCACAAGGATGCCCACCTGCTCCCCACTGCCTCCTCCAGTGGGAGAACACATCCCCAACAAAGGTGCTTCTACACATTTTAGTTGATTTTAATTCAGTTAATTTAATTGATTTAATTTTAGTGGATTGTAATTGATTTAAAATCAGTTAATTGCCACTCTGTGCATTCCTAGTTTCAGAGGCAGAGTTCAGGGACTCATTTGTTGTGTCTGACGCCCAGTGCTTGCTACATTACCTCCCTGCGCCCATCTCCCCATCCCCTCCCCCACAGCAACCCTCAGCTTGTTCCCTAGAGTTGAGAGTCTCTTACGGTTTGTCTCCTCTCTGATTCCGTATGATTTTATTTCTCCCTCCCTTCCACTATGATCCTCTGTTTTGATTCTTAAATTCCACAGGAATGAAATCATAGGATATTTGTCTCTCTCTGATTTGCACACATTTGCATTTTTCCTGTCCAACAGAAGAAAAATCATTCCGTTTCCTTTTCTTTAACTATGTCACCTCCTGAAGCATTTACTAGTTAGACCAGACCCACCACTGGTACTTGAGAGGTTCTTGGGCTGCCTGTCCTAAGCAAGCATCACCTGGACCTGCCTAGGGGGCTCATCCCAGGCAGCATGGGCAGGTCCCAGGGTAGGGTCACCCCACAGGCTCCAGTGAGCCTCCGACACGGACAAGGACACAGGGAGGCAGAAAGTCAGCCCGCAAAGACAGTGACCACTTTGGAAATGGGGGAAAGGTCAGGCCGGTGCAGAGGAGAACCTCCACCTGTGGTTTCCATGGTGACTACAGAGAGCAAAACATGGGCTCCTGATTCCAGCGTCGTCCCTGCAACCACACTAAGGAGGGGACTGTCGTGTCCTCAATGATCATGTGAAGTGGTAACACACTGTGAATGGCATGTTTTGATAGGAGGAAAACATTTTAAATATTTGGTTTCAGTTAAATGAATATGTATTTAATTTAAAAACATAAATGTCCCATCAGCTTTGCATCCCTCAAATGGAACTCTTTTACATGAAGAAAACAACACTTGACTGAAAAATTCAGACACTTTCCGAGCCAGACTGTAGAACGTGACCCTCCTCTTCCCCACCCCATGTACAATCTCACCCTCCAGAAACAGCCCCCTCAGGGCTTCCCGAATCTGCCTCCCGAATCTGCCTCCAGACCCTCTTGTCTCCAAGGGAAACAGCTCTTGCTGTGCCGCTTATCTGAGCCAGTCCCTCCCCTTCCACCCTCCCGCCACCACCCCCCACTCGCAGACCTACACACTGGGAGCTGTTGCGGGTCAGTAGGAGTTGCTGACCCCCACCCCCACCCCAGAGGCCAGCAGATCTAGCTCGGGCAGCAGCAGGAAGCGTACAGGCCACGTGTTTCCATTACAGGAAATCCAGGTTTCTCATTCCCAGGTCCCAGGATATACAGTGGCAAAAGAGATTTCAAATAAATAATAAAAGGGAAGAAAAAGAAACTATCATCTCCCATCATAAGG
The DNA here is from genome assembly GCF_002288905.1 of Enhydra lutris kenyoni. NCBI lineage: Eukaryota > Metazoa > Chordata > Mammalia > Carnivora > Mustelidae > Enhydra > Enhydra lutris. Next base: position 182,366 of record NW_019154120.1, read on the forward strand.
GGATTATATAAAAAAAAAAAATCGGTCTTTAAAATGTTGACTTTCAGAACTTCAGCCTGAGCAAAAACCAAACAGATTTCCATATGTCAGCAAGCCTGCAGGCGCCACCGGCCAGAAAGGGGCTGCCTGACTCAGTGGGTCCTATCTCCGGCCACAGGTCCCTGGGTGCCCCTCATGGTCCCCACTCCTCCAGTCCAGCCCCAGCTGCCTTCCCATCGAGCACCTGCCAGCTCCGCCAGGGGTTGTCTGCGGAGTGCAGAGCTCCAGACCCGCCCTTCCCCCCACCAGACAGCCTCCCTCACAGTCCGTGTTCTGCGCAGACTGTAGGGCTCAGCACTTGGGGCTGGCAGCTTCACCAGAGGGGGCTGGGCCGACCCCCTCCTGCATTCCCGTGGCCCCCATGTGCACCTGTGCAGCTGAACCCACACCAGTGTCATGACTGACCCCTGGACTGTGTTGCTGGGGCAGGAACACACGCTGGTCTCTCAGCCGGTCCTTCCTGTCCAGCCCCACGGGGGGTGCCCGCGACGGCCCAGTGTTCAGTGCCCACACGTTCTCCAGTTTCCCAAGCAGTGGGGGGTCATCGTGCAAAACATAGAGAAACAAGAGAAAGGGTGCCTGGCTGGCACAGTCGTGAAGCCTCTGCCTTCGGCTCAGGTAATGATCCCGGGGTCCTGGGATTGAGCAGCTGCATCTCAGCAGGGAGCCTGCTTCTGTCCCTGTCCCCTGCTTCTGTTCCCTCTCTCGCTGTCTCTCTCTCTGTGTCAAAAAAATAAATAAAATCTTAAAAACGATGATCGCACATGATCGTCAGGTACCGTGGTGAACTATGGTGGGACCCAGGTAGGACGGGGCCGGCGGGCTAGGATAATGCGTGAGTCAATCACAGAGTCCTCTGAAAATGCAGCCACGGGGCGCCTGGGGGCTCAGTCAGCTAAGGATCCCACCCTTAACCTCGGCTCAGGTCACGATCTCAGGGTTGGGAGACTGAGCTCCCCACCGGGCGTGGAGTCTGCTTGAGAGTCCTGCCTCTCACTCCCTCAAGAACAACCACACGCGCGCGCACACACACACACACACACACACGCGCGCACACGCACACACACACACGCACACACACACACAGAAAACCCAGGCAGGGCCGCCATGAGTGAGGACGAAGCCTCGGGAGCTGGCCAGCCCTCACTCCCAGGAGGTTCAGGCACTCTGCCAGCCTGGCCCAGGGCTCTCAACGAGCACAGACGCCTCGGGGACCCCAGGTCACTGCCCTGTGTCCTCTGGGTCACCCCCTCCAGGGTTGTCTGCTCCACAGTAACTTTCTACAGATTTAAATCATTTTAAAAACATCACTTACTAGAAGCATCATCCTGGGGAAAGGCCAAATATAAAATATCACTTCCTCAACCAGTGCCACAAACCTGCCCGGGATCTGAGTCCCCCAGCGAGGACTCCTGACCCCAAGAGGACTGACTCCTGACCACTGGCGAGGACTCCCAACCACTGTAACCCCGTTAGAGTTTCCCCTTGTGCGGTGCTGCTCAGTGGCCAGCTGGTCACGGCCATGGTACCCGCAGCACCTGCAGGCGGGGTGGGGATCACCGCGTCCCCCAGCGGCTCCGAGGGCGCAGCAGGTGAGTCCTTCCACAGCCTGGCCCTCCGCCCTCCCCGTGCCCCCTCGCACCCCCGCTGTGCTCTGTCAGGGGTCCCACCAGCTCCACCCGCGGGACACCCGACCGCTCACCACCTGTGCCTCCGGGCCACGCTCCCGCCGGGGTCCGACCTCCTCCCCGCGGAGCAAGCGCACCACCCGCGGAACCGCAGGCCCGGCCAGACCCTCCGCCCCCACCTCGCTCCACCAGCCCGGGCTCCACCGCGATCCGCGATCCCAATCAGGGCCTTTGTGGTCGCGACCCCCTCTGCCCGGGACACCCCAACACCGGCCTTCGCCGCCGTGACCTCGGGGCGGCCCCCTCCCGCGCACAGCACTGCGGTGGACCCGGCGGCCCGGCCTCCACGCCGTCTCGCTCTCCTCCCCACACGGTGCCCGGGGGCGCCCATGGCTCCGCTCCGCCCCCAGGGCAGGTGGTCCCAGGCCGGCCAGAGGCTCACGGCGGGCGGCAGGGTATGCAGGCACCAGCGCCCGGGCGGGAGCGGGAGTTGGAGCCGGAGCTCACCACCGAGGCCGAGAGCGAGTCTGGGGGGCGGGGGGCCTTCCCACGGGGAGCCCCGCGCTGCAGCCCCACGGGGCGGGCGTCCGCGCACACCTGCCAGCCGCCTTCCCGGGGCCGCCACTGCTCCTCGGAACTGCTCTCCCTCCCGAGACAAACAGGCCACCCGCGTCTGCAGCACAGAAGAGGAGGGAAAACCCCACTTCGTTTTCCGGGAGCTGGGTGGCCACGGGAAGGCTGGCCAGACAGGGGGAAACAGCTTTTGGACAATGATTGCCTCTGAGACCCGCTCCCTCCCACCCCTGCACTCCTTCAACCCCGTCAGGACCCACCTGGCTTCACCCCTTGCCTCTTGGCCTGGCGCTCCGGGTCCAGGACCCCCGGAAGCTGGGGGTTTACGGGTATTTTTGGAGGCGCAGATGCGGGCTCCCAAGGCACTCCCGAGGGGCTAGAACTCTGCAGCTCCACCCAGAATGGGCGGTCAGAGGCCAGGGTTGGGAGCCCTGGGGTGCGGCCTCCTGCTCCCACACCCCCACGACAGGAGAGGGAGCTCAGCTCCCCCCCAAACTCCCAACAATCCCTTTCCTCCTCCTTTACACTCTGAACCCCGCATGGCCCCAGCCCAGAGCCTCACAGAGCAGAAGCCTGGAGCCCTAGGCCCCAGCCCCAGCCCCACCCTCCAGGGAGGGGAGGGGCCCGGAGATGGAGATGGAGGCTGGGCCTGGGGCGCTTCCACATCCGGGCAAGGCGGCCCACCCCAACTCCACGGGGGCAGCAGCTCCCCGGAGTGGGACCCCAGGTGGCTCTCCGTCTGGCGGTTCATCTGTCACGCTCTTTCTTACGTAACAAGCCGGTAGAGGTAAGTGTGTGCGCAGAAGCCCTAGAGAAGCGTGGGACCCCAGGAGCGGGTGGTGGGAACCCTGATTCACAGCTGGTCGGTCACCTGTAGGGGTGACAAGCCAGGACCCCCCAGGTGTGACTGAGAGTCAGTCTGTGCATGGGCACTGATTCTAGCAGTCAACGTCAGATCAGAAGTCAATGGCAAGACTCCCAGATGGGTCAGAGAGTTGTAGGACTGGTTGGTGGGAGAAAATCCCAGATGTTTGTTGTCAGAAGAGCTGTGAGTGGAGGAAACAATGTGCCACCCCCACACTCCCCCACTCTCACCTGGGTTCCTGGAATGACCTCAGACCCCGTTCTGCTGTACCCACGCCTGCACCCGTGGGCCCTCCCCATCTTCCAGTCAGATAGAAAGACTGTTCACAATAAAAATGTGCATGGACACAATGCTGTCCTTCTGAGTGTTCTACAAAGGCCTTCCTTTTGTCAGAACCTAACCAGAGGCTCCAACACATCCCAGATGGAGGGTTCTAGACACGGCCTTGGGGGAAGGGGGTACCCCTCTCTGTGGGGAAGGGTCCAGGCCATAAGCTAGAAGTACTTCAGTAGTTTGAGGGAAGGGAAAGGCCAGTTCCTCCCGGGAGTTAACATCCCCAGATGCTGGGTAGGAAAGAAGACATTTCAGGGAGTGCATCCTGCTAGGCTTATCTGGCCTGGTGCTACCTATGCCTGCCGTGGTGAGCCCTGAGCTCTAGCCTGGAAGGGACCACAGAAATCTCAGGGTATGCAGAAGCTAGGGCTCTTGAACAGAAAAGCTGCTCTCAGGGAATCTGAGGAAAACAGACTCTAGAGCGTCCCCACACACCTTCCGTAGCTGGAAAGGGCCCTGAAGGAGCAACACAGGGGATTGTGGGCTCTTGAGGCCAAAGTGCAGACCCATAGACCTGAGGTGCGTCCCAAGCCCTGGGGGCTGGCTCTGATGTGGCAGGAGTGGGGCCTCCTCTTGCGAGTGCCTGAAGGCTGAGCAGGGCGCTTCACTTCAAGACCCCCAGTCGGACGGGCTTTGTTAGGGTAGAGAGACAGGACGAGGAAAGTAAAGGCAGATTCTCAGAAGGGTGGCGATTTGACAGCGTTACCCAGGCCCAGCAGGAAATCCTGGGGAGTTTTAAGAAGGCTGCTCTGGGGAGAAATCGTTCAAGCTGGCAATTTTGTTGCTTCCCACTTTTTCATTTAACTCGGGAATCGTGTCGTGAGTGCCAGGGCTCACGGACACGGAGCACGAGGAGCCGCTCCACCTGCCCCTTGAGTCCCGGCGGACTTGGTGACTGGCTCTTCCTCCACTTTAGAAAGACACCGGGGAGGGGGCGGCTGGGTCCCCGCGCCCCTGACCCAGAGGCCCCTCCAGATGCCCTCGCGTGTGTGGCTTGCTGCCCGCAGACTCCTCCCCATCGACTTTCGGCTTCACAACTTGAACGCACAGTATCTCTCGTTTAAGAAAAACATGCCATCTGGAAGAAAAAGCTCTTCTGGGAGTTTTCTGTGCTGGGTCCGTCAGCCCGCAGGACACAAGCAAGTCCTATGAGGCCCTCAGAATTCAGCCCTGCCTGGCTATTAGCTCTACTACCAGTTTCAGATTTGACTCTTTTTTATTATTATTTTGTTTAGAGAAAGAGACTGTGCAAGCTGGAGGCAGAGGAAGGGGAGAGAGAATCCCAAGCAGAAGCCACACCCCACGTGGAGCCCAACATGGGGCTTGACCCCGAGATCAGGACCTGAGTCTCTTCAGGGCAGATGCCCACGTGCCAGGTGGGGGTCACGGAGACGGCATCTGTGACCCCAGCAGACACGGGCAAGCTGCCCCCACAAGGATGCCCACCTGCTCCCCACTGCCTCCTCCAGTGGGAGAACACATCCCCAACAAAGGTGCTTCTACACATTTTAGTTGATTTTAATTCAGTTAATTTAATTGATTTAATTTTAGTGGATTGTAATTGATTTAAAATCAGTTAATTGCCACTCTGTGCATTCCTAGTTTCAGAGGCAGAGTTCAGGGACTCATTTGTTGTGTCTGACGCCCAGTGCTTGCTACATTACCTCCCTGCGCCCATCTCCCCATCCCCTCCCCCACAGCAACCCTCAGCTTGTTCCCTAGAGTTGAGAGTCTCTTACGGTTTGTCTCCTCTCTGATTCCGTATGATTTTATTTCTCCCTCCCTTCCACTATGATCCTCTGTTTTGATTCTTAAATTCCACAGGAATGAAATCATAGGATATTTGTCTCTCTCTGATTTGCACACATTTGCATTTTTCCTGTCCAACAGAAGAAAAATCATTCCGTTTCCTTTTCTTTAACTATGTCACCTCCTGAAGCATTTACTAGTTAGACCAGACCCACCACTGGTACTTGAGAGGTTCTTGGGCTGCCTGTCCTAAGCAAGCATCACCTGGACCTGCCTAGGGGGCTCATCCCAGGCAGCATGGGCAGGTCCCAGGGTAGGGTCACCCCACAGGCTCCAGTGAGCCTCCGACACGGACAAGGACACAGGGAGGCAGAAAGTCAGCCCGCAAAGACAGTGACCACTTTGGAAATGGGGGAAAGGTCAGGCCGGTGCAGAGGAGAACCTCCACCTGTGGTTTCCATGGTGACTACAGAGAGCAAAACATGGGCTCCTGATTCCAGCGTCGTCCCTGCAACCACACTAAGGAGGGGACTGTCGTGTCCTCAATGATCATGTGAAGTGGTAACACACTGTGAATGGCATGTTTTGATAGGAGGAAAACATTTTAAATATTTGGTTTCAGTTAAATGAATATGTATTTAATTTAAAAACATAAATGTCCCATCAGCTTTGCATCCCTCAAATGGAACTCTTTTACATGAAGAAAACAACACTTGACTGAAAAATTCAGACACTTTCCGAGCCAGACTGTAGAACGTGACCCTCCTCTTCCCCACCCCATGTACAATCTCACCCTCCAGAAACAGCCCCCTCAGGGCTTCCCGAATCTGCCTCCCGAATCTGCCTCCAGACCCTCTTGTCTCCAAGGGAAACAGCTCTTGCTGTGCCGCTTATCTGAGCCAGTCCCTCCCCTTCCACCCTCCCGCCACCACCCCCCACTCGCAGACCTACACACTGGGAGCTGTTGCGGGTCAGTAGGAGTTGCTGACCCCCACCCCCACCCCAGAGGCCAGCAGATCTAGCTCGGGCAGCAGCAGGAAGCGTACAGGCCACGTGTTTCCATTACAGGAAATCCAGGTTTCTCATTCCCAGGTCCCAGGATATACAGTGGCAAAAGAGATTTCAAATAAATAATAAAAGGGAAGAAAAAGAAACTATCATCTCCCATCATAAGGGGATTATATAAAAAAAAAAAAATCGGTCTTTAAAATGTTGACTTTCAGAACTTCAGCCTGAGCAAAAACCAAACAGATTTCCATATGTCAGCAAGCCTGCAGGCGCCACCGGCCAGAAAGGGGCTGCCTGACTCAGTGGGTCCTATCTCCGGCCACAGGTCCCTGGGTGCCCCTCATGGTCCCCACTCCTCCAGTCCAGCCCCAGCTGCCTTCCCATCGAGCACCTGCCAGCTCCGCCAGGGGTTGTCTGCGGAGTGCAGAGCTCCAGACCCGCCCTTCCCCCCACCAGACAGCCTCCCTCACAGTCCGTGTTCTGCGCAGACTGTAGGGCTCAGCACTTGGGGCTGGCAGCTTCACCAGAGGGGGCTGGGCCGACCCCCTCCTGCATTCCCGTGGCCCCCATGTGCACCTGTGCAGCTGAACCCACACCAGTGTCATGACTGACCCCTGGACTGTGTTGCTGGGGCAGGAACACACGCTGGTCTCTCAGCCGGTCCTTCCTGTCCAGCCCCACGGGGGGTGCCCGCGACGGCCCAGTGTTCAGTGCCCACACGTTCTCCAGTTTCCCAAGCAGTGGGGGGTCATCGTGCAAAACATAGAGAAACAAGAGAAAGGGTGCCTGGCTGGCACAGTCGTGAAGCCTCTGCCTTCGGCTCAGGTAATGATCCCGGGGTCCTGGGATTGAGCAGCTGCATCTCAGCAGGGAGCCTGCTTCTGTCCCTGTCCCCTGCTTCTGTTCCCTCTCTCGCTGTCTCTCTCTCTGTGTCAAAAAAATAAATAAAATCTTAAAAACGATGATCGCACATGATCGTCAGGTACCGTGGTGAACTATGGTGGGACCCAGGTAGGACGGGGCCGGCGGGCTAGGATAATGCGTGAGTCAATCACAGAGTCCTCTGAAAATGCAGCCACGGGGCGCCTGGGGGCTCAGTCAGCTAAGGATCCCACCCTTAACCTCGGCTCAGGTCACGATCTCAGGGTTGGGAGACTGAGCTCCCCACCGGGCGTGGAGTCTGCTTGAGAGTCCTGCCTCTCACTCCCTCAAGAACAACCACACGCGCGCGCACACACACACACACACACACACGCGCGCACACGCACACACACACACGCACACACACACACAGAAAACCCAGGCAGGGCCGCCATGAGTGAGGACGAAGCCTCGGGAGCTGGCCAGCCCTCACTCCCAGGAGGTTCAGGCACTCTGCCAGCCTGGCCCAGGGCTCTCAACGAGCACAGACGCCTCGGGGACCCCAGGTCACTGCCCTGTGTCCTCTGGGTCACCCCCTCCAGGGTTGTCTGCTCCACAGTAACTTTCTACAGATTTAAATCATTTTAAAAACATCACTTACTAGAAGCATCATCCTGGGGAAAGGCCAAATATAAAATATCACTTCCTCAACCAGTGCCACAAACCTGCCCGGGATCTGAGTCCCCCAGCGAGGACTCCTGACCCCAAGAGGACTGACTCCTGACCACTGGCGAGGACTCCCAACCACTGTAACCCCGTTAGAGTTTCCCCTTGTGCGGTGCTGCTCAGTGGCCAGCTGGTCACGGCCATGGTACCCGCAGCACCTGCAGGCGGGGTGGGGATCACCGCGTCCCCCAGCGGCTCCGAGGGCGCAGCAGGTGAGTCCTTCCACAGCCTGGCCCTCCGCCCTCCCCGTGCCCCCTCGCACCCCCGCTGTGCTCTGTCAGGGGTCCCACCAGCTCCACCCGCGGGACACCCGACCGCTCACCACCTGTGCCTCCGGGCCACGCTCCCGCCGGGGTCCGACCTCCTCCCCGCGGAGCAAGCGCACCACCCGCGGAACCGCAGGCCCGGCCAGACCCTCCGCCCCCACCTCGCTCCACCAGCCCGGGCTCCACCGCGATCCGCGATCCCAATCAGGGCCTTTGTGGTCGCGACCCCCTCTGCCCGGGACACCCCAACACCGGCCTTCGCCGCCGTGACCTCGGGGCGGCCCCCTCCCGCGCACAGCACTGCGGTGGACCCGGCGGCCCGGCCTCCACGCCGTCTCGCTCTCCTCCCCACACGGTGCCCGGGGGCGCCCATGGCTCCGCTCCGCCCCCAGGGCAGGTGGTCCCAGGCCGGCCAGAGGCTCACGGCGGGCGGCAGGGTATGCAGGCACCAGCGCCCGGGCGGGAGCGGGAGTTGGAGCCGGAGCTCACCACCGAGGCCGAGAGCGAGTCTGGGGGGCGGGGGGCCTTCCCACGGGGAGCCCCGCGCTGCAGCCCCACGGGGCGGGCGTCCGCGCACACCTGCCAGCCGCCTTCCCGGGGCCGCCACTGCTCCTCGGAACTGCTCTCCCTCCCGAGACAAACAGGCCACCCGCGTCTGCAGCACAGAAGAGGAGGGAAAACCCCACTTCGTTTTCCGGGAGCTGGGTGGCCACGGGAAGGCTGGCCAGACAGGGGGAAACAGCTTTTGGACAATGATTGCCTCTGAGACCCGCTCCCTCCCACCCCTGCACTCCTTCAACCCCGTCAGGACCCACCTGGCTTCACCCCTTGCCTCTTGGCCTGGCGCTCCGGGTCCAGGACCCCCGGAAGCTGGGGGTTTACGGGTATTTTTGGAGGCGCAGATGCGGGCTCCCAAGGCACTCCCGAGGGGCTAGAACTCTGCAGCTCCACCCAGAATGGGCGGTCAGAGGCCAGGGTTGGGAGCCCTGGGGTGCGGCCTCCTGCTCCCACACCCCCACGACAGGAGAGGGAGCTCAGCTCCCCCCCAAACTCCCAACAATCCCTTTCCTCCTCCTTTACACTCTGAACCCCGCATGGCCCCAGCCCAGAGCCTCACAGAGCAGAAGCCTGGAGCCCTAGGCCCCAGCCCCAGCCCCACCCTCCAGGGAGGGGAGGGGCCCGGAGATGGAGATGGAGGCTGGGCCTGGGGCGCTTCCACATCCGGGCAAGGCGGCCCACCCCAACTCCACGGGGGCAGCAGCTCCCCGGAGTGGGACCCCAGGTGGCTCTCCGTCTGGCGGTTCATCTGTCACGCTCTTTCTTACGTAACAAGCCGGTAGAGGTAAGTGTGTGCGCAGAAGCCCTAGAGAAGCGTGGGACCCCAGGAGCGGGTGGTGGGAACCCTGATTCACAGCTGGTCGGTCACCTGTAGGGGTGACAAGCCAGGACCCCCCAGGTGTGACTGAGAGTCAGTCTGTGCATGGGCACTGATTCTAGCAGTCAACGTCAGATCAGAAGTCAATGGCAAGACTCCCAGATGGGTCAGAGAGTTGTAGGACTGGTTGGTGGGAGAAAATCCCAGATGTTTGTTGTCAGAAGAGCTGTGAGTGGAGGAAACAATGTGCCACCCCCACACTCCCCCACTCTCACCTGGGTTCCTGGAATGACCTCAGACCCCGTTCTGCTGTACCCACGCCTGCACCCGTGGGCCCTCCCCATCTTCCAGTCAGATAGAAAGACTGTTCACAATAAAAATGTGCATGGACACAATGCTGTCCTTCTGAGTGTTCTACAAAGGCCTTCCTTTTGTCAGAACCTAACCAGAGGCTCCAACACATCCCAGATGGAGGGTTCTAGACACGGCCTTGGGGGAAGGGGGTACCCCTCTCTGTGGGGAAGGGTCCAGGCCATAAGCTAGAAGTACTTCAGTAGTTTGAGGGAAGGGAAAGGCCAGTTCCTCCCGGGAGTTAACATCCCCAGATGCTGGGTAGGAAAGAAGACATTTCAGGGAGTGCATCCTGCTAGGCTTATCTGGCCTGGTGCTACCTATGCCTGCCGTGGTGAGCCCTGAGCTCTAGCCTGGAAGGGACCACAGAAATCTCAGGGTATGCAGAAGCTAGGGCTCTTGAACAGAAAAGCTGCTCTCAGGGAATCTGAGGAAAACAGACTCTAGAGCGTCCCCACACACCTTCCGTAGCTGGAAAGGGCCCTGAAGGAGCAACACAGGGGATTGTGGGCTCTTGAGGCCAAAGTGCAGACCCATAGACCTGAGGTGCGTCCCAAGCCCTGGGGGCTGGCTCTGATGTGGCAGGAGTGGGGCCTCCTCTTGCGAGTGCCTGAAGGCTGAGCAGGGCGCTTCACTTCAAGACCCCCAGTCGGACGGGCTTTGTTAGGGTAGAGAGACAGGACGAGGAAAGTAAAGGCAGATTCTCAGAAGGGTGGCGATTTGACAGCGTTACCCAGGCCCAGCAGGAAATCCTGGGGAGTTTTAAGAAGGCTGCTCTGGGGAGAAATCGTTCAAGCTGGCAATTTTGTTGCTTCCCACTTTTTCATTTAACTCGGGAATCGTGTCGTGAGTGCCAGGGCTCAGGAAATCTTAATGACTTTCCCAAAGCAGTGGTGGCCCCCAGCGGAGCCAGTGCCCTGTCTGCTGGGGGTGACCAGGCTCCCGAGGACTAGGGAGAGCTGCTGGGCGGGGGCAGGGGGAGCCCAGGTCCACCCTTGTTTCTGTTTATCTGATGCACCTACCTTGGTGTCTGGGGGCTGGGACCCTACGTGTTAAAATGTTGCCAGGTTAACAGCTGATGAGTCCTGGCTGCCTCCAAGACCAGGAACACAAATGCTATCATCCCTCATCCCTTAGAAACACACAAAGCAAAACATACCACCAACACCACAATTTTCCCAAATTAAAAAAAAATAAGGATTGAGTTTAGTAAGCTCGGTGTTATCTCCTCTCACTTGTCCCAGTCCTCTCCACCCCCGCCCGCCCCGGGGCCAGGTCAGGGGCAACGGTCAGCACCACCCAAACCACACCTGCACTTGTGCTAAGTGGCAGCAGGAAGGAAGAACAGGGTCCCTGCACAGCGGCTCCACACAGAGAGCGGCCAGCTTCTTCCTGTCCGCATCAGGGTGCTGCCCACAGACGTGGACCCGCGGGCCCTGGCTCGCTCCTACACAGGACCCTCGGCCAGCCTACCTCGTGTCTGTCAGGAGAGCAGACTTTCAAGGACTTGATGCCAACAGCTTGCTTATGGGTGCGCTCAAAAGAGAGGGCTGCTTCCCTTTCCTCTAGCAGGTTACTGGAACCGCAGACCAGCAGCTTGGCGGGTACTGACTCGCCAGAAGCCCGGGGCCCAGGGCCCTGCGCAGGAATCGCCCGGGGGGAGCACGGTCCAGAGGGTGCTCAGGAAGCGTGGGCAGCAGGAACGGGCCTGGAAGAAGAGGTTCCACTGCTCGCCAGTACTAAGGAGCTGGAAGACAGACACGAAACTGAATGCGGAGCCACTGATGGAGACGTTCTGGAACAGCGGGCATCCGTGATCTTTCTAAAGAATCAGAAACAGTGATGTGCGTGAGGCTCGCATTCAGGAGACTTGTCTAGAGCAAACCTGGAAACCAGAAATGAAGGCCCTCTATTTGAGGGAATGCATTCCTGCTCTCGGGGTCCCTAATCCACAATCCCAAACTGCAAACAGCACAGGAAGCCCGAAGTTCTTAACTGAGAGTAAGACACGCCCAGTGCAAACCCTGTGCTGTTACTGACACGTTCGTGTGTGCTGCAGACACTGTAGCACACTTGGTAACGGGTATGCGTGGGGCCGGTGATGGGATGGGCAGGACGTTGTTTTTAAAGATTTTATTTATTTGCCCAAGAGGGAGAGAGACCACAAGCAGGGGTAACAGCAGGCAGAGGGAGAAGCAGGCTCCCCGCCGAGCAAGGAGCCCAATGTGGGGCTCGATCCCAGAACCCTGGGATCATGACCAGAGCTGAAGGCAGAGCCCCCCAGTGTCCTGCACAACACTTTTTTACAGCCCAAAACATTCTAAAGTCTAAAACACGTCTGGGTCGTGGCCTCTAGGTAAGGGAAGGTGGGTCACCTTTATATCGAGGGGCTGAGAATTCCATTAGGAGACCAGAAAAATCGCTGGTGAGGTCTATAGGACACCTATGTCCCTCCAACTTCCAACAACCACACAGACGTAAACACCACCTCAGGCAGGAGTCCCCTTAAAACATCCCTGAAGCAGGCACGAGGGCCTGAGATCGGGGTGCTGGCCCAGCCTTACAGGCTCACATAAAGTAAGCTGCTCTTGGGGTGTCTGGGGGGCTCAGTCAGTTAAGTGTCTGGCTCTTGGTTTCAGCTCAGGTCACGATCTCAGAGTCACGAGATCGAGCCCGCCCTGGGCCCTGTGCGCAGCGTGGAGTCTGCTTAGGATTCTCTCCCTCTGCTCCCTCCCCTGCTCTCACTTGCAGGCTCTCTCTCTAAAATAAATAAATGCTGTTCTTGCTATTGAGAATAATGCTATTCACTGCAAGAATGGGGCTGTCACTTCTTCCAGGGAGGAACTGAGAGATGACTGGGGACATGCTGATGTTGGGCTCCCTATTCGTACCCTGGGGAAACGTCCTCCCAGAGCACTAGGGAAGCCTTTTTCAACCATCAGCTAAAATCTTTTTTTTTTAATTTTTTTTTAAGATTTTTATTTATTTATTTGACAGAGAGAGATCACAAGTAGACGGAGAGGCAGGCAGAGAGAGAGAGAGAGGGAAGCAGGCTCCCCGCTGAGCAGAGAGCCCGATGCGGGACTCG
>NW_019154120.1:195327-271441 GCF_002288905.1 Enhydra lutris kenyoni
TAGCCGGAGAGGCAGGCAGAGAGAGAGAGAGAGGGAAGCAGGCTCCCCGCTGAGCAGAGAGCCCGATGCGGGACTCGATCCCAGGACCCTGAGATCATGACCTGAGCCGAAGGCAGCGGCTTAACCCACTGAGCCACCCAGGCGCCCCCATCAGCTAAAATCTTAATAAAAGCTGTAATGATGGTATAATCCGAAAAGGCTTTCTTGTATTAGTGATACCACTGACTACCCTTGCTGGTGTTCGCACTTCTGAAGACAAAGTAACAGAAAGAAACGCCAGGCCGTCACCTTCTAAGTGAGAGAACGCCGGCTCACCGAGGCACACACTTCTGCCCACACACCAAAGTCAGACACAGACTGGGTCCGCTCACCCTTAAAGCAACGACCAACACCAAGAAGTGCAGTAAAAATTCAAATAAAGGCAAATTATTTAACTGTGAAATAAACTCATCTAGGGGCGCTTGGGTGGCACAGTAGGTTAGGCCTTTGCCTTCAGCTCAGGTCATGACCCCTAGGTCCTGGGACTGAGTCCCTCGCAGGGCTCCCTGCTCAGCGAGGAGTTCGCTTCTCCCTCTGCCTCTCCCACTGCTCGTGCTCTCCTGTTCTCTGTCCAATAAATACATCAAATCTTAAAACAAGACACATCTCAAGCTGACCACCTTCCCTCCCCACCGCCACGGGGAACCCCGAGCAGACCGCGTGCTGTCTGTCGGACGTACATTAGCAACACCCTGCTGTGGGCTGAGGGACGCCGCTCCTAAACCCTGAGCACTCAGCTGAGAGAGAAACAGCACGCTCGGACTGTGGGGTCACTTCTCCCCTCCCTGTTAGGCCACGTCTAAGGACTCCTGAAGTCCTTGGAAACCTGCAACAATTCACGGTCACGCCTCTGACACCGGCCATTTGGGGAGCAGTGAGGAGGTCTGTGCCCATCCTCTCAGACCCACACCAGTTTCCGCACGCGGACGGCCCCTGACACACAGCCAGAGACTCGGGGGCAGGGAGGTGGCGGCAGAGCCACCCAAGCACATTCCAGAAAGAGCAGAAGCAGGACGAGCTGCTGCGCAAATACCCAGGACAGTGAGATTTTGACTGGTTAAGGGCAAAGTTCCTAACAGACACCTGGTTTAGTCCCGCTATATTTTAGGTGTTAAAAAGGCTGTGTGGTTTGGAGTAAACGCTACGGGAAAGATGACATTTTCTATCAAAAATATTTTCTGGGGGCACCTGGGTGGCTCAGTGGGTTAAAAAAGCCTCTGCCTTCGGCTCAGGTCGTGGTCCCAGGGTCCTGGGATGGAGCCCCGCATCCGGCTCCCTGCTCAGTGGGGAGCCTGCTTCCCCCTCTCCCCCCAGTCTGCCTCTCCGCCTACTTGTGATCTCTCTCTCTGTCAAATAAATAAATAAAAATATTTTCTATATAATTTAGATGATGTTTTCTGGAAGTTTCTATCTAAAGTGAAGTTCCCAACTGCGACTCTTCGGATGTATTTTAATCTCCAATAGAGGGTGAGGGGAGGTAGGTGGGGGTAGCAGATGGAACAAGATGGAAAAAACCTAAGTTTACTCAGTTCCCTCCCCGGGAGGCCTCACCAGAAGTTCGGACACCCGGTCCGGGAGCTGGAAGGTTAAACCCTGCTAGGCAGATACAGGTCCCTCTGCAGAATGACGGAGCCCGGATCCATGAGCTGGACCCCACCTTGTGGGCCAGGGCAAGACCCCCGAGATGCTAACAGAGATGAGCCACCCATGCACAGAGGTGACCTGACCAAGAGACGCCTCCCACCCACCCGCGCAGCGAAGCTCGCCTTTCCCCTTTACGCCCCCCGCCCCCGCGGGCTCAGTGTGGACGCCCGCTGCGGGTCCAGGGCCGCCTCCAGGGGACCAGACGCACCTGTGATCTGAGCAGGCTCAGGGCTTAGCGAGCCCGGTTCCCTTGCAAACCTGCATCTCTCGCCAGTGTCGCGGGGACAACTCCAGGCCAGCGCTGGCCCCGCACAGCTGAGGCGTCCCGGGCAGCAGTAGCCGGGGAAGAGCTCGCACCGCGCCCCAGCCCCGGGGCTCCCGGCACGCCCGGCCCCGCCCGCTGCACGCGCACACCTGCGGCCCCGCAGCCCCCCCCACTCCCGGCCACCCTCGAGGACCCCGCCCCGGAGCCCCAGCCTCGCGGCGCACCCACACCCAGGCCCTTCCCCGCCCGGTCCGCCTCCGCGGAGCCGCCGCTGCCCGGCGCCTTCCACCTTCTCCCGCGCCCAGGGCCGGGATCACTCTGCGACTTCGCCGCCGCGGCTGGAACGGCACAGCCGCACCTGCTCCGCCGCGGGCGGGAAGCGCGTCAGGCCGCCACGACCCCCGCCCTTCCCTCGGGCCCCTTCCCCCCTGCAGCGCCCACCCCAAGCTCTGGCGGTTTCCCTGCAGCGGCGGCTGCGGCCCGCACCTGCCCCCGCCCCGAGCGCGCGCGCGGACTCCCGTGGGGACGCCCGGGGTCGGGAGTGAGTCTTCTCAGGCCCCAGGACCGGGAGGGCAGCCGGAGGGGGCCTGCGTCCGGCATGTCCCCGCCGCGGGCTGCAGGCGCCCGCGCGGGCCGGCCCGGCTCCGGGCACTACACGTCCGTGAAGCAGAACGTGCGAGGCTGATGGGAAACGCGAACGTCTTGCTTCGGAGAAAGCAAGTTGGCAGACCGCTTTCCCCTCCTTTCGGAAACGTCGGCAACGGGGGTGCGGACTGGAACCCGCAGGGGCGAAGCCCATAGCTCGGTTCCCCGCCTGGATTCCCACAGGCCCGTGCAGGGCCCAGGGTCACCGATACGCGGGGATGCGCCCCGGCACAAGCCAGGGCGCACTTCTCTGACCTGGAGACCCTAAATCCAGACCATCCATCGTGCCCCCAGGTCCGAGCGGGCTTGACTCCCCAACCCTCTGAAACGGTCAGTCCCGGGATCCAGCGGAATATGTGGGTTGTGCCGCGTGCGGATCTCGGCTCTGGAACGAAGCCGGTGAGGCAACACCCCTCGGGAGCAGAAACCAGTCCTGGCGGACTCGAGTTTCACCTGAAGCCGGGGGCGTGTCCACGGCCTGGGTCTGGGGGCAGGGGAGGGTCCCCGCACCCTTCCCTTTAGGCGGTGCTGCAGAAGGGACAGGAAGGGGGGTGAGCCCACCCACACTAAACGTGAAAACAGAGACTGGGGTCCTCTCACACGGGCCAGGAGATGGAAATGGAACTGGATTAGGAGACCCTCGGGATTGTATGGTTTTCCTTCATTCCTTGAACTTGGAAGTAGTCATCCCTTGTTTTCCCCTAACAATTAGCAGTAAACCCCTTCCAGAGAAAGGCCTTGGGAGGAGGAGGGGGGCTTCTTTTGGTTGTCACCTTGAGTCGGGAGGATCAGCTGAGCGGGGAGGCCCCCGGCCCATGTGGGTTCAGAGGGTGGGCGCCACTTTAACAGGCTGTGACTTTGTGGATGCAAATGAACAAACTTTCAAAAAATTTTAGAAAAACAGAAAGCTTTGTTTGAGCCCAAGGAGGATGGCTGCCAGGAAGACACAACGGTCACAGAGAGGAGAGTGCTGGCGAACGGACTTTCTGGTGCGGGGCTGTACGTGTTGTTCACACAGTTGTGCGTGTGTAAACACACAGATGTTCCAAATCATCATGAGGAAGGGCATCCCATAAAGTTACAGACTTAGTTCATGTTTCGAGTACCTGCGAGGCCATGTGGTTGTCATCTTATGGGAACCAGGGAGAATTTTTCTTTTTACCTTTATGTCTAGAACGGACCTTTTGGGTCATTTTTTTTTTTAAAGATTTTATTTATTTATTTGACAGAGATCACGAGTAGGCAGAGAGGCAGGCAGAGAGAGAAGGAAGCAGGCTCCCTGCCAAGCAGGGAGCCCGATGTGGGGCTCAATCCCAGGACCCTGAGATCATGACCTGACTGAAGGCAGAGGCTCAACCCACTGAGCCACCCAGGCGCCCGGGTCATTTTTTTTTTTTTTTTAAATGAAGCACAATGTGTGCTTGGGGCAGAAACACAGCCCATGCTTTCAGGTTCTGCTGAGAAATCCTGACCTTGGTCACGGTCAAAAAAGAGCAGCCTCCTTGGAGTCCAAGAGCAGAAGAGTCCTTCGACCGGGTTCGGCTAGGGCCGTGGGGCCGCAGGTGTGCTCCTTCCTGCTTTCCGCCGAGCCGGGGAGGCCTCTGCTCCCTCACCTGGATCATGTGGGCCTCCAGCCTTCTTCCTCTGTGTCTTCGCCCTCCCCGTCTGAGGTAGGTGCCCTTATTCATCCCTGGAAATACACCCGTGCCCTCTCCTTCTCAAGGGTGATGACGGCTTTATGAAGGGCCATTAACACCTGGGCTTTCCTTCCTGGAAGCACCAAAGTGGGCTAGAAAACTATACTTCTGTCTCTGAGAGCATCAGCCAGCGACTCTGTACCAGAGTGGACAGGGAGACACTTGTCCAAAGCAAGCCCCCTCGCCTCCAAGCAGGGACTCTCCACATGGCCCTGCCCTGAAGACACCGTTGGTGTGGGAGGGGCCCAGGACCAGGGTCTTCACAGAGCACCCTGGGGGGTTCTGGGCACAGGTGCATGCCGGCCGTCGCTTCCCTTGTGGGGCATCCAGGGGCTGCTGAAGCTCCCCTCCTCCGCCTCGGGGAGCCAGCAGCACCTGCAGCATCTGGAGCACAACAGAAACACAGGTGAGCGATGCGGACCTGCCAAGACAGCAGGGCCGGGGCCGCCCCAGTCGGCTTTACAAGCCCCCAGGACCCGGGGCTGAAGCTGGAGAACCCTACCTGCACCCCCAGTGACGGGTGGGAGATGAGAGACATAACCAGGGCGCCCCGAGCAAAGCCAGGACACGGAGAGCGCCCGGCCTCACAATGACAAGTACTTGGAAGAAGTAGGAGTGTAGAGAATGAGCTCATTAACCTGCACACAAGGCTGGTTTGAGGGTTTCCCTAGATCAGTGTTCCCAAACTTCTCATGCATCACATGGAAGTAAGGCACCCGGGAGCCCAGAAAAGCCCCAGGTGTGGACTCCCTTGGGGCGGGGCCCCCCGGGGAACGGTCTTCTCTGAAAAGAGCCCAGGCATTGCCTTTTTGGTGGCAGCGGGTGCCCGCTGTCGAGAGCCCACAGCTAGCTGCCCCCCCGGGGGGTGGCTTCACCTCTGTCTGGGTGCATCTTTTCCCTGTTTTGGAAGACGAGGACTGATCTTTCGAGCCTGCAGCCCAGCATGGTCGGGGTGGCCTGGGGCTGGCTGGCCAGGGCACCATCTATTTCCCACATCCTCTGCCCATCCCCTTTGTCTCTTTCCGAAATTTCTCCAGCGTGTTGTCCCCTTACTGCAGACCCACTGTCCAGCACGTACTGGAAAGCTCCTGGAGAAAACACGAAACAACCACCTCTTTTGGTAACGAGAAAATTGCTAGAAAGTAGCTCATCGGTGGGCCACAGGCACACTGGACGCGAGGTTCCCTAGTTCCAGCTGTGGCCCAGCCCCTCGCCTTGCAGGGAGCCCCTTCCCCATGGCAGCGGGGCTGGCCAGCGGCCGGCTGTAGGAGGCGGGTGTAGGAGCCACAGCTTCTCCTCGTGAGGGGCTCCCTGGCCCACAAGTCGGGGAGTGTAGCAGAAGTGAGGGCTGCCAGCCGACCCTGCCTCAGCGCCCTGTTACACGGCAAGTCTGATAATGGGACCTGCCTCCCAGCGCCAAGTAAGAGAGCGGAAGGGCTCTGAGTAATGCCACAGGCGCCCGGGGACGTTAGCAGGTTCTGTTACTGTCCCTCTGGCACCGCACACATTGCTCTAGTCTCTGCTCCCCCAGATGACAGGCGGGTTGTGTGGACGCGTTACCATTGGGCTATTAGTGGCTAACAGTGAGCGAGCCGAAACCCCTTGCCGCCACAGCTGGGTTCCAGTCGGGGAATTCGCAGCGACTGTCCGGATGCTTCTGCCGGATCCTTACGGGATTAAGTGAAGTTAAGATTCTCATCTCGCAGCATCTCGCCCAACAGGAGAGTGAAGGGAGTTCATTCTTGGTTCACACCCGTCCAGGCACGGCTTCCCACGCTGCCTCCCATCTGCCAGGCTTGTCTCCAAGCCACGGTGTCCAGAGGCAGGAAGGGGGGCCTTCTCCTCTCGCACCCTCACTTCTCACTGGCCAAGTGCCCGTTTCTAGACCCTGGCAAGGACAGAGCTGCCTTGACGCCTTGGCTCTGAGGAGGGACACGTGCTGCCCCAACTGGATTCCGGTTAGCAAGGGAGCAGGGAGGGGACCCCAGCACCCCCACTCGCTGGAATGCCTCAGCCCCAAGGAACGCATCGCGAACGGTGCAGCTACGAACTGGGGGACAAGCCCAGACCCTCCGGCGGCCGAGAGCTCGGAACCTCAGCACTGTCATCCGCACCTGGGCGGCTGTGGGGCACACCCGAGGTCGTCCACGGGAAGCGCCACCGGCGTGGTCACGCCACAGTCAGTAGTAGATGTCAACTAGTGTGACTGTCACCTCCTCCTTCCCCCGGAGGTCTGCCTCTAGTTGAGCTACTTAGCGGAAATATTTCAGTGCTCAACTGCCTAAGTACTGATGGTCCTGATACAGCGTGCGGCCTCAGACCCCAAGGAGTCCGGATAACAGACTGCAGACCTGCGCGTTTTCCCAAAGTGCTTTAGCGTAAATAAGATGAAACGTTGTCTTCCTTTAACCACCGTATGAGAGCTACTTGTACACTTTTCCCGTTTCTTTTTCTGCAGCATTTTTATTGTGGTAAAATATACGTAACAGAAACCTCACCGTCCTAACCATTCTAGAATCCGGCTCAGTGGTACCCACACACCCCGCAGTGCGGCCGTCAGCATCGTCCCCGGAATTCCTCCCATCCCGCAAAACCGGCCGTCTCTGCTCACCGAGCCCTCGCTACACCCCACTCCCCAGCTCCTGGCACGGCCACATGCGGTCTCTGATGCCGGCTCCTCGAAGCACCTCGTGCCAGCGCAACCCTACGGGATTTGTGTTATTGTGACAGGCTTATTTCACTTAACCTGACCATATCCTGGCCGATACTTGCATTTTTTTTTTAGTTTTTCAAAAATTTTAAATAACTATATTTTGTCACGAATATTTAGCAGAGAATATGGTTCCCAATGACCTCACATCACTTATTCTACATACAAGTTTCATATTGTGTGTGTCTGTGTTTAAATTCTTCCCCCGATGTGGGGCTGGAACTCACGACCCTGAGGTCAAGAGTTGCATGCTCTTCCAACTGAGCCAGCCAGGGGCCCCTTTGCTGTTTTCTAAATAGGGGCCACCTAATGGGTGTGAGGTGGCACCTCACTGTGGCTTTGACCAGCACCCCTGATGATGCACCTTTTTGTGTGGCTATTGGCCCTGTGTATAGCAGCTTTGCAGAGATTTCTATTCAAATCTTTTGCCTGTTCTTTAATTGAATTGTTCATTCGTTGTTGCTGCTGACTTGTAGGCATTCTTTGTATATTTTCAATATTGATTAGTTATCAGATATATGATTTGCAAATATTTTTGCCCATTCTGTGGGTTGCTTTTTTACTGTGTGGCTAGTGTATCTGTGTGACATTTAAAATTTTTCATGAAACTTGTCTTTTTCTTTTGTTGCCTGTGTCTTTTGTGTTATATCTGAGAAATCATTGCCAAATCCAAAGTCCTAAATCTTTTGACCTGTATTTTCTTTTAAGAACTTTATATGGTGAAGTCTTGTATCTATGGCTTTGACCCATTTTCAGTTGCATTTTGTACATGGTGTGAGGGAAGGGTCCCATTTCCCCAGAACCATTTCTTGAAAAGATTCCTGCCCTGTTGAATGATCTTGGCACTCCTGTCAACAGTCATGTAAGCACATGTGCAAGGGTTTGTTTCTGGGCTCCTGATTCCATTCCGTCAGTCGGTCAGTCTGCTTTTAGGCCAGAACCACAGTGTTTGATTACTGAAGTTTTCTGCGAAGTTTGAAATTGAGAAGTGCAACTACTCCAGTGTTTCAAGATTGTTTTTGTTATTCAAGGTCCCTTGAGATTCCATATGAGTTTTAGGAAGGGATTTTCTCTTTCTGCAAAAAACATCATTGGATTTTGATAGGGATTGAACTTAATCTGTACATCCCTTTGGGTAATACTGACATTTTAACAATATTAAGTCTTCCCATCCATGAGCACGGGATGTTTCCATTTATCTATGTTTTAATTTTTTTTTTTTTAGATTTTATTTATTTATTTTGACAGGCAGAGATCACAAGTAGGCAGAGAGGCAGGCACAGAGAGAGGGGGAGGCAGGCTCCCCGCCGAGCAGAGAGCCTGATGCTGGGCTCAATCCCAGGACCCTGGGATCATGACCTGAGCCAAAGGCAGAGGCTTTAACCCACTGGGCCACCCAGGCGCCCCTGTTTTAATTTCTTTGAGTAGTGTTTTGTAGTTTTTACTGTACAAATCTTCACCTCCTTTGTTAAATTAATTCCTAAGTATCTTACTCTTTTTAATGCTACTGTAAATCAGTTGTTATAACTTCCTTTTCAGATCATTGTATACAGAAATGCAACTGATTCTGTGTTGACTAAATACTGCTGCTTTTCAGAATTTGTTAATCACATCTAACAGCTTTTTGTGAAGTCTTTATGATTTTCTACATTTATGACCAGATTATCAGCAAACAGAATTTTACTTCTTCATTTCCAATTTGAAGGCCTTTTATTTCCTTTTCCTGTTTAATTGTCCTGGCTAGAACTTCCCACACTGTGTTAACAGAAGTGGTAAAAATAGGCATCCTTGACTCCCTCCTGATCTTCCAGGAAAAGCTTTCTTTCACCATTGTTTGCTGTTTTCTTTTCACATACGGCTTTTGTTAAAGTAGTTTCCTTCTATTCCTATTTTGTTGCATGTATTTCTTTTTTTCATGAAATGTTGAATTTTGTCAAATGCTTTTTCTGCATCAAGATGATTGTGTTTTTCCCATTTTGTTTGATGGGGCATATCACATTTATCAATTTTCGTGTGTTGACTCATCCTTGCATTCCAGGAAAAAAATGCCTCTTGGTCCTGGTGTATGATTGTTTTAATATGCTACATTGCTTGCTAATTATTTTATTGAAGATTTCTGATCAATCAGTGATCATAAGGGATATTGGTCTGTAGTTTTCATTCCACGTAGTGTCTTTGTCTGGCTTTAAGAGGGTAATAATGACCTCCCAGTGTGAATTGGTAAGTGTTACCTCCTCCATTTTTCTTTTATGAAGTCTGAAGACTGGTATTAGTCCGTAAATGTTCAGAATTCACCAGTGAACCCGTCAGGTCCAGGGACTTTTCCCTGTAGAGATTTCTGGTTATGGTTACTGGCTTAATCTTACTAGTTTTAGGTCTGTTCAGATTTTTAATTTTATTTTATTTTAGTGACTTAGGCTTGGCAGGTTTTGTCCTAGGAATTTGCCATTTCACCTAAGTCATCCAATGCTGGTGTACGAATGTTCATAGCACTCATAATCCTTTTTATTTCTGCAGAATTGATCATTTCTCCATTTTCTTTTCTGATTTTAGTAATTTCAATCTTTTGTTCTTCATCTGAAGTTTTGCCAGTTTTGATAATTTTGAAGAACGTACATTTAGTTTATTGACATTCCCTACTGATTTCCTGTTCATGACTCCATTTGTCATAGCTCTAATCTTTATTTCCCTAGTTCTGCTAGTTTTGGGTTAGGGTTAATTTTTCTGTATTTCCTTAAACTGTAAAGCTGGGTTGTTGATTTAAGATCTTGGTTTTTTTTACCGTAAGCATCTGTATCTATAAATGTCCCTTCAGCACTGCTTTTGCTGCATCCCGTTAAGTTTTGACTTGTTGTTTTCATTTTCATTCATCTCTAAGTATGTTTTAATCTCCCTATGATTTCTTCTTTGATCTACTGGTTGTTCAAGAATGTGTTGATTTAATTTCCACATATTTGTGAATTTTCCAATTTTGTTACTGATTCCTAACTTCATACCATTGTGGTCATAGAAAATGGTAGAACAGCTGTTTTTAAATTCATTGAGACTTAATGTGTGGCCTAACATATGATCTATCCTGAAAAATGTCCCCTGTGCCTCTGAGAACAATGTGTGTGCTCTTGCTGGGTAGTGTCCTGACATCAGGGTTAGCTAGCTTATTCTGTTAAGTCCTCTATTTTCCTACTTCTGTCTGGGTTTTGTATCCATTACTACAAAAAGGATATTAAAGTCTCCACATAGGGGTGCCTGGGTGGTTCAGTGGGTTAAAGCCTCTGCCTTCAGCTCAGGTCGTGGTTCCAGGGTCCTGGGATCGAGTCCCGCATCGGGAGCCCTGCTCAGCGGGGAGCCTGCTTCCTCCTCTCTCTCTCTCTGCCTGCCTCTCTGCCTGCTTGTGATCTCTGTCAAATAAATAAATAAAATCTTTAAAAATAAATAAATAAAAAATAAAGTCTCCACATATTATTTTAAAACTATTTCTCCCTTCAGTTGTGTCAAATTGTGCTTCATGTATTTCAATGGCCTGTCATTGGGCATGTAAATGTCTGTAATTATGGATATTGTTTTATGGAAATTTTTGTTAACAGACAGTGCCCTCCCTTATCTCTTGGAATTTTTTAAAATTTAAACTCAATTTTGTCTGATATTAGTGTAGCCACTCCTGCTAGCAACGATTATTTGCATGGAACACATTTTTATATCCTCTCAATTTTCAATCTATGTCTTTGGATCTAGAGTCTCTTGAAGACAGCATGTAGTTGGATGATGGTTTTTTATCCATTCTGCCAATCTCTCTTTTCGTTGGGGAGTTTAATCCTTTTATATTTAAGGCAATTACAGATAAGGAAGGACTTCTGTTATTTTGCTGTTATGTGCCTTACTGCTTCGTTTTGTCACTCATTTCGTTTATTTATTTTGGTACTGAAACATTTAAATTCCCTTCTCATTTCCTTTTGTATATATTCTGTAGCTACATTCTTTGTGGTTAATGTGGGGATTATATTTAACATCCTGAAACTGAAACACTCTAATCTGAATTTATACCAGCTTAATTTCAGTAACACTCAAAAACTCTGCTCCTTTAACATTTGTCCCCAGCCCTTTCAGTTGCTGATGTCACAACACATAAATTAACAATTATGTTAAATGCACTAGTCTCTCACATCCCATAGAAAACAGAATGTGGAGATACCAACTGTTGTTACAATACTACGTTTTATGATCGGCTGTGTGCTTTTCTTTACGGAGATCTTTCTCCCCCACACAGCTTGCAGTTGCTGTCTACTGCCCACCCCCCACCACCCTACAGGAGCCCTTCACGCACTTCTGGAAGGCAAGACTAGCGGTAAAAGCACTCCTCAGCTTTTATTTACTGACCAACATCCTAACTTCTGCCTCACTTTGAAGGACATTTTGCTGAGTACAGAATTCTTGGTTGGACGTTTTTCTTTCTGCACTTTGCACGCATCAGCCCACTGCCTCCTGAGCTCCAGTTTCAGATGGAAATCTGTTAACCTTACTTGTGACCCCTTGTATGTATTGACTTGCTTCTCTTGCTGCTTCAAGATTCTGTGCATTTGGCTTTTGTGTTTCTTACTGGGGGGGTCTCTGAGTTCATCTTAACTTGGAGTTCATTGAGCTTCCTGGATGTTTCCTCAACTGGGGAAACTTGCAGCCATTTCTTCAAATACTTGCTCTACCTCACTCCTCCTTCTGGCACCCCCCATAATGCATAGATTGGTCTGCTTGGTGGAATCCCACAATCCCTTTGGTCCCATTTACTTTTAATTTTTTTTCTTTCTGTTCCTCTAACTCAAATTCCTTTGTCTTATATTACAATCCACTGCTTCCTTCTTGTGCTTAAAACCTGCCTCTGAATTCCTCTAGTGAGTTATTTCATTTCTGTTATTGTACTTTTCAGCTCCAGAATTTCTTCACGGTTTCTTTTTGCTTTCTCTTAGTGGATGGTCCCATTTTGTTCATTGTTTTGTTGACTTTCTCCACATCTTTTGTTAATTGAGAGTCAAGGTAGTCGCTTTCAAGTCTTTGTCTAGTAGATCTGCCATCAGGTCTTTCTCAGGGACAGATTTTCTTTTCTTTTCAATGGGCCAGACTTTCCTGTTTCTGTGTGCCTTGTGCCTTTTCGGTGAAAACTGGATGTCTGAATCTAACCATGCGGTAACTCTGGAAATCAGATTCTCCCCTTTCCCCAGAGTTTGTTTCTCCCTGTTGTAGGCAGTCTCTATGCCAAGGAGCAGCAAAATCTCTTCCCCAAGCCCTCTTCCAATTCTGACACCCTCATGGCCTCCATTTACCACAAATGCACAAAGACCCTGTAAGAGGAGCAGTGTTGTGACCCAGGGATCAGGAAAGACTCCAAACCCAACTCGTTACCACAGAGCCTGGGGAGGGGAAGGGGTGTCTAGACACTGCCGTGCATCAGAACATTTTCAACATTATTTCATTACAGAAAAGGGTTAGAACCCTCCAGTGTGTTTCTACCCAAAAAAGTACCACTTTTTAACAATAGAGGACCTGGTCTTCAAATCCTGCCTCCTCCCTAACCTTGATGGCTTGGAGACTTCTTAAAATGGAGCCAAAACCACAAGACAAATGGCAATGGCAATGGCCAGATAGCCCTGTTATGATGTTGTGCCTTAAGACCTCACAGCCTGGGACTCCTGGGTGGCTCAGTTGGTTGTGTCTGCCTTCAGCTCAGGTCATGATCTCAGGGTCCTGGTATCGAGTCCCATGTCGGGCTCCCTGCTCAGGCTCAGTGTGGGGTCAGCTTCTCCCTCTCCCTCTGCTGCTGCTCCCCCTGCTCACGCATGTTGTCTCTCAAATACTGGGGGAAAAAAAGACCTCCTAGCCTAATGGCTTGTGAACGGGCATTCACACATACATGCACTTGCACATGTGCAAAAAGAACTGCACACACAGGCCTTCAGACACGGGCACACTCACACATGCACACACGTTCAGTACAGTGCTGAGGCTGCATGTGGCACACTTCCCAGCTCTGCTGGTTTCTATCAACAGAATTCAGGCAAGAATCTGCCACAGACCTTCTGTCACTTCTCATTGACATTCCTAACGATTCTTCCTCTGCTCTTCTCCTGGTAACTAAAATACACTCAATTACTTTTGGCTTTGTGACCAAGATTAACATGCTCTAAGAACACCTGCTTTGAAGACCCAGGAGCTGAGCATGGGGGTAGAATGAGGGCCAACTGCCTCCTCACAAACCGTCCTGACCCTAATGACGCGTGTGTGATGCGGCCCGTGCACCAGTGTGCAAGCCCCAGGCCCGAGCAGGGACCAACCCCAAGAATTCAAAACAAAATCCGAACAGAAGGTCCAGCCCACACAACGCGGACACCACCATCCCGTCAGGCACTCTGACTACTGGCTCATTTCTACAGAGCCTCCATCAGGCACCTTCCCAAACCCGTGTGCGAGCCACCTGCACACAGAGTGGCGGCACGGAGGCAACTGTATGTTTGGGGCTGAGCCGAGAGGACTGACCGGACATCGGAGAGTTTCCTGCACACACATTCTTCCCCAAACAGCCTACTTCAAAAGGCCGTGCCTCATCTCATGGCTCACGGTGAGAGATGCTATCCTAAGTGAACTTGAAGATACACAGAAAATGATGCTGCAGGGACACGAACTCTAAACAAAATGGTATAGGCTACAATGTTCTGTTCTGTCTTCAGTTACTGAAAACCTACTTTAAAAAATAGATGGAAGGATGACGCCTCAGTGGCTCAGTCAGTGAAGCGTCTGCCTTCGGTGCAGGTGGTGACCCCAGGGTCCTGGGATCGAGCCCCACGTCGAGGGTGGGGAGGGTCCTTGCTCAGCAGGGAGCCTGCTTCTCCCTCCCCTTCACTTGTTCTTTGTCTCTCATATAAAATCTTAGAAACAAACGGAAACTAGACTGCTCCCCTCTGCAGCAGGTACTCTGCGTTTGAGCTCAGTGGCATCTGCGTCCAGACTGTGTCATCCCAGCTTATTCTGCATGACACGATCCACGTCCATCTCCCGGCACAGGCCGCGCTGAGCTGAGACAGGCAGTCGGATACCTGACGCCGTCTGGGACCGTGTGCGCCCAGACAGGAGCAGAGTGAGACACTGGATGCTGGGAGCCACGTGTCTGCTGCGTGTGGTCATCCCAGCAGGTGCCTGGGTAGCAGAACTCGTCCTTTTCCAGGGAAAGAAGCAGCATGGAAGCTGTGGCTTTTAAGTTTCACGGGACAAGTCCTGGGGAACTGGGTGCACCCATGCCCGAGGGACACAGAAAATCACTCCTGACATCTCACTTTGCCACAATCTTGCCAGGAAACAGGCCTATTTGTATAGTTCCTGTTCTAGGATGGAAAAAGCAAGACCCTGGCACTCGTCTCTCCCAGATCCAAAGTTCCAGAAATCAAGGCTCAGTGGCAGGATGGCCATCAAGATTCCTGCAGAAACCACATAGACTGGCAGGGGCCGGGGTGCTGAAAAGGGAAGCTGCCCTGAGACGCAGGAAGTGCAGACAGCTGGGGCGACCATGACTGCTGCAGAGGAGGGGCTCCCTGTGGGAGCCGCAAAAACCCAGCTCCGCGGTCAGGACCTGGAAGATCCAGCATGCCCGTGTTCTCCCTGAATGCGTGAAACCCCTCGAAACCTTGATTTTCTGCTACAACCCCAGTGACCAGTGGCTCCTTTGCGGTCCTGCTTCTGGCCCTGTGCTCTGCTTTGCCTCAGCTTTTCTCAGGCCCAGAGTGAAAAGGGGCCCCAGGCCGTGCCTTCGTTTGCTGTTCATGTTCCCCCCTGAGCCAGCAAGAACACTTGGCCATGACCTTGGAGCAGACCCCAACAGTCCGTTAGTCAGTCGAACAACAAGTGCGACACTCCGGCCTGGGAAACCTTGGGCGACAGGCACGCAAGAGGCTGATTCA
This sequence comes from Enhydra lutris kenyoni, assembly GCF_002288905.1. Classification (NCBI taxonomy): domain Eukaryota; kingdom Metazoa; phylum Chordata; class Mammalia; order Carnivora; family Mustelidae; genus Enhydra; species Enhydra lutris. Next base: position 210,265 of record NW_019154120.1, read on the forward strand.
GCAGTCCGGCCGTGAGGCCTCAGCTGTGGGAACGCAGGGGGCTGAACCGAGACCTGGGGGTTCACAAAGGCTTCCCCAGGTAAGGCAGGAAAGGGGAAGAGAATATGCCAAGATCCAGTCCGAGGAACAGGACTGAGTGCGGCACAACACCAAGGAACGCCGTGGCACCTGTGGCGTCATCAGGGTCCCGAGGGAAGCTGGCTGGGAGGCTTGTGCGGCGGGGGGCCGGGGCTCGTGTCTGAAAGGGGAAGGGGCGTCAAGTGTGGAAGGTGAACGATTAGCAAGGAACCTCTGAGTTGAACAGAAGGAACATCGCGACACAAACCCGGGGGGGGGGGGCGAAGTGGACCCTGATGGGGGGGCGGGGGGGGCCCGGCTGGGGGTTCGGGGGGGGGGGGGCGGGCTGGGACTCTGCCCTGCACTTGGCGTCTACAGCCCGGCCCCTGCTCCCTGCCAACACGGAGTAAACTCCCCACTGCGGGGGCCCTGCCTCCTCCTCCCCAACCAGCGCCCCCAGGGCAACCTTCCCCACTACAGGGTCTTCCGGGAACGCAGCTCCACAAACTGTGCATCGGGCGCCCGCCATGGGCACCTGAGTGCGGGCTGGGGCCAGGCGCCCCTGCAGCCCCTGCAGCCACACCTGCCCCCCAGCCACGCCCCCCAGCCGCGCCCCTGCAGCACCTCCCACCCCCAGCCACATCTGCCCCCAGCCACGCCCCCGGAGCCACACCTGCCCCAGCCACGCCCCGCAGCACCTCCCGCCCCCCAGCCGTGCCCCCGCAGCACCTCCCACCCCCAGCCACACCTGCCCCCAGCCACGCCCCGCAGCACCTCCCACCCCCAGCCGTGCCCCCGCAGCACCTCCCACCCCCAGCCACGCCCCCACAGCCACGCCTGCCCCCAGCTCCGCCAGGACAGGTTTTAAGCCCCATCACAGGAACTTACGCGGATCCTGTCAAACTTCACTTGGTTGGTTTTGGTTCTTTCTCTCAATCTACCGAAAGGCAACTTGGAGTTCTACTTTGTCGTAGGACACGCTGTCCCCAGGGCTACACTTTACATAATTCCAGTGACTCTCAATTAAGAAACGAGCAAACTGGGGTGCCTGTGGGGGGGGCGGGGGTTAAGGCCTCTGCCTTGGGCTTGGGTCATGATCCCGGGGTCCATATCGGGCTCTCTGCTGGGCGGGGAGCCTGCTTCCTCCTCCCCCCCCCTTCCGCCTGCTTCTCTGCCTACTCGTGACCTCTCTTTGTCAAATTAATAAAAAAAAGTCTTAAAAAAGAAAAAGAAAAAGAAACGAGCGAACCCTGGGACACGGGATCTCAGCACCCAGTCCCCACGCCTCAACAGGCTGGTGCAGTGCCAGGAGGCCCCGGACCACACGGGGCAACTAGAGCCCTATTCCCTCGAGAGCTCAGATGTGACCCGTTTAGCTGCGGTGCCCTGAACTTGCTTTTTGACAAATACTTTTTATTTTTTGAAAAATCCCATGGATCACAAACTCCTGAACAGAAAAGATGCCATAAAAAAGCAGATTTCCAATTCTCCTGATAGGACCCAGAAGGCCACGATGGCAGAGACTGAGGAACTCCTGCTGGAGATCAGGGCGCTTCCAGAGATGGACAAAGCTGTCCCCGAGGCCCCCCTCCCACAGAAGCCTGTCACCTTTTCTCCCCATTAGGTGTTTCAGTCGCTTAACGGTCCATCATTTTCAGGCGCTCTCCTGCTACTCGGTCCTTTCTAGGATCTCCAGTCGCTCCGCAGCAGGTGGGAGGGTGGGGCTGTGGCCGCGGCCCGGAGCCCCCGTGCAGACCACCAGCTTCTTGTGAAGAGGAAACGGCCGAGACCAGCCAGAGGAAGGGCTGGGGAGGGCGCCGGGCAGCCACGCCCGCTCCCCAAACCTCTACACACACACCAACCCCGAACTCTGTGAACACACGTCAAGTAACGGGAACTCCAAGTCCTCTTAAAAGCATCAGAGGTGAGGGCCTCCTGGGGGGCTCAGTGGGTGCAGCGTCTGCCTTCGGCTGAGGTCATGATCCCGGGGTCCTGGGGTCAAGCCCCGACTCAGCGGGAAGCCTGCTCCTCCCTCTGCCTCTGCTCTTGCACTCACGCTCTGTCGAGTAAGTGAGTGTTTTGAAACAACCGTGCAGAGGGCTGCATGCCAGCTACGTCCCAGTCCCTGCCCACCCCGTAAACCCGGTCCACGTGGCGCACTGCACCTGACAGGAAGTGCAGAGGCGGCCCTGCTGTCGTGCTCCCTGGCCCTCAAGAACACAAGTGCTGGCACTGCAGGGTTAGGGTCTGTCCCTGGAGGACGTGTCCCTGGAGGATGTGTCTGTGGAGGGCCAGTCCATGGAGGACACCACCACAGGAGATGGAGGTCGTGGAGGGCTCGACACCGCCATGGGCTGCTCCTGGCCTGGAAGCTCTATTCCTTCTGTCTCTGCTCCAGCCCCGGCCCCCGACCCCGCGCACATGCTGCACTGACAGGGGACAAGGAAGAGTGTGGAGCTCGGCTTCCCACGTCTGAAAACACACCTTCCAGCCACCAGTGACTTTTCAACAGAACTGAGCCTGAGCATGAGAGGGAAGAGAAAGACCACGCCAGCGCCCTGTGCCCCCTACCCTCCCTGTCCCCAGTTCTGAGATGCAGCAATGCCACCCTGACGTGTGCGCCACACAACTCACGACCTCACGATCCCGCTGGCCCCGGGGCCCGGGCACTTTGGGCAGCGTGGACGCACAGCGGCCATCAGGAAGCAGGCTGCTGGGTGCCGCAGGGTCCTGGGTTAGTTTCTGATGCGCCGTGTTTGCGATGTTTTAACATCCTGGGGGCCTTGTTGGTGGGAGATGCTGCCCCCGCCCTCCCAGGGCGAACTCCCAGGGACAGTGAACAGCTGACCCCAGAGGTCACCTTGGTATGCGCGAACCCACCAACGGAGCCCACACTCCAGCCACCTCCTTTACCTGGTTCTTGCACACAAGAGAGCACTTCCTCTGCCCCGCGTCCCCCAGGCCCAGCACCCACCCCCACAGCCCAGAGCCTGCTGACGCTACGCTCCCCAGCCCACTCACTCCTGCAGAAGCCCTGGCTTCTCTCTGCGTCCTGACCGGGCCTGGGGCTTCCCCGAGGAGCCCTGCGCGGTGCGGCACGTCTCCACCCCCAGGAAACACTGTGCGCAGCCCACTCTCCTCTCCAGGCAGCCGTCTCGAGGTCTGTCGCCCAGCACACCTGACTAGAGCCGAGCACACGTATTCTCAGACAGGTGCAGCCTTCCTCTGCACGTTTCTTCTCAGGTCAGAACAGGAGCCAAGTCAGCAAGTGCACTCCCGAGTGAAATGCTCGCTACACGTGCCGCGGGACAGGTGGGCTCACGAAAAGCCCACCCCTATACCACCATGCCCAGCGCTTCTGAGGTGGTCCTGCCTGTGACCTGTGATGTATCCCTTCCACGGAGCCACTCTGCGGGCAAAGCCAGCACTTCCCGGGGCCACCTGCCTGCACATGGTGCGCGGGCGGTGTGCCCGGATGGCTGGGGGACCGCACGGCTAGGGGGATGGCACAGAAGTGCAAGTTGTGCTCCCTAAGCAGCCAAGCCACCAGCGCCCTTGCCCCGTCGCACTCCGAGTCTGCGAGCTCCGGGGACACCCCATCAGCATCGGACACTGAGGACACCTGGGAAAGGGAGGAGCCCCACACTCAGAAGGTCAGACTCGGTAAGGATTTATTCTACGTCCTTCCGACAGCACACATCTGACAGGGCATGCCACGGAGCTCTTGCCCCGGGGAAACTGGACGTGGGGCCATCCTTCAGCAGACTGACCGTGAGGACAGTGTTTGGGGCGCGAGCAGACACCCGTGCAAACACGGTGACGATGCTTGGCCGTCCCAACCACGAACCCGTGTGTGGGGGCTGCACAACAGCCTCGAGTCCCCATGAGTCCCTCGCACACCCGCGCAGGGTGTGCACGTGCGGGCACTCGTGGGGAGGACTGACGGCGGCCCGCGTGCTGACGGACTGTCCCACGCTTCCCACGGCCACCGCCCTTCTCGATGCAAGGTCCAAGTGCACCTGTGTTGGGGGCAGCACAGCCCCTGAGGAGCCCTGGGTTCCGTCAGCACAGCTGACACTCAGGACCCACCCCCTCCCCACCTCCCGCTCTCTGCCCCTGGCCGCCGCCTGCCCTGCCGCTTGGGGCTGCTGTCCGCACCCCGGGGACCCCCCAGGTCAGGGCTGGGGTTGCCGCCCGCCGCCCCCAGCAGGTGATTCCCGGGACAGAGGTCCCCATCTGCACAGGGTGCGGCTGCCACCTTCCCCTCTCTCATCTCCGCCGCCAGATCAGCCGTCGTCCTCGGCTCCTCGGGACTCATGGTCCTGTGCCCTTGCTTCCTCTTGTACTCCATGATTTGTTTGTTGAGTGCCTCATGATCGACCCCACACAGACTTGAGCATGTGGCAGAGGTCGGGGTGCCTCGCGGAGCAGGAGCGTCCCGGGCCCCGGGGCCGCTGGAGGGAGAAGAGGCACCCGGTGAAGCAGGAGAGGCAGCAGGACCACGAGGGCCTAGGGCCACTGCTCCTGCCCGTCCCCCTCCACTTGCCAGTGGGCTGCCCACATCCGAGGAAGCTCCCCAGCCCAGTGCCCCTCTGCTGGTGCTGCCGGAGCCCGCAGGTGGGCAGGCCCGCACCGTCCACGCAGCCCTTCCGTGAGATGGGTCTTCCATCTCCTCCCCCAGTTAACCCCGGCGAGTGTGCTGGGCCAGTTTCACAGAATTACCGCTGCGGCCCTTTTAGATCTACCATGCCGCCTCCCCGAGAAACTAAAGGAAAATATCTGACCTGGTATGACCCTCTCAAAACCCAAATTTGGCCAAGTCATGCCTCTCACCCCTTTCCTGATCAGCTCTAGAAGGTCTCACCCCCACGGGCTGGGCTCCCCATGGCTTGGGGCCTTCACTTCTGCTCCATGCTCCTGAGGCTGGAGACTGGGAGCGCCACCCGAGGTCCTGACAGGGCCCCAGACGCGGAGGCACCCGGTGTTAAGGAGCAGAGGCTGAGCGCCGGCTGGAGCTCTTCGCTCGCCTGCGACGGCCCCCAACTCGATCGTCAGTCACGTCTCTTCTCAGACCGTGAGGGCCTGACTGAAAACCAACATTGCCCCCACCCACCCGCCCACCGATCCGCCAACCAGACCTTCCAGACCCACGACCGTCTGTGGCTCCCTGGAGGCCTCGCTCAGCAGAATGCGAGCTCCGAAGAGCCCACTACGTGTTCTGTTCCCGGACCCTGGGTGCTAGGACAGGACATAGCGCACCCAAGAAAACCGTGCTGAGTGGACAGAGAGGCTGAGGGAGGGACAGCTGCCCTCCCTTGATGAGTCGCTGCGGCAACCACAAAGGCCTTCCCAGCCACCATGCTGAGGTGCCAGCAGCTGCTGCTACTGGGAACGGCCACAGGCCTCTGACAGGCTGGGGGCCCGGGCAGGGTCGGAGGGCATAACGCACCTGCCACAGCAACCAGCAGCCCCACACCCGGATATCTATCCGAAGAACCAAAGTCACGTCCCCACGTACCCGATGTCCTCTTGTACAGAGTCTTCTTTCTCATCCCGGGGTCCCAGATCGGCCACAGCCAGCAACTGCTCAACCTGAGGAGGACGGACAGAGGGTGAGCCGGTGAGCCACACCGCCCCGCCCCGGGCATCAGAGCCCGGCTCTGGTGGGCCGTGTGCAGCCGCGCCGTGCCGACTCGGACCCGGGCCTCGGCCGACACCTCCCGGCAATGGTGCTTTCAAACATCGGCCACGTACAGTCACGTGTTCTCTGATGACCAACAGGTGCCTTCTTCAAACGGCACTTAAAGCCTGCGATCGTCGGACTTGTGAAAAAGTCAGGTAAGCGTTAGTGCGCTCAAATGCCTAATTCCTAAGGAAGCGCAGAATAGTTCGATTTTGCCACGGAATCTGTGTTTGCGGAAAGCAAGCCTCCCAGCCCAGCGACAAAGTCACAGTCACGTGACTCCCAGATCCACGGTGGCCGAGGGGACTCAGAGGAAATGAAAGCTCTCCTCAGTGGGGGCAGCGCACAGAGCCCGGCTCCCTGGACACAGAGGGCAGCTCACCCCCTCACCTGCCACCCTGCATGCCCAGGACATGCGCCCGAGACCCCAGCCTGCGGCGCGGCACGCCCAGGAGAGCCGGGGTCCGGGACCAGGGCCCGCCATTCCACAGCAGCACAAAGCGCCATCACAAACTGAGGACCAATAAAAACCACAAATGTGAAAAAGCAGAACCAGGAGAAAATGTCAGTCCACAGAAAAGACCAAACACAGGTCCAACAAAGCCACAAAACGAGCACTAACTGACATCTCCTGGGCTACTGCTCGCACCTGCCAAGGGACCTGTGCTGGACACACGGGCATTCTGCACAACTCCACACGGCGTACCTTCAAGATCGGGCCAAGGCCTGGAACAGACTTCACAAAACAAAGAACAGCCGCCAGGCGCATGGCAAGATACTCCCCAGTCCGAGTCGTCACACACACGCACGTGTGGACGCCAGAGGGGCCACCACAAACGCAGCAAGACTCCTGATGTCCAGCGGGAGCTCGCGGTGGCCCAGACAGTTCCGTCCAACCCACAGCTCCGGAAAGTCAGACACGCCCGCCGCTTCTACACACTGACCTAAACACGCAACGATGAATGCTGTGTACACACGGTTCCCAACACCTTTACTCACCATTGCCAAAGACCAGACGAGACCAAGGTCCACGAAAAGTGAACGGGTCACTTAGCAGGAGGGAACCACTTACACGTGAACGACGCGACTCTCAGAAACAGCAATAAAGCCCAATGTCTGCCTCTGTCTGCAAAGCTCCAGGAATCTGAACAGGAGAAACCACCTGACAGCCGCTGGCTGGGGGGCCCCGCGGGCAGGGGTGTGGGGGCAGGGGCGGGGCAGGGCACAAAGGCACGCGGCCGCCATCCCTGCCGCCATCCCTGCACATGGCCTGGAAATCAGGCGTCACTAAAGCTTCTCTTTGAAGCCTTTACCCAGCACTCCATGTGAAAGCAACCAAATCCCGACGTGTCCCCTCAGGCTGCGGGGACGGGAGGCTCCGTGCCGACCTCTGAGACAGGACATGGGCTGCTGGTACGCCCTCTCCAGGGAAGGCTCAGGCGCGACTGAACAGGAGCTGGCAGCCCGCGTGGGCTCTCCTGACGCCTGCTTCTCAAGCCGGAACACAAGCAAACGTGTAATAAATCACAAAGCCACTATCGGGAGTTTACGCGTTTCAAGATTTTACGTTCTTCCCTTTAAAATCATGCTAAGATCAACCTTTTTTCTTTTTTAAGATTTTTTATTTGACAAACAGAGATCGCGAGTAGTCAGAGAGGCAGGCAGAGAGAGAGGAGGGGAAGCAGAGAGCTGAGCAGAGAGCCTGATGTGGGGCTTGATCCCAGGACCCTGAGATCACGACCTGAGCCGAAGGCAGAGGCTTAACCCACTGAGCCACCCAGGCGCCCTAAGAACCTTTTGAAAACCCTGATTGGAATGGAAGACACGAGGAAGGACACCAGTCGTTTCGTGCAGAGCCCAGTGACGCTTCACCAGTGGACTGCACCCCCGAGCGTCCCCAGCGTTCCAGAGACAAACCCCAGGAGCCTCTTCACGTCCCTTCCACTCACTCCCTTCCCCAGACGCGGCCACCAGTTTGACTCCCGTCACCAGAGAGGAGCCACACTTGGCTCAACATCCCGGAAACAGAACTGCAGGGAACGTGGCCTCTTCTCTGGCTCTGCATCACCTGCGCGGTGAGGGGAGCTCGTCCGCCCACCCACCTGTGCCCGGGGATCTGACCCATACCCAGGGGTTCCGACGCGTACCCGGGGATCTAACCTGTACCAGGGAGCCTGACGCATACCCGGGGCTCTGACTCAGGGACCCTGGCCGCCGGCACCCTGGGTGCGTCTCTGGGGCACACAATCAGTTTAAGTGGCAGCCTGAGCGTGCCCTCGGCTCCCGCTGCTAGCGGCTCGGCCCACAGCACGGAGAGGGTCCCGCGGCGTCTCTCTGGCCTGCTCTGTCTGCTCACTAGTGGAAACCCCCTGGGGGAAGGGCGAGCCCAGCATCTGTGAGGTTTTCTGTGCCGCTGGGCACCGCTTCGTGTGCTTACCAGCACCGACACCGGCACCGACACCGGCACCGCTGAGGGCACTTGGGGCAGAGCTCATTCCTGCTCTTCTCCCGAGTGTTCCAAGGTGGCAGAGTAAGCTGCCGCAACCACGGCCAGCCCCCCGCGCCTACAACCACCGGCAACTTTTCAACATGTGCAACCAACACGAGACAGAAGTAAGCGGACGGGCACAGAACTCCAAGTTTCATCCGATACCCCCATTCCAATGGCGCGTGTCTATCCAAACTTCTTTACTACGGGCTGACTTTAACCCCAATTTCAAAACACGCTGCCCTGCCTTATGCAGGAGCCGATCATGACTGTGCCCTCAGTGAACCGCCTGCCCCAGTCGGAGGCCCCCCACGCCCCTGGTCCAGCCTCTGCTTCTGACTACAGAACACAGACACCTGAGGACAAGACGAGCAGAAGCCCGCCTAACCTTCTCTGACCCCAGCACAGCGAGGACACGGGAGGACAGGCGCTGGGCAGGCCCAGGTGGCAAACAGCCCACAGCACACTCTCTAGGGACAGAACGGCTCTGGGGTGCTCTGAGCACTCCCTGCACCTCCCTCCTTCCAACGACTTTTTCTACAAAGGGGCCCACAGAGCCAGACAGGCCCTACCCCCCCAGAGAGGGACCAGCCATGAGGGAGAGAACTCTCCTCGTCGCTGAGAGGTACCGCCTTTTGCCAGCTCCACCAACCGTGCCTGGGTGAGTCCCGTGCACGTATGGACCCAGCGCACCCCACAACCTGGATCCTGCCCGGCTCTCTGAAGCTGGCGCTGGCCACATCACTCTTCTCGTGAGCAAAACCATGCCTCTGTCAAGGTCTTAACTTGTACAGTACCTTCAGTATTGGTTAAATAACGAATAACAAAAAATGAAAACATCCAGTTAGATTTGTTTTCCTCTGTGGATCTAAATACCACCTGGTCCTGGGGCACCTGCGCACCTGACCCTCCGTTTCGGCTCAGGTCGTCATCTTGGGGTCATGGGACTGAGCCCCGTGTCAGGCTCCGCGTTCAGCGGGCAGCCTGCTTAGGATTGTCTCTCTCCCTCACCCCTGTCCCTCCCCACCCCAGCTCACATGCACCTGCCCTTTCTCTCAAATAAATCTTTGAACTAAATAAAAAAGTAAAAACAAAGAAAAAGACACTGTTTAGTCCTGTGGTGAGTAACCGCTACCTGGCCATACCATCATGACTGCTACTGACTGGGGTTTTCGTAAATTTTTTAAAAGTATAACACGCCTTAGTAACTACCCAGTAACTACCACCCAGAAAGAAAGCACATGTAACCTTACAGCCTGTAACCTTCGTAATTAACTTACAGTTAACAGAATGTAAATTCAGTGTAAGTAACATAGCTCAGATCCGGAAAGAAAGGCAGTTTGTAAGTCAAGAAGCTGACACTTGGCTTCCTAGCTAGAGATTTAGTGGTAAACATTAAAGACCAGGAGGAGTGGTTACCGCTGCGGAGTCCGGCTGGGACAGGAGCCTGGGAGCCTCACTTTCCACTTAGACTCTTGGAGACTCATCACCCCTTGTAACTACACCACTGATCGTTCCAGCATTTGAAGATGAACCACATCATCTGACTCGTCGGGTCAGCCTGTGACTCGCAGGGAGTTTCTCAGAGCCATACCTCTGCCAGAGCCGCGTTTCCTTTGTCCCGAATGAACACAACTGGCGGCACGTTCCTCAGGGTCTGCTGGGACATCAACAGGTGCCTGGAGAGAGACGGTGCAAATGGCGTAGTTTAGCAGACAAGAAAATACACGTTCATCCCGTGGAATGAAACAAGGGATCTGCTATCACGTTATTCAAACCCGAAGACGTCAGCACAAGACGGTCTTCCTTCGCCCACTGCCACACCACACCAGGAATACGGAACACATCATAACTGCTTCCCTGCCCAAACGCAACTCCTGAGAGCCTTACGAGCACCCGATGGCGGCCTGGATGCCTCCTGGGCATCGCAGTGGCCATGGGCTGTGTGGTCTGGGCGCGAACAGCTGGCCCAGGCCTCATTCCTCCGCTCGGTGGACATTCCCTGGCAACAAGGCCAAGAAGTGCGCCAAGGACCTCAGGCTCCGAGGGGGACGCACAGCCCCGCGTGCATGGCCGCGAAGCAGAATTAGCACCCGGTGAGGACACTGCTGGGACAGCCTCTCTGCAGTGACAACAGGTCCTGGGACGCAATTATAGCCAAGCCTTGAGTCTAAACCTCAGCTCAGCACAAGAGCCGGGAAAAGGGATGGTCTGTTCAGCTGGGTTTTCTGACGACCTAAAACTAATCAGAAAATAATACTGTTTTCGCCAACACTTGTTGGAAATCTTTCTCCCGTTACTGTTAACAAAGAAAAAAATCAAATGAGCGCTCTTTGATGTAAGAGACTCCTCGGGCCTCCTGAGACAGACGTCAGGAGAACTGAAGCAGACAGTATGTAAAAGAACACTGGTTCCACACAGGACTCATCCCCTTCTCTGACAAACGGAGTACGATGGACAAGGGAGAGGTGAGAGGGGCAGAGAAAGGAGGGAAGCAGGGGGAAGAGCAGCAGTTCTGAGAGTGCTGGTTGGTTAGGTTTGTGCATTTCCTCAAACTGAGGAGGAAACAGAGTAACCCTTTACTACCGCCCAGCTCCGCAGTTCTCCAGACCTTTGGTCTCAAGACTTCTTCATACCGTTAAAGATCACCAAGGACAGCAAGGAGTTTCTGTCAACGTGCGTTGTATCTGTCCACGTCTAGCACACTATAAACTGAAACTCAGAATTTGAGGGATGCCTGGGTGGCTCAGTGGGTTAAGCCGCTGCCTTCGGCTCAGGGTCCTGGGATCGAGCCCCACATCAGGCTCCCTGCTCGGCAGGGAGCCTGCTTCTCTCTCTCTGCTTCTGCCTGCCTCTCTGCCTGCTTGTGTGTGCTCGCTCACTCTCGCCAACAAATAAATAGAAACAAACAAAAAACTCAGAATTTGAAAAATATACATTAGTTCGTTTCAATAACAAGCTTACTAAGTGTTCACATGGATTTTTTAAAAAGATTTTATTTATTTATTTGTCAGAGAGAGAGAGCACACACAAGCAGACAGAGCGGCAGCAGAGGCAGAGAGAGGAGCAGGCTCCCTGCCGAGCAAGGAGCCCGACGCGGGACTCGATCCCGGGACCCTGGGATCATGACCTGAGCCGCAGCGGCTCAACCAACTGAGCCTCCCAGGCATCCCTCAAATAAGTAACTCTTAAAAAAAAGGGGGAGGGGACTTGAATTTTATCACTGGAGACAAAACAGTCCATTGTTTTCCCTGAAGTGACAGTTTCACTTTGCTCATTTTAGAGGAAACGTCCGCCAACTGCCCACATCTGAAACCGCGCAGCGAGCTCACTTGTTCCCTCCAGCGAACGAGCGTCTGCTTCAGCTCGCGGCAACTGCGCCTTTTCCCGAGGTGACTGTGCCATGCCAGCAAAGGCTAGCTGGTGCTCACTCTCCGTGACACAGGACACTGAGATGACACGTGCCCAAGGGTCAGGACGGAATGAATTCAGTCACTTCTGCTTATTCTCCAAGGATGTCCTTGCGAAAAACTGCGCTGCTTCTCCCTGCGAGCAGGTGGCAGGAAGCTACAAGGACCAGGGGGACATCGGCGGCCGGGCGCCCCTAGCGTCTGGGCCCACACCTTGAGAACCACCGTCCTAGGTTATGTCCCACGTGAAAATGTAAATTACACTTGGAAATTCAAGATAACGCTTCCCAGAGTTTGCTCAAAAGCGAAAAGACTCGGGCACCACGGGGAGACTGGAGAGACAAGCAGAAGCCAGCGGGCTGAGGACAGGGCGTCTCACCTCACGTGGGTGGCGCTCCTCTGCAGGACGGCCTCCGTGCTTGTGTTCCGCTCGGCGGAAACCTCGGTCCTCCAGTACACGCGGCAGGCAGAGAAGTCTGCAGTCAGAGACACCTGAGCCCCCCCCCCACCGCAGCCGCCGGTCACCTCCAGCTGCCGCGCTTGCCCGCACCCGGCACGCAGGAGCAGAACAGCTTCAGGCACCCGCCACCCTCCTCCCCCCTTGCAGGTGCTCCAGCCCGTCCCTCGCCGCAGGCCACCGGCTCCTGCTGCCCGAGTACAAATCCTCGGTGTCCCCGACCCGCTCCCACAGCGCACATCAGAGACGCCTGACCTGCGGCTTCTCTGCCTCCGTGGGTCCCTCTGGCTAAACTCCGAGCGCAAGAAGGCAGGCACGGAAGCAGCCACCCCACGCACCCAACAACACTGTGGGTGCCCGCAACCCACACCCGGACACGCGCACCCTGTCTACACTACGTTAAGTGGTGACACTTAATGCGGCTCCTGAGCTCGAAGACCTCAGGACCGACGTGGGGCCTCCTCCCCAGGCACCAGGCTGCGGCTTCGCCCGGTCCCCGCGCTCTGGCCAAGTGTACCTTGGACAGCTGCACGTTCAGGTCACAGATCTCCTGGCTCACTTGCGGGGTGCACAGCAGATCCGTGAGTGCTTTGTAGAGAAGGCCGTTCAGAGCCCGCAGGCGCACGTGCTCGTCCCTCCTGGTCTTCTTCGAGGTGCTCTTCGTTAGGAACTCCAGCCGGGACGGCTTGTACATCTCCACGCAGAAGAGAAAGGGCAGCGTCACGACTGCACACGAAACTTGCTCTGACAAGAAGGGGGCTGGGGAGGACTGCACACTTGCATCAACGAGAAGCCAGCGTTACTCTCAGCCGTCTCAGCTCATTACGATGCAGTCTACAGACCTGGCTCCTAGACGTTACCTAGCGTCCCCCCAAGTTAAAAGTACTGTCAGTACGTGTATCTGCACCTAAAAAATCTTACATAGTATGACATTCTCCTTCTTAAACAATTCAGGGTTAACATATAATGCACTTTTTCTAACAAAAGCCACTTAGTACACAAACTCCCATAGTCTATCCGCACGCACGGATGCTAACACCAAGCGGACGTTTCCATGTTACTATTTGATAACACAGACGACATTCCAGAATACTGCAGAATAATTTTCTTTAAAAGGCACCTGGTGACTTGGCTGAGCGTCCGACTCTTGGTTTTGGTTCTGGTCATGACTTCAGGGTTGTGACATGGAGACCTGAGTTGGGCTTGATGCGTAGCGGGGAGTCTGTCTGGGATTCTCTCCCTGTCTCTCTCTCTGCCCCTGCCCCTGCTCACTCACACTCTCTCCCCCTCTCTCAAATAAATAAACTCTTCTAAGAAGTAAAAATTCACACTGGCAGTGTCTCTAGTCCCGCCCCTACAGACCTGGAATCCTCAGATGTGGAAATGGAAGGACTGCCAGGCTGGGGCTCTGCCCACTTCTGGAAGCCTACACCCACCAGAGCCTGAAGCAGCTCCTCGAAGCCACCCAGCACTTACCAAGTGAGAGCCCAAGGAAGGACCTTCGTACCAAAACTTCTTTCTATGGGGAGAAATAGAATGACGACACTGGTGGCAAATTAAGGAAAATACGTGTCAACTCAACAGTACGATACCACCATCCTTCCTAAAGGGCTAAACTTGGGCACAAAAATGGATGTTACCGGAGAACTAAGAAATTCCGAATTCTAATCAACAACAGGGACCGTGGGGGAGATGATTTTAGAGACAATTTTAGTTCAATCTTCTAATGTTTACTCAAGGTCTACCTCCAATCCCGAAGGCGGAGAGAGCACCTCAGAACACCTGCGAAACCGCAGGCGAGCCCCATACGCGGGGTGTGTGGCCCCACACTGGCTGGGCTGGACGAGGACAGCGGGTGGTGATGGGGGAGTGGTCACTGCTTCGCTGACAGATTACAGATAAGCAAGGAAAGCTAGCTGCACGAGCCCTGGGGCGTGGACTGGGGCTGGACATCAGTGTGGACTCCAGTGTTCCTGAGTATCTGACACATACAGAGACCTTTGCAGGCGAGAGTATGTGCAGAGTTAACAAAAATGCATTTTCTGCTTTGTCAGCTGACAAGGCCTAAGGGACAGACACCCCAGCTCTCAGGTTATCATTTTTTTTTTATTTAAGATTTTATTTATTTATTTGACAGATCGCAAATAGGCAGGGAGGCAGGCAGAGAGGGAGAAGGAAGCAGGCTCCCCACTGAGCAGAGAGCCCGATGCGGGGCTCGATCCCAGGACCCTGAGATCATGACCTGAGCCGAAAGCAGAGGCTCAACCCACTGAGCCAGGCAGGCGCCCCCAGATGATCATTTCTGATGACGTCCAGCAATAACAGAGCTTCTCAGAGAACTGCTGACTGCAGGGCTGGGAGAGGAACTGGTAAAAAAAAGTTTTTAGGGGCGCCTGGGTGGCTCCGTCAGTGAAGCGTCTGCCTTGGGCTCAGTTCACGACCCCTGGTCCTGGGTCGAGCCCCCTCCGGCTGTCTGCTCAGCGGGGAGCCTGCTTCTGCCTCTGCCCCTCCCCACCGCTCCCGCTGGATCTCTAACAAACCTTAAGGGAAAAAAAAGGTTTTAAACTTAAAAGCCACCACAAAACCCCGAAACGATGAGTGTGGCAGAATAGAGACCCTAAACAGAGAGCTCCTAGAGATCAAAGACAACCCGAGCGCAGCAGGGTTACTGGCTGGACACGCGACATCCACGCGCACGTAAGCACCCGCAGGACAAGACCCGCTCCGCGGTCGCAGACCCGCACACACGCCGGAGCACGACCCACCTCCCCATGCGGCTGCCTGCGGGGCGTCCCCTAGAGCAGACAGGGAGCCACGGGCTGGGGAGCTCGACACGGGTGCGCCCGACAGACGCGACCTCGGGCAGCCGCCTGGGCCCGCAGCGACCGCCCGAAGCAGGCTCCGTGGCAGGAGCACGAGAAGTCCTGCAACCCCACACGGGGCGCGCGGACAACGTCCACGCGGCGCGCGCACAACCCCCCCGGGCCGCGGGGCACCGAAGCCGGGTCCAGAGGGCCTGACAGCCGGCTCTGCGGGACGCGGTCCCGGAGGAGCCCTGCGGCGGGAACAGGGCTCCAGTCACCAAGCGGGTGCAACCCCGGCTCGCCCCCGGGGCCGGCTGCCGCACAGCCCGCCACAGAGCGGGCGCGGGGCCCCGGGACGCTGCTCCCCCCGCCGCCGCGGCCACCGGGAAGCCGTCTCGGAAAACCGGTCTGCGGCGGGAGAGGCCGCAGACGGCAGCGCAGGGACCCTCTCCCTTGGGATCCCCGAGCCCGCGCCAGGCGCTCCGGCGCACAGAGCCGCTCCCGGGCTCCCCTACGACGAGCCCCCGCCCCCCGCGAGAACTGCTCTCGGGAAGCAGGCGGGCGGGAAACCGGACCCGCGTCAAACAGCGACGAGCGCCATTACTGGCAGCTCTTCAGCCACCGCGACCCAACGAGCAGGAGCGGGGCTGCCGACGTGCTGCCGACCCGACGCCGCGACAGGGCTCCGGCGGGGCCGCACAGACCCCGCCCCCGCGGACCCGCCCCCGGTGAATCCCGCCCCGCCCCCGCTCCGCGGACCTGCTCCCCCCACCGGGAACCCCGTCCCCGCCCCTGGACCCCGCCCCTTACCGCGGGAACCCCGCCCCCGCCGCCCAAGCCCGCCCCCCGTGAGCCCCGCCCCCGCCCCGCGAACCTGTTCCCCCCGGGAACCCAGCCCCCGCCCCGCGGACCCCGCCCCGCCCCGCCCCGCGGAGCGTCCCCCTCCACAGTGGACAAATCCCCCGCAGCTGCGTCCTGCCCCCCAACCTGAAGTTAGTCGCCCTCCGCCACAAGGGCACCGCCCCCACCCCCAGCGTCCCCGCGCGCGGTGCGCATTACTTGGTTTTCGAAGCGAATTTCTTGAGTAGGTTCTTGCCGCAGGAGACCGTCGAGCCACGCAGGGCCCGCGCCCCGCCCGGAGGGAGATCCACGTGGCCACCGCGGAGGAACGCCCGGAGCCCCTCGCGAAGCCCGCACCGGCGGGGCGTTACCGCCCACATGGCTGCGGCGGCAGGGCCGGCAAGGGCAACGTGAGGCGACGCGGGGCGACGCGGGGCGACGCGAGGCGACGCGGGGCGACGCGAGGCGACGCGAGGCGACGCGGGGCGACGCGGGGCGGGGCTGTGGGACCAGGCGGAAGCACGCGGCGGGAAGTGAATGCGGCGCGCGGGGTCATCCGGCGCCGGGCGACCCGCGTACGCAGCGACGTCGGGGCGGGGCGACGACCCCTCACGCGAGGTGCGCACAGGACGGGGCGGGGTCTAGAGGCCGGGGCGCGCGGGGCGACGTCGGGGGGCGGGGCCTGCAGGCCGGGAGGGCGGTGGGAGCTACGGCGCGTCCGTCCGACGCGCGGGGCGGGGCAGGGCGGCTGCGGATGCAGAGGGCGGGGAGGGGAGGGGAGGGAGAGCCAGGGCTCCCGGAGCCTCAGCAGCCGCCCGTGCGCGCCGGAGGGAGGCGGCCCCGGGACTGCGGGGCCCCACCCGGCTCGACGCCCCGCGCCGCTGCAGCCCGCACCCCCGGGGCCGCAGGTCCGGCGCGAACGTGACGCGCGGACGCTGGCGCCGGCGGGTCGGAGGGTCAGGGACGCTGGCGCCCGCGGCAGGAGGGAAGGCGGCCCCGGGAGGTGCGGACCAGCCCGGGGTTCACCCAGCGGCGGGCGTGGGGACGGGACGCCGGCCGCCGGCTCTGCGGGGCGACCCCTCGGAGCCGCCCGGAGGCCGCCGCGGGAGCGAACGGCGCGCGGAGCAAGCTCTCGGCGGACCGCGCTCCCGTCCGCTTCCGTGACCCGCGCTCCCGCGGCGGCCGGCGTTACCGTCCCTTTCCGTGACCCCCGACGGCCCCGACAGCTTCCGACCGAGCCCGCCGGGCCCCCGCTGCCTAAAGAAAACCTAACCGGGCTGCGGGCCGGCTCCAGTAATGGCGCAAAGGAATGGCGCAAAAAAAATTCTCCCCATCTGAGCCGACCGCGCACTGACCAGCCCCGTAGAGCTTCGGCGGGCCCGGGAGGGCCACGGGGACGCTCTCGGCGCCCACGCGCGGCCCTCGGGGCGCGACTTCACCGAAGGGCGCGTCCCTGGTTCCCGGGTGTCTCGACTCCACGTTCCGGTCGGACGGGAGGCTGTGGTGGTCTCAGGGCACCGCCCCTCCTCCGACCCCAGTACGTGGGGGCGCGGCCCGAGCGTCCCGGCCACACCCGGGCTCTCAGCACACAACAGCTCGCCACGGGGCGGCTCCCACGACACCGGCCCGGCCAGCAGAAGAGGCCCTTGGGGTTCCGTGACGCAAGTGCTCGTCCCCGCAGCACGGGCCGGGCTCCCTGTGGCGAGTAGCGGTGTTCCTGGAATCAGACCTCGGAGAAGGGAGAGGAGGGAACTCAGCCCAGAGAAAGAAGGAAGTGTTCGAAGGGCAGCAGGGGGTCTCAAACACGGACGCTGACCCTAGCCACCAGCACGAGGAGAGGGCAGCAACCTGACCCAGCAGAGCCTCTTGACTTTTTTTTAAGATTTTTAAAAATTTTATGTATTTGACAGAGAGGGAGAGGTCACAAGTAGGAAGGGAGGCAGGCAGAGGGAGGGGGAAGCAGGCTCCCCGCTGAGCAGAGAGCCCGATGTGGGGTTCGATCCCGGGACCCTGGGACCATGACCTGAGCGAAGGCAGAGGCTTTAACCACTGAGCCCCCCCAGGCACCCCACCTCTTGACTGTTTGAATACAAAGGCCAAAGTCCACACGCCGCAGTCAGCCTCCATCCTCTAGGAATCTTAGGGACCCCAAACCTGCAGAAATTCTCTGGGGACACTTGTAATTTATGTCAATGCGCCATGACTGTCCTTGCCCCCAGGCCTGACCCAAGTGAGGCAGAGCCTGTAACACCCTCAGCAAGGGTGAGAACTATTCAGAAGAGCGCTCCTGCCCTGCCAGTGGGGAGGTGGGCCCTACCATCCAGCAGCACTAGCAGGACACCGGTCTCAGCAGGAGGTGATCCCACGACTCAGACTCAGAAGCAGCGGAGTCCTGCGACAGCCCGCGCACAGAATTTGGTGTCCAGGCCAGACGAACCTGAACCGCACCAGCACAACACTGCAACAGCAGCGTTGTTGGGACTGAGGTAACAGGATGACACTGACGACCTTTGGGGTAGATGCCTGGACTTGCCCTGTGACTTGTTAGTGAAGCCACCAAAAAAGCTTACCCGCAGCAGGTGAGCCCCAAGCTTCTAGGTTTCTGAGTGAGTTGACAACGTCTAAAATGCTCGTGCTTCTTACGGGATACTGACACTCTTCTGTTCTACACTAGCGGTTCTCAAACATTTGGTCTCAGGTACACTCTTAGGTCAATCTTTTTTTTGTTGAATTTTCTTTTTCTTTTTTTTTTTTTTAAGTAGTCTGCATGCCCAGTGTGGGGCCTGAACTCAAAACCCTGAGGTCAAGAATTGCGCATACTACCAACTGAGCCAGCCATGTACCCCAGGACTTCTTTACACACTTCTTTAAGTTTTTTAAGATTTTATTTATTTGTTTATTTGGGAGAGAGCAAGTAAGGGGAAGAGGGAGAAGCAGACTCCCCACTGAGCAGGGAGCCCCACTGGGGCCCGATCCCAGGAGGCAGATGCTTAACTGACTGAGCCACCCAGGCACCCTTCTTTACACTCTTAAAACTGAGAACCACAAAAAACATTGTTTTTATGGGTTTTATCTGTCAACATTTATTGTATTGGAGATCAAAGAAGTATTAGTACAGCAACACGCATTGCGTTAGTTGTCGGGGACGCTGCCCGCAGGTGCACTGAACCATCCGTGAGGAGGTAGCACATACGTTCAGTGAAGGTAACGGTGACTGTACAGACCCCTCAGAGGGTCTCCAGACCACATTCTGAGAAAGTATGCTAAATAAACTTTTTTTTCAGAAATGTAAGTTCTGTGGTCAGTCTTGGTAAAGTTAGGTATTAAATTTGGTTGTAATGTCAGACTTCCGATGGACAGTAATTTGCTTACTAGACACAAAGCTGGAGGAATCAAACCTGGGAACCGTCACCTTAATGAACGACACCAAGATTCAAGATAAACGATGTGACGAAGACCCCAGTCCCTGGATCGATGGGTCACACACAGAAACATGAGCGCCTGCGTGGCTCCGTCGGTGGGGCCTGTGTGTACGTGATGCTCCCTCTCTCTCCCTGAAAAAATAAACAGGGCGCCCGTGTGACTCAGTCGGTCAAGGGTCTGCCTGCAGCTCCGGTCACAGTCCTGGGGTCCTGGGATCGAGCCCCGCGTCGGGCTCCCTGCTCAGCGGGGAGCCTGCTTCCCCCCCTGCCCACCCCTCGCTTGTGCGTGCTCTCGCGCGCTCTCTCTGACAAATAACTAAAATCCTTAAATAAAAATAAAATGTCCTTAAGACACAGAAGCAAATTGGGCAGAAATAAATGTAAAATTCCACGCATAAAAGACAATTGAGGGAACAATTTCGATTTTTGCTGACTAAAAACCTAACACGCTGCGCGCGAACGGGCCTGCCAGCAGCGCGGGCCGCGGAACGCGCTCGCGGGCTCAGACCACAACACGGCCGTGCGCGGGTCCTGGGGCACGTCCTCAGAGGACCTCCCGGACCGGAGCGCCGGGAGCGGGGCGGGGCAGGCGCCGGAAACGCGGCCGTCTGGGCTGCGACGGAAGGACCTGAGACAAGCTCAGACGCACGGAGCGGGGGCGGCGGCTCTGAGGCTCCGGGAGGCAAACCAGGGCCACCGGGTAAGGCGAGGGTGCGCTGGCTGGACAGGAGCCAGGCCGGCCCGCCCCCCACAGGGGCCGCCGCCCGAGAGCCCGGAGCCCCCCCACGCAGACGTCCCGCCTTTTGCAGAACCCGACCGGCTGGCGGAGGCCTGCCCGGGCCCCTGCACGGCCCAGACCCCCCGCTCTGTGGCTTAACGGCTGCCAGGGGCGGAGAGCAGTGACTGTGCGGAGCCTCGGGAGAGACGGCCGTCCTGCCCGGCTCGCTCGCGGGGCAGGGGCTGCAGCGCGCCGCGTCCAGCGCCACCGCTTTGATGGCCCCGGTCTGGAGAGCTTCCACCAGCGCGTCCTGATGCACCGACAGACCTGAGTTAACGGGACGAAGCCTCTGCATCACTACGGTCGGGCAGGACCCGGGAGGGACGCTGTGGTCACCGTCGCTGCTACTGCAGGCCCGTCTCGATCATGCCAGCGGCTGACCAGGAGCTTCATTCTGCTGGTTCCTCACCAGACTTGCGGAGCCGGCCCGGGCCAGGCGGAGCGCTGAGCCCCGCGCACAGCTCGCCCCGCGCACAGCTCGCCCCGCGCACAGCTCGCCCGCTGAACCCTCCAAGAAGCTGGCAAAGCCTGTGCGTCTCACACGGGAGGAACTGAGGCCTGACGCCAGGCCACACAGCTCCTAACCGATCAACCCAGGTTCGTCTATCCTCAGGTCCGGGCTGGTCTCACGCTACACAGCGCCTCCCCAGGTCAGGGACCCAGCCCCAGGCTGCCGCAAACACACTTTAAAAACGAAGCCACCACAATCCACAACTGTCATTTCAAATTCAGAAGGGCAGAAGCTGAGAAGAAAACCTTTCCTCGAGGCAGAGACCAGCAAGGAGCCTGACGAGTGGCCTCCTGACGCCTGACCGTCGGGGCAGGCCCGAGGGTCAGGACACAGAGCGTCCCTGGTGTGCGGGGGCTGCGGCTGGAGAAGCCGCGTCCCACACCCTTTTCTGGGCTGTTTTCCCAGCATCTTGAGCACATTCACCAGCCTCTGACGTTGCGGAAGCTGGTCCTTCCTGTTCGCCTAGAGGGTCTGAATTTTCATTGAACCCTCAAGCATATTAGCTCAGCCCCATGCGGTCTTCTCATCTTCCGGCACCAGCTCTTTTAGGGTTCCCGGACCCAGTTCCTGCGTGGGGTAGAGAGAGAGAGATTCCCACATGTTCAAGGCTAAGCAGTCCTCGGGATACCAGCAGGGTGTCGGAGAATTCAACTCAGTTCTGACACTGTCTACCTTGGACAGAGCATCCGATCCCACAGGTTAAGGACTCAGTCCTGTAAGACGCCCTCCTGCCCCCGAATTCAGACACTCTTCGGAAGTCCCCGGCTGGGACTCGGGCTTCTGACCGACCAGCTGCAGAGTGGCTATTCCAGTGACCTCCTCCTGAATCTGCTGCAGCGGCTCACAGAACGCAGGAAGGGCTCACGGTGACCTGCTGGTTAAAGGGTGAGAGTCAGCAGCCAGATGGAGAGGTGCCCAGGGACAGGTCCGCGGGAAAGGGTGTGGCGTTTCCATGCCCTCTCCTGACAGCCGCTCATCCCAGTCTCCGAGAGTTTGCCAGCCCAGAAGCTTCCAAACCCAGTCCTTTTGGGTTTTTATGGAGGCTTCTTTGCATGGCCATGATGGATTAAATCATTGGCCACTGGCTGACTGAATGCCCAGGCCCTTTCCCCTCCCCAGAGGTCAGGCGTGGGGTCCCTCTGATCACATGGTTGGATCTCTTGGTAGCAGCAGCCCCCGCCCTTGAGTGACGGAGTTCCAAAAGTCACCTTCATTAGCAAAAGACACCTTTGTCAGTCTCAACACTTGGGAAGTTTGGAGGGTTTGGGGAGCAGAGAGCCAGGAACTGTGGATGAAGACCACAACTGAATGACCAAATACGTATTTCTTAGAAATTTCAATCTCAGGTGGCAAACACTGTTCTCCTCATTTTACGGATGAGGTGTGGTGGCTCTTGGTAGCCCTAGGTGTCACGTGTCTTCTGGCCCCGAGCCCCACAGAGGTGCCTGGCTTGCATGTCTGACAGCAGCACGGATCCTCGGTTCTTTATAAACACACACCTAACAACCTGCAGCACACGCAACCACATCTTGTATGGAAGCACAAAGCGCTACGTAAATGTCAAAAACCAAACTGTTACTTATTTTTTAAAGTGAAGGCTTAGAAAATTCATCTCCATAAATCCTGCTTAATTACACCTGGAAAACCAAACTGTAATGCCTCTCCCCCGAGGCCTTGAACATGCGGGAATCTCTCTCTCTCTACCCCACGCAGGAACTGCGTCCGGGAACCCTAAAAAAGCGGGCTGTGAAAGCCATGACTGTATCATTCTCATCCTCTTGTTACTAATTCGAGGTTCAAAATGACGTGGAAACAAAAATCAGAAACACCTCCGAACAGGAGGGAGACTCCCTCGCATTAGAACCCCCTCCGCCCCCACAGTGTACGTGGACTTTCGTACACCGTGGCCATCAGGTGGAAAGCAGATCAGAGGTGCTGACGGCCAGGGTGTTTCTTCCCACATGACCGTCCAGCCCCGCGGCCCGCGCTCAGCAGAGACCTGTACCTTTGCCCACGCTGATGACAATGGCCGTGGGCTTCATCAGACTCAGCTCCCTCTTCCCAACCAGCCTCTGGGTCTGGGACGTCAGGCTCATAGCCAACAGCATGGAGTCCAATCGCCGAAGCAGGTCATCCAGACTCTCGATAAGTGGCACCAACAGCTCCCTCCTCCTCTAATTTCCTATGAAGGGAACAAGGAAGAAAAACCACGTTCTCTAATCAGAAATTCATCACGTCGCCCCAGGAAGGAGTTTCTGAGGGAGCCAAGGATGCAACCTGTCGCTGCTGGGTCCAGGATCCATGGGATCCATACCCTGTGGGCATGTCCGGGTTCTCTGGGGGCAGGCCGCGGGGCCTGTGGAATTTCATACCACACTGGGGCTCCCCGAGGCCAGGAGCTGCTTGTCCCTTGAGCCCCCAGAGCCTGGTACAAGTCCGATGGTCCATCAGACATACGCTCGGTGACGACAGGACATCAATGAAGGGAAGTAGGTCCCAGTCCAAGTTAGAGCACAGGCACCTGCTTCTGGGACCACAGAGCACCCCCATGTGGGCAAACGCATCTGGGTTTCCCAGAAAACATACCAACAGAACTGGAGGGTGCCTGAGAATGCTGCTTCTCACACAGGGAGCAAGGCCCCCGGGGTTTGATAGAGGGAACCTTTGTGTTTTGCTTTGGTTCAGTCCTAACCCTGCTCTGGTCCCCAAACAGCTGGCTGTTCAGAGGGATTCCAAGGCCCAGAGGTTATAGGTTCCCAGGCAGCTGCCACGGCGCTACAAACACAGAATTCCAAATTACCCAAATTCTCCCCTAACGTGTTTGGGTCAAGGGACAGCCCCGAGGAAGGATGGATACCATGCCCACATCACACACTCCATCACATAAGATCCCTGGCGTCTCTCTGTGTGCCTGTGTTCATCGCCCTGAAGTCTCTTCACTGTCTGTGGTGCAAACGCTGGCTGGACACACCATCTCCCAGCTCACCAGGCCTCCACGACTTTCTCACCAGCTGGGAATGTGGTCCACAGGCAGTGGGAGGCCACTGAAAGGTTGTAAACAACGTCCATCATCTGGCTGGTTTGCAAGGGGGGCCGGAGGTTAAAGAGTAGCAGTGAGAAGCCCCATAGAATATGTATTTCAGGTGAGAAAGGACAAAGGACAGGGCCGGAGCCAGCGGCATTGAAGAAGTGAGAGAGAACAAGCAGGTCTGCCGCTGTGTGGAGGCAATTGTAAGCCCGGGCATCGACCGAGGAAGGAGCCCGCGCACGTCACGGAGGGCCGACACAACCTTCCGTATTAAAGGGATCAGGCAAGTTGCCCAGTGCTATGGACAGCTTCTCCCTTTCACTTCAGAAATTAAAGCCTCTTTTCTGATGTTTTCAATTAAAAAAAAACAAAAAAGGTCTCAGCCACATTCCCAGGTAAGCACAGCCGCTTTCTCGACCATCATTCTTATTTTTTGGAGAGAAAGAGCAGGGGAGTCTTGTGACTTATGGGGGGATCCTATATCCAAGCCATACGGAAGGCAGGGATGGTATGTTAATTTCAGGTCCACTTTCTGAATGTTTACCTGCATCTCCTGTTGTGGTAGAGAATCCTCGTGTCGAACGCTCTGGCTCTCTGAGTCATCTTACAGCCACTGCTGCCCACGCTGACGATTCCCAGAGTGGCCCCGGTCACCTCCTGACCCATCCAGTTTGTAGAAAATGTCTCTGTATCTGGCGCACTGGCCAACATGGGACCTAAAATACACAGGGGACAGAGTGAGCAGTGGGGACGTCACCACGCACAGAAAGCCACCTTCCCACACCACAGACGAAGGCTTCCACTAGGCTGAAGGGAGGGACAGATGGAAGTTTCCTCCTAACAGCACCGGAGCGTCCTGGTATTGAGCTTTAAAACACCAACTTCTTTTACGTTACGGAAGGTCTCCTGGTAGAAATGTGTCGGTGTCGGCACGTGTGTGCACACAAAGAGCCTGGTTCTCACTTCCTCTTTCCTCAAGCGCCGTCACACCCAAGCTCACCAGGAGGATGGGGCACCCTCCCAGAGATGGCCAGGGGGTGCAGAGGCCCGGTGCTGCCTTCTCACTTGGAGGCCTTCACCCCAGGGCAGCATGCTGACGGACCAAGGAATGACCCCAAGGGCATTTCCACAGAGATGCTGAAATTACTTCAGCCGTCAAGGGAACGCGTGGAAGCTTGTGGGGGGCGGACATGGTGGCTGTTGGACAGACTGCCCGTGCCAGGTGCTGGCAGCTGGGCTCGAGCCCTGGGTGGGCTGCCGAGAGTGGCTCCAGTTCCCAAGTGCAACAAAGCCCTGAGTTCGGTGTGAAGAAGTCAGGCCCCGCGCAGACTTGCAGTTTGAAGACAGGAGCACGTCATTGCGCCCGGTATTACGTGTCTGTCACGTGCACTCCTTGGAAAACCAGCAACTCCAGTGGCCGTTTCCCTGCTGCGACTCTGCGAGCTGCCCCCAGCAGTAAGGCCATCCCCATGTCGGCCGTGGGGCTGGACACGGCCAGTGGTGCGTCGGCCACCTTCACACCAAAGCTGGCCGCGAGCTTCAGGTCCAGGGGATCCAGACCTACTCCGCGCACTTCCACCCCAGATATACACAACTTGGATCTTTGGGCCAAACTGCATTTCATTTTCCAAAAATTCTTGCCCAGTAATGAGATTACAGTGTTTCTGCAGATGTCCAGCACAATCTTCACATACACCGTAGGGCCCTTCCAGTGCAGAGGGACAGGCCAGGCACGTCCTGACCCGCCACGGCCTGCCGGAAGACAAGCGCACATCTGCGACCAGCGCGTCTTCAACAGAACAATCAGTGCTCCTCGACAGCCCTTTTCGGGTTCTGAGCGCCCAGTTCCCAACATGGTGCCCCCCAGCCCGCCCTCAATTCCACGCCGTCCTCAGGGTACCAGCTGAGTGTCTGAGTGTCCAAGGGTTCAACTCAGTTGTGACACTCCCTGCCCAAAGACAGCATCAGCTCCCGCCGAGGGCTCAGTCCTCCACGGCTGCCCCACCCCCACCTCCGACGCCCCGCACAGGCCCCAGGCCGCTCCCTGGGCTTCCGGCCGGCAGTTTCCAACCAGCTCCTCCGCCGGTTCTCGGAACTCGCGAGAGCGGCGCACAGAACTCAGAGACACGGCCTCCTGCTTCCCAGGTCCTCAGGGGCTGTGACAGCGCACGGCGAGACTGAGACGCCGACAACCGAGTTTCTGTCCCCGTGGAGCTTGGGGCCGGCTCCCCGAGGAAGAGTTCTGGCTCCCTAAGCGTGGAAGGTCTCCAGAAAGGACCCAAAAGCCGACCTCTTGGGGTTTTATGGAGGCTTCGCTGGCTGAGTCCACCTCCAGCCTCTCCCCAGGGGTCGGCGCGGTGGTCACGAGGGGCTTTACCCGACCTGTCGTCAGTCCCAGGCAGGCCCCGTCAGCCTCACCGCGGCGCCACGGTGCCCCGGGGGTGCGGAGGGGGCAGCTGCCTGGGCGGACCAAGGAGGTCCCCACCCCCGTCCCAGGGGTCCCCTCTGTCCAGTCCCCACCCCCGTCCCAGGGATCCTGTCAGTTCGGACGCGAACCCCACCTCCTTGGTCCGCCCAGCCAGCTGCACCCTCCGCACCCCCCGGGGCACCGTGGCGCCGCGCTGAGGCTGGGTCTGTCCGACGGGGCCTGCCTGGGACTGACGACAGGTCGGGTAAAGCCGGGCCCCTCCTGCCCACCGCGGCGCCTCCGAAACGCGAGCCCGCGGGGTTCGCCCCCAGACCACCTACCGCACGCGCGCCGCCTGGAGCCCGGGGCCTCGGGTGTCGCGCGCCTCCCGGCGCCGGGCGCCCGCCCCCACGTCGGCGGACACGCGCACGCTCACGTCGGCGCGCACGCAGCGTCCGGCACGCGTCCACGCCCGGAAGGACTGCAGCGCGGGAAGCTCTAGTCGGCAGAGGTGCGAGCGGCGGGAGCTGAAGGGCCGGGAGGGCGGTGGGGCGAGGAGGGAGGGGGCGAGAGCCGAGGAGGGCAGCCCCCACGGGTTCTCCGCGCCGGGGCTGGGGTCCGCGGGGCGTCCGCGAGGTCCCGGCGCCCTTCCAGGGGTCGAGCTCGGGGGTCCCGGCGGGGAGCGGGGTCCCGGCCGCCCGCCGTGGGACCGAGGGCCGCGGGCTGGGTGTCGCGCGGCCCCGCGCCCCCGTGCCCGGCAGCCCGCGGGAAGGAGCGGGTGCGCGCAGTTCTCCTCGCAGGCCCCCGGACCCGCCCCGAGATGTCGTACATGCTCCCGCACCTGCACAACGGCTGGCAGGTGGACCAGGCCATCCTGTCGGAGGAGGACCGCGTGGTGGTCATACGCTTCGGGCACGACTGGGACCCCACCTGCATGAAGATGGACGAGGTGCTCTACAGCATCGCCGAGAAGGTAGCGCGGCGCCCCGCGGTCGGCCTGGGACCCGGGCGCGGCCGGTCCCCCCGCTTGGCCCGCTGGCGGGGGGGGCTTGGAGGTGCGGTGGTCTCGTTCGCGCCCCAAGTGCAGGCGCGGTCGGCAGAGGGAGGAGGAGGTTCCCGGCCGCGTTCTTACCCTGCGGCCCCCGGAGGTGTCCTCACGAGCTTCCGCCTTTCCCGGGAGAAGCTTCGTGGTGTCCCGGTGTCGAGGGGTTGACGGTTCCTCGCCGCAGGGTCGCGAACAGGACACACCTGGGGACTAGTGAGCTGCGTAGCTTCGCGGACGAGGACTGTGCGTTCCTGGTGCCTTGTTTCCTGGTGTGGGAGCCCCCGCCCTGCCAGAGCATGAACCCTGCCCCCTGCTCCCGGCCCTTCCGTCCACCCCAAGTGATGCTCTGCAAGTCGCTTGGCTTCTGTCTCCGAGCGAGCGCGTTGCAGGAGGCGACAGGAGAGGAGAGAATCGGGCTCCGGGTGTTTCCCATCAGGACTCCGGCTCGTGGGTGGTGGCGACGGTGCCTATGCCGGCCCGTTCTGTAACCGGGGCTCCGTGTTTCTCTGTAGCTTCTTCATGGTGGTTTGGAGGTAACTTTAATTTGGGGTTTTGCAATTGTAGCAACAAGACAAAGAGCCAATATTAGGCTGTTAATGAGACACCTAACTCACCGATATTCCAAAAGTAATTTGAGAGGCCACTTGAACGAAGAGTGAAAGTGATGGAAACATTGAAGCTATGTTTTCTCTCAGAGAATAAGGGGTTAGAGGAACGGATGTAAGAGCGTATCTTGCATTGAGGACAGGAAGACTGTCTGCCCTTCTGGGACATCTGGCGGGCTCCGTCCGTAGAGTGTGAGATCCTTGCGGTCCTGCATTCAAGCCCCACATTGGGTTAGTTTACTTAAAAACAAACAACTGACCTTCCACTGCTAATTTTTACTATCTCTTACTTGGTAGGAGAGGCAGACCGCAGCAGGGGTGGTGGCACTGGGGACACTGGAAACTGTTCTGTGTCAGTCATCATGAGCGTCCCTTGGAATACTTGCTGAAGTGCATCTCCAAGGTTCCTGTTCTGCTGGTTTGGGGTGAGGTCCAGAAACAGCCCTTTTCAGAAGCCGTCCTGGCAGTTCTGATGGGACTTTCAAAGCCCCTCAGCGGCGGTCAGGATCAGAGTAGGTGTGCTGTGGTTGCCAGCCGCTCCCTTCCTCCTCCTCCAGCAGCTTGAGAGCGCACCCCGGGAACTCGGGAGAGCAGCAGTTTCCTGACATGGGAATCCTCCCAGCTGGGGTCCGAAGTCATCAATGAGGTGATGCCAGGACATCTCTCTTATGCCTTTGCTTAGGTTGTGGTGATCAAGGGCAGACACAGCCGAGGTCAGTGCTGCCTGGGAGCACCTCTCTGAGGAGCACTAGCTGTAGCCGGGCTGTGTGTTCTGAGTCCCGAGTTGCAGCTGCTGGTGTGAACACCAGGTGGTGACCAGCTCCTGCTGTCCTCAGCACAGGGTCAGGGTACTGAGAGATGGCAGGGTCGCTTCACGTCTGAGCAAAACCAGCAAAATGCTCTTAGCTAGGAGATAGATTTTGTGTGTTAATATAAGCTTTTATATTATATAACTGTGGAAGTCCACAGTTCTTTTCTCATCCCTTCCTGTCGGGTATAGACTGAATTCCTGTATCAGTGGACGCTCTCTTTTTTGGTATTGAACCTATTCATAAGAATAGCTTAACTGGGCTCACTTTGAGTGTTTTTCTTTGTTTTTTTTTTAAGATTTTTCTTTTTTGTCCAAAAATTTGGGTTTCTGTTTATATTAATAAAGTTTTAGTAAAATATTACATAGTACAGTTATTAAAAATGCAAACTTAAAATGTATCCCAAGATTATTGCTTTATTTTTTTCTTAGTATAAAGGCAGAATACGAGTTTATGATTCTGGAAGCCCTTTTTGGGGAAGCTCAAGGGGAATTTTTGAAATTTAAGGTTTTAGTCCAAAGAACAACTTAACTCTCCATTTAAAAATCTCCCTCTGGGGGCACCTGCCTGGCTCAGTGGGTTAAGCCTCTGCCTTCGGCTTGGGTCATGATCTCAGGGTCCTGGGATCGAGCTCCACATCGGGCTCTCTGCTCAGCGGGGAGCCTGCTTCCCCCTCCCCCTCTGCCTGCCTCTCTGCCTACTTGTGATCTCTCTCTCTGTGTCAAATAAATAAATAAATAAATCTTTTAAAAAAAAAAAAAAACTCCCTCTGCAGAAATGGCAGAGAGTGGGGGATCTTCCTCATATTGTTACAAGCCCTGTTTGGATACCCCAGCTGTTGTAGAGTGAGTAAAAGTTCCACTGTTTAGGCTGGACTTGATGCGATCGTTTCTCCTAGAACGTGGTGCGTTGAATTCTCGCCCCCCACCTCGTGCTGGGTGTTTTGAGCCACACTGAAAACACAAGAGATCTGCGTGATGGTTTCACAGACGCCTGGAGTTTGGTAGAGTGAGAATAACAAAGTTTCCTGTTCAGCTGGGGTTTTTTTTCCTTTAAGGTTTTATTATTTATTTGCCAGAGTGCACAAGCAGGCAGAGAGAGAAGCAGGCTCCCTTCTGAGCAGAGAACCCGATGTGAGACTCAATCCAAGGACCCTGGGATCATGACCTGAGCCGAAGGCAGCCGCTTAAGCCACTGAACCACCCAGGCATCCCTGTTCAGCTGATTTTATGCACAGCCTCAAAGAGAGACTGTTTTGTGTACCTCTGTGCTGTCTTGCCATTTTGTACTAACAGTTTGTCACAGCTCATCCCGTGATGGGAAAGAATAGTTGGGACATTTAGATTTTTTGTGTTAAAAAAACTCGTACAAATGAGTTTAAAATATGCAAAACCTCAATGATATCATTGATTCATGATCATACGTTCTCATGAAATTGTAAATAATACAAATACATGTATGGAACTTTTAGAAATGATTTTAAAGGATCATTCTTGAGCATTGCATAAAGTAAATTGAACCTTACTGGAAGTCGATGTTCAGTCAAATGGGATATCTTATGAGTCAGGAAGAAGCTTATGTTTGCTGTGGATTTGCGTGTCAGGGTATGAAGCCTTGAAGCTGGCAGCAAGCTCTGAGGGGCAGTGTGGAGTCTGGTTAGGAGCAGGGACCAGGCTAGCTCCTGCTACTTACTCCCTGTGTGATCTTAAATAACTTGTCTCTGTGCCTCATTTTACTCATCTGTAAGAAAGGGCAGTAGTGTCTAAGTAGGGTAGTTGTGAGGCTAGAATTACTAGAACGCGCTTCTGGAGCACTTTGGTCACACAGCCGGTCACGTATTCAGTAATCATGCACCGCTCTTACGGCGTCATCGTGCGCATCACAACATTTGCAGGAGTTGCTGTGATAGAGCTACTCAGGCAAATAGTTGGGGAAAATAAAGTTATCATGCAGGTTTTTAATGGCTTCTACATGAATGACCTAAGAATTGGTTCCTCGGAAATAAAATACAGAGTGGCAATTGACAGTCTAGAACATGTTTTTCCAGCATTTTACGTGGGTTCTTAGCTGGAGGAGGAGCTCTCTTAGAAGGCTGGAAGGGTGGTTGGTCTCCTGGGCGGGCCTTCAGTCTCCCTGATTCGAATGAGTGACTTTCACTTGTAGACGCATCCTGTAGAAGGGCTGCTGGACAGCTGAGTCAGTGACCTGCTGGAGGAGAAGATGTCCGGCAACAGGGCAACTGTTACAAATGATCAGCAGAATGTATACATTAAGAAACAACTTGATAATAGAAATGAAATTTGTGCATAGAGTTCTTGGCTTTTAAAAAATGCTGGTAACAACCAATTAAAATTATTGCAAACATAGCAGGCAAAATATTATTTCAGATCTAGAAGACTTATGCAAATAAGTTTGAAGTACCATTTGAAAAGATGACTCCCATGGGTAGAGAGGCAAAGAACTTTAAAAAGAGGAAATTCTAGTGGTTAAGTGAACTTGAGAGCCATGCATGTGAAAATAGTACGCACTGCTACTTAGACTTCTCAGAGATGAGAAGGTATTTACTGTGGCGTGGGGAACGTTAATACTGATGATATTCTTTTGGAAAGCAGCTTGGCCTTGTTTGAAAAGCCTTAAGAACTCAGTCATCCTACTTCTTCAGTAGGCAAAGTTTTATGCTCCACAGGACTTTTGGTATCATTTCTAGCAAAACTGGGAGCAACGACCATGTCTAACGGTAGGAGAGCATGGTGATGACTGTAATCTCTGGTTTTTGAACATTTAGACCAGTCACCTTGTCTGGTGGGAAACAGACCTCAGCGTAGTTGTTGTGACGACCATGAAGTAGGTGTGCCAAGTAATTTGTCCAGACTCGGAAATGGAGAGTTGGGATTTGAACGGGGAATGTCCTCTTCACCAGATGGAATACTATGTGGCCATTAAAAATAATTTTCTAAGCTTTTTAAATACCGTGGGCATTTGTTGATGACGTCAGCTTGAGAAAGCAGAACGTATGTGATTTCCTCATGAGTGAACATGTGGGTCTGGGGAAAGGGAAACACTTTTCACTGTAAGACACTCATACTCTGTTAATTTTATTTGTCATATATTTTTAAGTTACATAACTTGTTTGAAGAACACTGGGCTGGAGCACCTGGCTGGCTCAGTCAGAAGAGCACGCGGCTCTCAGTCTTGGGGTCGTGAGTTTGAGTCCCATGTTGGGGGTAGACTTCACTTTTAAAAAAAAAGTGGGATGGTCACGTGGCAGTGGATTTTCCCTTCCTTTTGTATATTTCCAAAGTGAGCATTTTTTAAATGGAGAGAATATCGTAGACACCTAGCTCCTTTTCAGTTTTCTAAAAAATACACAGGGTTGTAGTTAAGCACGGATTCCTTAATGGGTGCGAAACGTTGAGTAGAAATAGTTCAGCTTTGACAAGCGGAGGCTTTTCCAGAGGAGGGAGACCGCAGGGAGGCAGAGGGTTGGCAGAAGGCCCCTGGGCGCCACCTGGCTGGGCCGTGGTCCCCGCACGGCGATTCCTCGCCCACTTGTGTCAGGAGGAGGTGGCACCGCACCAGCTCTCAAGGCCAGTCTCTCCGAGCCCAGGGTTACGTCGTTAAGCTCACGCTGTCCCAGAACACATTTTTAGTGACAATAATGTGTTCCTTGCATTTCAAAATACAAGTTTCTTGTTAGAAGTTCATGCAGCAAACATGACTCGTGCTTGTGAGTCGGGCTTTGCGTCTGAGCACACGTCGGTAAAGACAGACACGGTTCTGCAGGGCCATCGTGTAGTCCACACGGGGGGAGAGAAGAACTGAGTACCAGGGCACCACTTGGTTGTCTACTATTGTTTTGAGAGGGCCTGTGAGGGAGGGGAGGGACGGGGGCATTCTCAGGCAGACCCCGCTGAGCCCTGAGCCTGCCGCGGGGCTCACAGCCTGAGTGAGATCAAGAGTTGGAGGCTCAGCCCAACTCTGCCACCAAGGCGTCCCTGTCCCTTTTACTTCAGACAGAGCTACAGTTTTCTTACTCATCCTGGGAGGCAAGAGGAAATTGGGGCTCTCCTAAAGTCTCACTGTAAAGACCAGCATTTACGGTGTGAAAATTGTCTCATCCAGTTGGGGTCGCTGAGTGCCCGCATACGTAAAATAGAAGCGATGTATCTTGATCACTTTTAGGAGGATGTGGTTTTGGTGTCAGTCTCTGCTCTAACTGGGAGGTTTGGAGGTTCCAGGAACCAGAACCCATTGGCTGAAGAATCCACGTCGAGCCAGAAAGGCACCCGGGCAGGCGCTGGCTTGGCTGCTGGTGCCGCAGGAGGCAGATGTGCGCTTGGTTACGCCGGAACGTAAATACCGTTCCCTGTAAGTTCCAGTGCCGCAAGGAGCGCTGCTGCCCAGGGGCCCCGGGGACGTGGCGGGAGCCATCTCGCGCAGAGGCTGTTTGGACCAGTGCCGCACGGTGCACGTCACCGCACAGCCGCCTTCTCTTTCACCCGGAAACGCGGGAATTGGCAGTGGCAGGGGAGGACCTGCCTCTCCACCTGAGACCACAGAACCACAGGCTTCGTCTGACATGAGCTCTCTGGTCCCTGACCCAGCTCCCTCTTGGGTGGTCCCTTGGCTTGGTTTGTGAGTGTGCCTCTCTGGCCACCCCTGCTGCCCTTGGCCCTCCCGTGGGGCAGCTGGACTGGCCGCTGATGGATGCAGATGGCAGTGGTGCCCAGAGCACAGCCATGCCAGCGTTCCTTATAAGTAAGCCCTTCTCCCTAGATGCTCCTCAGTTTTCCCAGGTCCCCATCCCCTCCTTGCTTGGAGACAAACAAGTAAATGACCTGAACTTGGGCCTCGAAGGGCCCTGTCTACGTTTCCAGGCTCACGTTCCACCTCTAACGCTGCATCCCAGCTGCTGCCGCTGCCCTTGCCTTGTCCTCTCCGGCATCTTCATCTCGCACACGCCGCCTTTCTAGCCTGGCCCATTCCCCGCCCCCCTCGGGGCCTCCTGCCCCCTTTGGGCAGCCTAATTCCTTCGAGACTTGGGTAGGAATCCCATCCAGAAGTTGCGCTCTGGAGCCAGACAGGGTGAGTCTCAGCTTGGCCGCTTGCTTCCCGTGTAGCTTACAGTCTTTCTGACTCATTTCTTAGAGTCACTCTGTCTTCCCGAGTCTTCCTTTCATTAACTGTGTCTTCATTCGGGGGTTAGAGTTGGACGTAAGGAGTGAGGAGTACCTTATAAGTGAACTGACATACTTTGCTTCTGCTAGAACTCAGAGTGGGGGTTTAGATCGATGAGATAGAAGGCAAAGGAGATCGAGACTTGTATCTTTTTTTTTTTCTTTTTTAAGATTTTCATTTATTTGACAGACACAGCGAGAGAGGAAACACAAGTGGGGGGAGTGGGAGAGGGAGAAGCAGGCTTCCCGCCAAGCAGGGAGCCTGATGCGGGGCTCGATCCCAGGACCCTGGGATATGACTTGAGCCGAAGGCAGAGGCTTAATGACTGAGCCCCCAGGTGCTCCAAGACTTTTCTTAGTCGCCTTCTGATTGTGGAATGTCCATTGCTGTGAGTCCTTATGTTTTTAGAGTTTTTTGCGCACAGCAGTTTGTTGTGGCTCCCGGATTTGCCTCAAGCCCTAAAACCTCGCCCAGTGCTTCATGCGTCCCGAGTGCTGTTGACGGATGCGTGAGGCAAGAGAACTTTGAAGTTTGCTGTAGTTTACGTCGTGACTCGGGAAGTCCATTGTGTCGCGGGCGGGACTTCAGGTCCACACACGATACTGGGAAGTCAGTGAAAACCAGGCAGTAGCCAAAGTTCCCATCCTCGGGTGCTTGTGTGCTGAGGCTGACAGACCCTGGAAATGCAGTTTGAGGCCTCTGGGAGGGGCAGGGAAGAGGACGCCTGAATTTGCAAAGTGGCAAAGCGAATCCGTGGGACACAGATGCCAGAGTCATCTTGGAGGGAAAGTTTTGGGGACTGTGAAGTGGACGGCAGTAATAATTTGTAAATTATTACTAATCTTTTGCGATTCTTGGTTTCTGGAGAATTATCAGTAAAGCAAAACAAAACGAGATTTTTTGCATACAATAAAAAGGACAAATTTACGATTTTACTTTTCTCTAAAGTACATAATTTATAGCCCTGCCCATCTGATTTTTAGACTAACTGAATATTTACATGGCGATTCCCTAAGTTAATATTTACTCACTGTTACTGGTATCTGTTTTGCGCATCAGTCAACAGAGCAAGACATTGAAGGGATAAAAACGGGTCAGGGCTACTGCCTGACCACTTTGTGTATTTATACACACTGACTGTTTTATAGTCTGAACTTCTGTGCTGCAGTTTCTGTTGTATTTTCAAATAAAATCAGAATACAGTTGATGAGTTAACCCGGAAAGTAAAACTGGGTTCTGGTGACCTACCAGCACGTTCCCACTGTTGGCACAGGAGACCAGAGTTTCAGGACGGGCTCAGCCACACGAAGGTGCTGCTTTAGGGCTTTCAGGACACAGTGTGTAGACCACAGCGCATGGCGGCGTCAGAGCCCTCGGGCAGAGAGCCGGGGCATGACGGTGTTCAGGGTCTCTCCCGGCCAGCGCTGGGGCCGAAAGCAGTCCTTGTGAGATGCCAGCTTTGTTTGGTGTTGGTAGCTTAATTTTCAGTGTTAACTATTAGTTAATAGTTCCAAAGCAGAGAGGAGGGTTGTAGCGACCCCTCTGAGCCTCTCGCTCAGGTCCAGCAGTCCCTAGTACCTTTCAGTCTTCCGTCAGCTGGCCCCAGACATGTTTTACGCTGCAGTATTTAAAGCAAATCCCAGATACCACTTCATTTCATCTGCAAATTATATTCAGAATTTTAGAATTAGTTTTATATGCATTTCCTGGGGCTGTAGTAACAGAGCCCACAAACTGGGCAGAGAAACGAATAGAAGTCTGTCATCACAGTCTGGGGGGCCGAGAGTCCCAAGCCAGGGTGTCCGCAGGTGCAGCCTCTGAAACCTTCTAGGGAGACCGCCTGGCGCATCTTCCTGCTCTGGGGTTGTCTGCCGTCTTCGGTGCCCTTGTCTTGTGGGTGTCTCCCGCCCTAAAAGTCAGCCATAGCCCCTTCTCTGAACGACACCGTCTGGAATGGCCAGTCTGATCCTAGCAACGACCTCTGTAAGGACCCTTTGCCGAACAAGGCCCCATTCTAAGCACTGGGGGTTAGGACTGCAGCGCGTCTCTTTCTGGGGGGAGGTAACTCAGCCCATAACATACAGGGTTGTCTAGCTTCCCGGAAGGCACCGAGACAGCACTTATAAGTGTTTAAAATGTCATATGCTTTGTTGTAGAGATTACATTTTAGGAGTTTATCTTTGGAAGTAATGAAATATGTACACAAACTTAAGGGTAGCAATGTTC
This sequence comes from Enhydra lutris kenyoni, assembly GCF_002288905.1. Lineage (NCBI taxonomy): Eukaryota > Metazoa > Chordata > Mammalia > Carnivora > Mustelidae > Enhydra > Enhydra lutris. The sequence continues at coordinate 246,013 of NW_019154120.1, forward strand.
ACAGGTGAATAATTGGTATTGATGAAAAAAATCTGAATTATTGTCATGAAAAATCGGAACATAATAGAAAACGTAAAATAATGACCTAACCGTTTGATAGAGCAATTATGTAGGTGTAAAAATTGTGTTTGGGGAAAATGTATAATTTGTGTAAGAGACTGTCCATAATTAAAACAGGATATAAGGTACTGTGGTATGACCACATTTTACTTAAACAGCATAGACACGTGTATGTGTGTAACAGAAAAAGTGGTAAAGAATTTACTAAAAATCTATTTGTGGCAATTAACTCTGGTCGTTGGGATTGGAGGTGATTCCATTTATTTATTTATTTAGTGATTCTGTTTTATGGACCATTTTCTGAGTTTTCTAAATTCTCCGATGCACTCAGAATCAGGGAGAAAGAGGAAGGTGTGTGTTGCGTGCAGCACCGCTCACGGTGCTGGGCTCTTAGCACCGGTGGGTGTGCGGGGCCACGCGGTAGGAGCGCCCGGCCGACGTCTCAAGGCCTGTTTTCCCGCCGCTCTTGGCGGTGCGCACGCACTGTCGGGAGAAGCTGGTGTAGGTGGTTGTCGCCGCAGGGGTGGCGCGACCTGCTTTTTCCGGAAGGGGTGCAGGGTGGGACCCAGGGGTCGGCGCCCGTGTGTCGGCGTTACTGCGGAACGACGTGGGGGAGTTGGTTTGGAAATTGTCCTCTTCCACACAGATTCTTGTGCTTGCTTTTCAGTGTGCTTTTGCAGAACAAAAAATAGATGTGTTACTTTATAGGGCTTTTTCAATCTCTTACTTTTAGGTTAAAAATTTCACAGTTATCTATCTTGTGGATATCACAGAAGTGCCTGACTTCAACAAGATGTACGAGTTGTACGACCCGTGTACTGTCATGTTTTTCTTCAGGTACGTTCTCTTAAAGCTCTTGTCTCAGTTGGTTATTGTTGGTCCGGAAGTTTGATGTAGTCCAGATGGCGTCACATCCGATGGCATTTCTGTAATAAAGTTGGGTAACGTGACTCAAAAAAAAAGTTGTGGAGATTTAATTTGGAAAGAAATCACCATTTGGCATTGTTTCTACTTGTCAAAATTTCTGTTTATTGTTAGTAGAAAGGCTGGTAAATGGCAGTATTAAGTCTTGGACATCCCCGGTGCCTGACAGGTGAGGGATGTCTGGGTGGTTGTATGGGGCGGGTATTGGCTTATATCCTGTGCAACAGGTAACGCCATGTGAGTAGCTAAAAGCCACATTGATGAGCTCAGTGTTCTGTTGCTCCAAGTTTGGGCCGGCTCAGTGGGTTTCCTCTCGGGGTCTCACGAGGCCACAGTCACGGGCTGGGCCTTTTTGGGGCCGTCAGTCGGGGAAGAAGCCACTGGCTCATTGGGTTGTTGGCCGAATCCCATTCCCTGTGGTCACGGGCTGGGGCCGCTGACTCCTGGCCGCTGTGTGCCGGGCGCTCCCTGCTGCCTGAGGCCCTTCAGCCTGCAGAGCCTGCACCTGTTCTGCTTCCCCGAGGCTGTGACCGGAATGGACCCCCAAATAATCCAGGATTATCTCCTTACTTTACAGTCACTTGATGAGTAACCGTTGGGGCATCTGCCAGTCTCCGTTGTCCGTAGAGTCACTGGTGGCTGGCGTCTCATCGCAGCACAGTCCCAGGGATGAGGGCAGGAACTTTGCAGGGTTGAGTTTAGGGTTTTGTCTTCTGCCCTCTGCCCTCCGGCTCCAAAGACTCACGCCCTTTGGGTGTACAAAAGCAGGTATGCATGAGGCTGCTTAGGCTGGTGGACACCCCTTACCTGCGGCCCCAGCTCTGCCAGCACACATCATGGGACAGCATTGCAGACAGGTCTGGTTTCTCAGGGGGATGTGAGGAGGAAGGGGCTGGCTCCCCAGTGGGAAGGTCTGCCCAGGCTTTCCTGCCTTTTCTGGGAAAGGCGTGTGCAGCCAGGCCATTTTCCGCCGACTTCAACAGGTAGCATCTGGGGTTCTCCCGCCTCCTTTCTCTGCACCGTCGTCCTCTGCAGCCCGAGTGCCTGTCCTGGCGCCCGTGAAGACCCAGGAGGCGCCGCTCCTCACTTGCGACTGAACGTTCCGCCTGGGCTGCCGCTCCAGGTCGTGGGCCTCTTCCGTGCCCCCCGCGCCCTTCTGCGTGGCAGTGTCTTCTGCCGTCTGGAGGGGCCAAGAACTCCTTCTCTCTTTCCGCGGCTCTAACCCCGCCTCATCTGCCATCACCGTCCGCAGCAGGGAGAAAGCATGTGGCCGCTCCAGGGCTCAGCAGCTCCTCAGGTGCACATCCAGGCGCATCCGGATGACTTCGCAGGACCGTGTCCCCGAGGAACAGGGGCCCTTCCCTCCACCCCGGCGGTGTGCTCCTTCCTTCCTCCAGCACCTGCCCCGGCCATGCTCCTCCAGTCTGCGAGTCCACGAACAGGCTCTTCAAGGCAGTCCGGGCCTTTCCTGTCGTGCTGCTCCCAGTGCTCCCCACACCCTTAGGGTGCAACTCATGAGGGCCATCTTGGGGCCAGCCTCCCGCCGCCAGTGGCTGGCCCGACCAAGGCACAGAGGACGCTATGGCGGACGGGGCCGCAGAGAGGAGGATGGTGGGGTGGATGCCGGGGCGCTGGACTGAAGAGAAGACGAAGTGCCTTCCGCTCTTTCTGCGACGCCGGAATCCAAGACGGGGCGCCTCTCTGCTTGAGTTAATGTTTTCACCAAGTGCATGTACTGAGTCCTGCCAGGTTTCGTGCTCTAGTGCCCGGACGTTAAGTCAGACAAAATGGTCCTGCTGTCACCGGGCTTTGCGGATTGGCAGCAGCGGAGTAGATGAGCGAAGGCGAGCAGGTGTTTGTAGAGACACAAGTGCCGGGTCGGGGTGGCGGGGAGCTGAAGGACAGACGGAGAAAGTCTAGAATGAGCTCGTGCCTTTGCGGGGGCGGGCACGCAGGCGCGGATGGTCCGGCCATGGTGGGGAGACTGTAAGAGGCTGACAGGTGATGGGACAGGGAGGGACAGGGTCCAGGGTCCAGATTCCTGGGCCCGAGTGCAGATGTGGAGAGTTACCCTGGAAGTAGATGTTTGCAGCAAAGCAGAAACGTTGCGTCTGCCTTTTGGATGCTCCCTGTGGTTGGACAGACGGAGACTTGATGTGCCGCTCTTCATTCCTGTAGAAGTGAAAACTTGAATAAATGAAAACTATCTCCAACAAACTTGGAGAGATCAGTGTACCAATGACAACAAGGGTTAGTATCTCTGTAAAGTGCACATATCAATTCATTTTTGAAAGTAGCCTCTTAAAAATAAATCTGTAAAGTATCACCTGCTTCCCTAATTATAGAAATGCAGACATACTAATTTCACAATTAGGACTTTGGATAAAGTGTACGCTAGGGTCAGGGTATTGTGTTTCCTAGGTAAATCGGTACAGCCCTTTGGGAAACAGTGTCACTTTCCAAGTGACTCACACTGTGTCCTGTAGGACATTTGTCCCGAGGGAGTGGCTTAGCCATGCAGCGGGAGCTTGTGCCCTGCATGGTGTGTGCTTTTACATTAGTGTTCAACTGGTTCTCGTCTTCTAAATCGCAGTAGAGCCTCCTGACTGTGTGTGTTTTTGTCTTAACTGATTTTTTTTTTTTAAAGATTTTATTTATTTGACAGAGAGGATGACAAGTAGGCAGAGAGGCAGGCAGAGAGAGCAGGGGAAGCAGGCTCCCCGTTGAGCAGAGAGCCCGATGCGGGGCTCGATCCCAGGACCCTGAGATCATGACCTGAGCCGAAGGCAGAGGCTTAACCCACTGAGCCCCCCAGGCGCCCTTAACTGATGTTTAACAAGAGCTTGTGATGGTGGGAAACAGAAGGCATGGAACATGGAACTCTTAGGAGACTGTGAACACTGACCCGTCTCCTCTTTGCAGGAACAAACACATCATGATCGACCTGGGTACGGGTAACAACAACAAGATCAACTGGGCCATGGAAGACAAACAGGAAATGATAGACATCATCGAGACTGTGTACCGGGGCGCCCGGAAAGGCCGCGGCCTGGTCGTTTCTCCAAAGGATTACTCCACAAAGTACAGATACTGAGCTCTGCCTGGTCTCTGTGCACAGGAGTGGCGTGGAGTTGTTTTCATGTGGAAATATTGGAAACTATTTAAAGCCTTAGCGCAAGCGTTTGGAAGAGAATATGAAGATCACAGGGTTGGTCGGAGGGTTGTTTCTGTAGGGGTTGCATGGCCTCAACTCTCCACCTGCCTGGCTGTTGTATTTTTTTTTTTTTTTAAGATTTTGTTTATTTAGTTGACCCAGGGGGAGAGAGAGAGATCACAAGCAGGCAGAGAGAGGGGGAAGCAGGCTCCCTGACGAGCAGAGAGCCCGATGTGGGGCTCCATCCCAGGATCCTGGGATTATGACCCGAGCCGAAGACAGGCACTTAACCCACTGAGCCACCCTGGCACCCCTGGCCGTTGTATTTTTATATTAGCAAATATCTGTAAATATCTAGCTGAAATAGATAAGATACTCAGTGATGGGGAAGTTGTAATTGCTTGTTCCTTACAAATTGCCATGCAGGGGCGCTGGGGGACTCAGTGGGTTGAGCCTCTGCCTTCGGCTCAGGTCATGATCTCAGGGTCCTGGGATCGAGTCCCGCATCGGGCTCTCTGCTCAGCGGGGAGCCCGCTTCCTCCTCTCTCTGCCTGCCTCTCTGCCTACTTGTGATCTTTGTCAAATAAATAAATAAAATCTTTTAAAAACAATTGCCGTGCAGGTTATTGATTTTGGCAGAGTTACTGGACTTCTTTCCCATCGGAGTGGAATTCAAGTGTATGTTCTGTGGGACCCTGTGTTTGCTGCGCCCTGTGGGGGGAGGGAGGGGGGGTGCCTGTGAGTCTCCCAGGGCTGCCATAGCAAAGTAGCCCAGACAGGAGTGACAGTGGACATGAGCAGTCTTCCAAATCTGAAGGCAAGAACTCTAGATCCAGAGGTGGTCAGGGCTGGGTCCTCTGGGGCTGTGCTGGAGAATCTGTCCCCTGCCCCTCTCCCAGACCCTGCTGCTTTCTGGTGATCGTTGCCTGCTTCGGCTGATGCTTCCCCCGATCTTGGCCTTCATCTTCACGTGGCCTTCTCCCGTGTGTGTGTCTGTGTCCACATTTCCTCTTCTTATAAGAACACTGGTCACTGGAGAGGGCCATCCTGTCTCCAAATAAGGTCACATTGTACTGGGGATTGGAACTCCCAAGGTAGGCAGGGTGCGCCTGGGCAGCTCTGTTGATGTGAATTGTCTGCCTTCGGCTCTGGTTGTGATCTCAGGGTCCTGGGATCAAGCCCTGCATCAGGCTCCCTGCTCAGCAGGAGCCTGCTTCTCCCTCTCCCTCTCCCTCTGCCCCTCCCCCTGCTTGTGCTTTCTCTGTCAAATAAATAAAATCTGCTTAAAAAACTCCTGACATGGGAATTTATGAGGAGGCACAATTCAACCCACAGCAGAATCCGAAGGCTTGAGTTCAGAAAGAATACACTTGAGGAAGAAAGTGTCTTTTATTCTGGTTATAAAAACAGTGCAATAAGATAATGATTCTAGGAGTCCTCCTTTTAAATACGAAGAGTAAGTTGTTCCTCCTTCCTCTGAAGATGGAACCTCATGTACTCAAGCAGGCTGCATCTTCTGTGGAAATCGCGGTCCTGCCGCACGTGCAGCTGGTGTCCTCTTCTCAGGCTTGCGCCTCTCCTGCCCCACAGCTCGGCGGTGGGTGGGCGGTCGGGAACTTCCCCGGCACATCTCGTCCATACAAGCTCTGCTGTGACAACTCCGTTTTCTCTCAGGTGAGGAGGTGGCGGTGTCTGCTGTCCCGCGTGTGTCTCAGAATAGAGCCTGGTGGGCCTCAGTGTGCGAAAGCCATGGCCAGATTGACCGTGCTTGAGACACGAGTGCAGACCAGCACATGCACACGAGGCGCGCTTGAAGTAGATCTAAAACTCCAAAGCAGATTTACTGCATTGCTCCAGCCTTAATTTCCCACCTATGAAAGAGGGAGTACAGTGCCCTGACAGATGAGGGGTGAGTGGAAAACTCATCGTGACCCCAGGTACCTGGCACATAACAGACTTTCAGTGTTCTACTTCTGATGTTTCTCCAAGAGAGAACAGCCGAGGACCCCATGACAAACTCACTGGTTTTGGGCATCAAGGAAATGCAAATCAGAACCTGCAGATGCCACTTCCCACCCATTGGAGCGGTGTGACTAGATCCAAAGGGTCTGATTTTATTTTTTTTTTAAGATTTTATTTATTTATTTGACAGAGAGGGGGAAGCAGGCTCCCTGCCGAGCAGAGAGCCTGATGCGGGGCTCGATCCCAGGACCCTGAGATCACAACCTGAGCTGAAGGCAGAGGCTTTACCCACTGAGCCACCTGGCGCCCCTGAAGGGTCTGATTATTGAAAGAGTCAAAGACACGGAGAAACTGGATCACTCAGACCCTGCTCAGGGAGAGGAGTACGGGCAACCCTTTGGAAAATGAGGAGATAACTTGCATGTCCGTCAGCTGCAGAATGGGTAAACAAAATGTCCATCTGTACAATGGGATGTTATTTGGTGCTAAGACATGAAGTACTGATGTACAGTATGTTGAACCTTGAAAACATGAGGGTAAGTGAGAGACTAGGCACCACATATCGTATGATTCCCATTTTTATGAAATGCCTGGAATAAGCAATTCATAGGGACAGAAAGTAAATTAGTGGTTAGGGGGAGGGGGACAGAGGGAGGTGATAGCTGATGGGTATGGGGTTTCTTCCTGAGATAATGAAAACGTTCTAAGACTGGTTATGGTGATGGTGGCACACATCTGTAGATATACCAAAAACCACTGAATTGTGTTAATTGGTTAATTGTGTAGCATGTGAATTACATCTTATTGATAAAGCTTTATTAGCTGCCGAAAAATAAGCAAAGAAAATTAATCCCACATTTGTAAACTTACCCTGTAGTAGTGCTGTAAATGTGTTGTTTTTATAAGTTTATGTCTTATTTTGTACCTACTGTCTACCTCAGCCTGAACTAAGTGATTTACAAGCCATTTTCTCTAATCCTTCCAACCACCTGCCAGTAGCTAGTGTGCAGAGAAGGAAAGTAAAGGTTAGGTTGCTCAGAGTCCCGTCTCATCCAGAGGATGTGGTTTCAAGGCTGGATCTGTGCGGCTACCGGACCTGCCTCATTGCTGCACGCATTGCTTTATTCGAGTGGAAATTAACTAGTGCAGAAGGTGCACCAGTACCCCCGGTTCCCTGACCACTGAATGATTTCTGCTTCTCCTCCTCCCCAGGGCAGCTTGTGCAAAGTCCAGGAGCAGCTTGGCAGCTTACACAGAGGCAACAAGCCTAGAAGGTACGGCATATATTCAGGGGGGCAGTAAGTAATCAAGTACCCCGAGAAAACGGACACATAGGAGATAGGAAAGACTTCATTGCAGCATGACTGGAAACAGTCAAATGGAAAACAGAACTCAAAGGGTTACCACACAGCTATCAGCGACTGAAGCAGAGCTACACACACCAGCGTAGACAACTGTCCCGAAACAGCGCCGCTAGGTATGGCAGGCACCACGGCATGACGGCATCTACTTACAGTTTTCAGACATTTGAAACACAGCTCTGCAACATCGAAATAACCAGAAACCGCGTATGTTTGCAGATGATTGTTCTGTGTGGGTTCCTGGGGTAGACTGCCTCTTTCCTACTATTGTGAGCAGAGAAGCAAGGCGTTGGGGTCACTGATGGAGTCAAAACTACAACAACCCTAAAAACTGTCCCTGGATTTTAACAAAAACTGGAGTTTGGTTCCTCGGGTGGCTCAGTTAAAACGTAGGATACCGAGGCACCTTGGGGGGCTCAGTGGGCAAAGCATCTGTCTTCGGCTCAGGTCATGATCCTGGGGTCCTGGGATGGAGCTCCACGTCGGGCTCCCTGCTCAGAGGGGAGTCTGCTTCTCCCTCTGCCTCTGCCTGCAGCTGCCCCCACTTGTGCCCTGTCTCTCTCTCTCTCTCTGTCTGTGTCAAATAAATAAAAAAGAGGAATAAAATACAGGATGTGTCCATGGCCTCACCAGGTTTCTGATCTGAAAGTTGAGGTGCTAGTTGGGAAAGTCTGATATCTTGAAAATCAGAATGGGGAACTTTGGGAGAACTCACTTATATGGTTGCCATTTTGAATAGTTTTTCTACATCATCTTTACTAAAGGCTTTTAAAATACATCTAGTTTTAGTATTCTTTTGTGGCATTTTTACATTTATCATCAAAAGCTATACAAGGAACACTAATGGCTTCTTAATGAGACTTGTACTGTCTTGCACACTGTGTTGGGGTGACATCCCACTAGTCTCCCCAACCACAGCTATAACCCCATCCTCCAACTGGGCTTTGATTTTCTTGTTTAGTAGAGTAGTTAAGCTCTCACACATCTCCATGGACAAAAAGCACCATATAAAGGATTGCAAAATTATTTTGAAACTCTAGCAATTCAATTATTAATTTATTTAAAAAAATTTAAGTAGTTCCTGGACCCGAGGACTGAGCAAAATCAGTCTGGTTGCTTGCTGCCTTGTGAAGATAACCAAGTGATCATGTAAAAAGTGAAATTACGACTGTGATAGTCAACAGCAGAGTGCCAGGAGATCATATACCGAGTAGATCTGACCCAGATGGGGATTCAGGGAGAGAATCTCTGAGGAGATTATTTTCAAGCTGATATCAGATATTAAAAAGCTAACTATGTGGGTGTAGGGGTAATTGCATTCCAGAAGGGGACCTGCAGGAACAAAGGCCCATGGTGGGAGGGAGGCGGGCTCATCTGAGAACTGTGGTGGCTTAGGTGGAGTGGGCACAGGTGGGACCCTTTGCCTTGGGAACCAGGTGTAACGTGATCAGATTTTAGTTCTGAGATCTTTCTGTCCCCTTGGAAGAGCTAAAAGGGGATTGGGAAGAGAGTTGAAAGTCTATGGTGATAGATCAGGCAAGAGACTGTAAAGAACGGAAATTAAACATGAGAATTTAAAACTTCACACAACTGCTTCTAGAGCTGCTGACTGACAGATTTAGGCCTTTATTATTAAACTTGAGGTTTTCATAAGTCCCTAATTTTGAGGTAAATGAGTTTTAAGTTACAAGCTTATGAATATAACATTTGATACTGAATTCACAACATTTACTTAAGTATTCTGTGAGTAAATTGCTTGCTGCTAAAAGTCATGTTTGTCTAGTTTATGTTTGAATAAGTGTGTTTAAGCACATTTAACTTCATCTACTACTTTCCCCCTTTTCCTTATGGAAGCATTTTGACTTCATTTAAATATATGTAACATGGAACTGGAAAATACCAATCCTTTGGGAATATGTTAGGGAACTAGATGAGAAAAACATGCAGCCAAGAATATTATATCCAGCTAGGTTGTCTTTGAAAGTAGAAGGAGAGAGAAATTTCCAGGACAAACATAAACTAAAAGAATTTGCGATCACCAAACCAGCCCCACCAGAGTTCCTGAAAGGGGTCCTCTAAGCAAAGAGAGAGCCTAAAAGTAACATAGACCAGAAAGAAACAGAGAGAATACACAGTAACAGTCACTTTACAGGCAATACAGTGTCACTAAATTCATATCTTTTGGAGTTACCCTGAACATAAATGGCCCAAATGCCCCAATCAAAAGACACAGGGTATCAGATTGGATAAAAAACAAGACCCATCGAGGGGCACCTGGATGGCTCAGTGGATTAAGCCTCTGCCCTCGGCTCATATCAGGATCTCAGGGTCCTGGGATTGAGCCCCGCATCGGGCTCTCTGCTCATCAGGGAGCCTGCTTCCCCCTCTCTCTCTCCTCCTGCCTCTCTGCCTACTTGTGATCTCTCTCTCTCTCTCTCTCTCTCTCTCTCTGTCAAATAAATAAATCTTAAAGAAAAACAAAAACACCCATCGATATGCTGTCTACAAGAGACTCGTTTTAGGCAGAAAGACACCTCCAGATTGAAAATGAGGGGAGTAGAAAGCAGTTTATCATGCTAATGGATATCAAAAGAAAGCTGGGGGGCACCTGGGTGGCTCAGTTGTTAAGCTTCTGCCTTCGGCTCAGGTCATGATCCCAGGGTCGTGAGATTGAGCCCTGCATTGGGCTCCCTGCTCGGCAGGAAGCCTGCTTCTCCCTCTCTCACTCCCCCTGCTTCTGTTCCCTCTCTTGCTGTGTCTCTCTCTGTCAAATAAATAAATAAAATATTAAAAAAAAAAAAAAAAGAAAGCTGGGGTGGCAATCTTTCTATTAGACAAATTAGATTTTCAACCAAAGACTGTAAAAAGAGATGAAGGACACTATATCATAGTTAAAGGGTCTATCCAACAAGAATGTCTAACAATTGTAAATATTTGTGCCCCTAACATGGGAGGAGCCAATTATATAAACCAATTAATAACAAAATCAAAGAAACACACTGACAATAATACAATAGTATGGACATTAACACACCCTTCACTGCAATGGACAGATCATCTAAGCTAAGGATCTATAAGGAAAAAAGGGCCCTGAATGACACACTGGACCAGATGGGACATCACAGATACATTCAGAACATTCCATCCCGAAATACACATTCTTCTCTTCTGCACATGGAACATTCTCCAGAGTAGATCACATCCTGGTTCCCAAATCAGGTCTCAACTGGTACCAAAAGATTGGGATCATTCCCTGCATATTTTCAGACCACAATGCTCTGAAGCTAGAACTCAGTCACAAGAGGAAAGTTGGAAAGAACCCTAATACATGGAGGCTAAAAAGCATCCTTCTAAAGAATGAGTGGGTCGGGACCCCTGGGTGGCTCAGTGGATTAAGCCTCTGCCTTCAGCTCAGGTCATGATCTCAGGGTCCTGGGATCAAACCCCACATCAGCTCTCTGCTCAGTGGGGAACCTGCTTCCTCCTCTCTCTCTGCCTGCCTCTCTGCCTACTTTTGATCTCTGTTGGTCAAATAAATAAATAAAATCTTTAAAAAAAATAATGGGTCAACCAGGAAATTAAAGAAGAATTGAAAAAAATTCATGGAAACAAATAATGAAAACACAACGGTTCAAAATCTGTGGGATGCAACAAAGGCAGTCCTGAGAGGAAAGTATATAGTGATACAAGCCTTTCTCAAAAAACAGGAAAGGTCTCAAATACACAACCTAACCCTACACCTAAAGGAGCTGGAGAAAGAACAGCAAAGAAAGCCAAACCTAGCAGGAGAAGAGAAATAAAGATCAGAGCAGAAATCAATGAAATAGAAACCAAAAGAACAGTATCAACGAAATCAGACCAACAGATCAGTTGATCAACAGATCAACGAAACTAGGAGCTAGTTCTTTGAAAGAATTAATAAGACTGATAAATCCCTGGCCAGACTTATCAAAAAGAAGAGAGAAAGGACTTAAATTAATAAAATCATGAATGAAAGAGGAGAGATCACAACCAACACCAAAGAAATACAAACAATTACAAGAACATTTTATGAGCAACTATATGCCAACAAATTAAGTAATCTGGAAGAAATGGATGCATTCCTAGAAACCTGCAAACTACAAAACTGAACCAGGAATGAAGAACTAGAAAACCTGAACGGAGCCATAACCAACAAGAAAATTGAAGCAGTCATCAAAAATCTTCAAAGAAACAAGAGCCCAGGGCCAGATGGCTTCCCGGGGGAATTCTACCAAACATTTAAAGAAGAATTAATACCTATTCTTCTAAAACTGTTCCAAAAAATAAAAATGGAAGGAAAGTTTCCAGACTCATTTTATGAGGCGAGCATTACCTTGATCCCCAAACCAGACAAAGACCCCATCAAAAAGGAAAGTTACAGACCAATATCCCTGATGTACATGGATGCAAAAATTCTCACCAAAATACTAGCCAATAGGATCCAACAGTACATTAAAAGGATTATTCACCACGACCAAGTGGGATTTATTCCAGGGCTGCAAGGTTGGTTCAACATCTGCAAATCAATCCATGTGATACAATACATTAATAAAAGAAAGAACAAGAACGATAGGATCCTTTCAATAGATGCAGAAAAAGCATCTGACAAATTACAGTATCATTTCTTAATCAAAACTCTTCACAGTGCAGGGAAAGAGGAAACATACCTCAATATCATTGAAGCCATCTATGAAAAACCCACTGTGAATATCACTCTCAACGGGGAAAAACTGAGAGCTTTTCCCCTAAGGTCAGGAACATGGCAGGAATATTTACTATCACCACTGCTATTCAACATAGTACTAGAAATCCTAGCTTTGGCAATCAGACAACAAAAAGAAATGAAGGCATCCAAATGGGCAAAGAAGAAGTCAAACTCTCACTCTTTACAGATGATACGATACTGTGGAAAACCCAAAAGACTCCACTCCAAATCTGCTAGAACTCATACAGGAATTCAGTAAAGTGGCAGGATTTAAAATCAATGTAGGAAATCAGTTGCATTTCTTTACACAACAAGACAGAAGAAAGAGTAATTAAGGAGTCGATCCCATTTACAATGGCACCCAAAACTGTAAGATAACTAGGAATAAACCTAACCAAAGAGGCAAAGAATCTGTACTCAGAAAACTATAGAATATTCATGAAAGAAATTGAGGAAGACACAAAGAAATGAAAAACCATTCCATGCTCATGGATTGGAAGAATAAATGTTGTTAAAATGTCTAATGTACCTAGAGCAATGTATACATTTAATGCAATCCCTATCAAAATACCATCAATTTTTTCCCACAGAAATGGAACAAATAATCCTAAAATATGTAGGGAACCAAAAACGACCCCGAATAGCCAGACGCATGTTGATTTAAAAAAAAAAAAAGCAAAGCTGGGAGCATCACAATTCTGGACTTCAAGCTCTATTACAAAACTGTAATCATCTAAAGACAGTATGGCACTGGCACAAAGACACAAAGATCAATGGAACAGACTAGAGAGCCCAGAAATGGACCCTCAACTAATCTTCAACAAAGCAGGAGAGAGTGTCCAATGGAAAAAAGACAGTCTCTTCAACAAATGGTGTTGGGAAAATTGGACAGACACATGCACAAGAATGAAACTGGACCATTTCCTGACACCACACACAAAAATAGACTCAAATTGGATGCAAGACCTAAATGTGAGAAAGGAATCTATCAAAATCCTTGAGCAGAACACAGGCAGAAACCTCTTTGACCTCAGCCTCAGCAACTTCTTCCTAGAAACATCGTCAAAGGCAAGGGAAGCAAGGGCAAAAATGAACTATTAGGACTTCATCAAGATCAGAACCTTATGCACAGCAAAGGAAACCATCAACAAAACCAAAAGACAACTGACAGAATAGAAGAAGGTATTTGCAAATGACATATCTAGATAAAGGGCTAGTATCCAAAATCTATAAAGAACCTTTCACTCAACACAAAGAACAAATAATCCAATCAAGAAATGGGCAGAGGACATGAACAGACATTTCTGCAAAGAAGACATCCAGATGGCCAACAGACATGAAGAAATGTTCAATGTCACTTGGCATCAGGGAAACACAAGTCAAAACCACAGTGAGACACCACCTCACACCAGTCAGAATGGCTAAAAATAACAAGTCAGGAAACGACAGATGTTGGCGAGGATACAGGGATAGGGGAACCCTCCTACACTGTTGGTGGGAATGCAGGCTGGTGCAGCCACTCTGGAAAACAGCATGGAGGTTCCTCAAAAAGTTGAGATAGGGGTGCCTGGGTGGCTCAGTGGGTTAAGCCTCTGCCTTGCGCTTGGGTCATGATCTCAGGATCCTGGAATCGAGCCCCGAGTCAGGCTCTCTGCTCGGCAGGGAGCCTGCTTCCCCCTCTCTCTCTGCCTCCTTGTGATCTCTCTCTCTCTGTCAAATAAATAAATAAAATCTTAAAAAAAAAAGTTGAAAATAAAGCTACCCCATGACCTAGCAATCACACTACTGGGTATTTACCCTAAGGATACAAATGTAGTGATCCGAAGGGGCACGTGCACCCAAATGTTCATAGCAGCAACGTCCACAATAGCCAAACTATGGAAAGAGCCTAGATGTCCATCAACAGATGAATGGATAGAGAAGATGTGATCCATATACACAATGGAATATTATGCAGCCATTGAGAGAAATGGAATCTTGCCATTTGCGACGACGTGGATGGAACTAGAGGGTATTATGCTGAACGAATAAGTCAATCAGAGAAAGACAATTGTCATATGATCTCCCTGATACGTGGAATTTAAGCAACAAGGCAGAGGATCACAGGGGAAAATGGAACAAGACGAAACCAGAGAGGGAGACAGATCATAAGAGACTCAATCTCAGGAAACAAACTGAGGGTTGCTGGAGTGGAGGCAGGTGGGGGGATGGGGTGGCTGGGTGATGGACACTGGGGAGGGTATGTGCTAGGGTGAGTGCTGTGAAGTGTGTAAGACTGATGATTCACAGACCCATGCCCTGAAACAAATAATATACTCTATGTTAATAAATTTAAAAATCTAAAAAATTAAATAAAATTGAAAAAAATGTTAGGAAGATGTTAAAACAGGAATGATATTATAAAATGCCAAATAACCTCTAAAGGCAGGTGTCTGTTGTTTGAGTAAATAATTGAGATATTAAATGTCAGACTATGAAAGGGGATCAGCTTGGAACTTTCCTTAGAAAGAAGTTAGTGTTTGGGAGAGCATAAATGTTTCTTTTTCATTTCTTAAGTAGGCTCCACACCCAATGTGAGGCTTGAACTCGTGACTCTGAGATCAAGACTCGCATACTCTACCAGCTGAGCCAGCCAGGCACCCCTTATGTTTTTATTTTAGTTATTAACTAATAGAAGCTTTCTCCCACCCCCTTTTTAAAAGATTTTCTGTATTTATTTTGAGAAACAGTGTGAGCAGGGGGAGGGGCTAGGGGAGAGGGAGAGAGAGAATCTCAAGCAGACCCCCCTCTGAGTGCGGAGCCCATCTTGGGGCTCAATCCTGTGTCCTCGAGATCATACCCTGCGCTGGACTCAAGAGTCAGATGCTCAACCGACTGAGCCCCCCCAGGTGCCTAGAAGCTTTCTTTTCTACGTACTTAAAAATCCTGGATTTTGAATTGTGGTCTGTGTTATTAATGAGGACTCAGATCGGTTTGGTTTACTTCAAATATCCACTTTAATTTCTGCTGAGATCATGACAGGAGCCGAGATGCTTTGAGACTGTTCACATACTCCAACGGAGCTACTATGATTTTAAACCACCAAGAATACTGAATCTAAATGATGCCATTTTAAAACTTTGGGTTAAAAAAAGAAAGACATGGGGATGCCTGGGGGGTTCAGTCAGTGAAGTGTCTGCCTTCAGCTCAGGTCATGGTCTCGGGGTCCCGGGATTGAGCCCTGCGTCGTTCTTCCCGCTGATTGGGGAGTCTGCTTCTCTCTCTGCCTGCTGCTCCCCCTGCTCATGCTCTCTCAAATAAATAAAATCTTTTAAAAAAATAAAATAATAAAACGAAAGACATGCACCCCTTTTGGGAGTATAACATGACGCTCCCTTTCTTAGATGCATTTGACTAAATGTACTTCTGACCCCAAGGAAATGTGCACAGAATTCATGGTAACAGCGCTCCCCACGGCATTATTTATAACAGCGGGAAAGTGGGGAGCAGCCTCAGTGTCCGAGGGGTATTATAGGAAAGTTCAGATTATTACATACGATAGAATAGTAGTCAGACATTTAAAAAAAAAGGTATGAAAAGTGTATGAAATTCTCACAAAATGTTTATGATATGAAAAGAACAGGATATGAAATTATAAACAACATGATCAAGCATATATAAAATAGTATATGCACAGAGAAGTGCTTACAGTGGTTAATTCTAAATTGTAGAATTCTGGGTAATTTTGACTTTTATATGAAGAATAAGTTTTATTTCATATGCAGGTATAAGGTTATTTTATACAATGAGAGCCTATTATCAACCCTTTTAAATTTTTTTAAAAAGATTTTGTTTATTTATTTGACAGAGATCCCAAGTAGGCAGAGAGGCGGCAGAGAGAGAGGGGGAGGCAGGCTGCCTGCCGAGCAGAGAGCCCGATGCGGGGCTCGATCCCAGGCCCTGGGATCCTGACCTGAGCCGAAGGCAGAGGCTTAACCCACTGAGCCACCCAGGCGCCCTTAATTTTTTTTTTTTGAAGAATTTTTAGAGGGGTGCCTGGGTGCCTTGGTGGGTTGGGCCTCTGCCTTCGGCTCAGGTCATGGTCTCGGGGTCCTGGGATCGAGCCCCACGTTGGGCTCTCCACTCTGTGGGGAGCCTGCTCCCCCCTCTCTTTCTGCCTGCCTCTCTGCCTGCTTGTGATCTCTCTCTGTCTCTCTCTGTCAAATAAATAAATAAAATCTTAAAAAAAAAGATTTTTAAAATTTATTTGACAGCACAAACGGGGAGCAGTAGAGGGAGAGGGAGAAGCAGGCTCCCTGCTTGGCAGGGAGCCTGGGACCATGACCTGAGCTGAAGGCAGATGCTTAACCGATTGAGCCACCCAGGGACCCTGAAAAGAACTACTTCCAAAAAATGATTGAGAAGCTGGTGTTGTTTGCATAGTTACCACCTGCCAGCCCCTTTTTAGATGATCATAGCTCTATTTTACTTTAGCTTAGAGAGGCAAATCACACAATTACTTGATTGTCTCTCTATAACCTACGAAGTGCCTGAAGTACGTCTGCTTCTCCTGGGTAACTACCCTCCAGGACCCGGGCGGGCGAGGCTGACCGAGCTCCCGGACAAGCTGTTCTCTTGGGTTGGGTTGTGTCTGGAGAACACTGCTGACCGAGTCTGTTTGGACTGGACAGATTAGAATGAGTCTTCCCAAACACTGTGGGAGTGGAAAAGCTGTGTTGGAATGCAGTTATTTAAAAAGCAATTTCAATCAGAAAACAGCTTATGACGCCTTTTTTTTTTTTTTTTTAGATTTTATTTATCTGTTTGACAGAGAGATCACAAGTAGGCAGAGAGGCAGGCAGAGGGAGAGGGAAGCAGACTCCCTGCAGAGCAGAGAGCCCGATGCGGGGCTCCATCCCAGGACCCTGGGATCATGACCCGAGCTGAAGGCAGAGGCTTTAACCCACTGAGCCACCCAGGCACCCCCTTATGACGCTTTTTAAAAAGATCTATGTAGAACTTAATTCAGGAAAAAAACATTGACCTAATGTAGCTTATGCTTTTCTTCCATGATTTATAAATACAAGGTATGTATTGAAAAAATTTTACAACCATCTTTGTTAATCATTTTCTGAATTATGTTCTTCCTGGATTGTTTGTTCTTTTAATCTTTCTTTTTATTAGAATGAATTTTTAAATTAAGTAGTAAAAGTCAGAACTCATGCAAATTATTATTTTCAAAGTACAGTTTTGACTTTATCACATTTTCAAGTGACTGGTCTACCGTCCTCAGGTCTGTAAGAAAAAAAAATCGAAAGGGGTAATGGTTGATTTACATACCAATCAATGTACAGTCAAATAAACAGGAAGCCAAAGCCTTCAAGAAAAATGCCTTAATTTCCTATAATTATTAAAGGATTTGTGGATAAGAAAAATTCAGTATATAGAAGAACGAACATGTTAAATGCTTCTCCTTTTCCACTGATGGAGTCAGTGCGGGTTCACGATGGAAGGTGAGAAACAGTGTGTACTCTTGAAACAACAAAACACTGCTTCTCATCAGTGTCCCACCGCCGTGACCGACCCTCCCAGGCAGCGCGGACAGAAACCCCGTGAGGTACACTGTGTCTCTGCATGGAATTAACCGCAGGAAGGGGCCACAGTGTCGTGCAATGGGGACACCGACAAACTGAGAACGTCTCTGACATTTTGGGTTCACCGACTCTGCCTCCTCCCATCACCCCTCCCCAGGACAGCAACACGGGTTTCAGAGGTGTGCAGAGTCCCCCCAAGTCCCCGGCACAAGCCCTCTGTGAACCTTGACCTAGAGCAACCAGCAGACCCAGATTTATCCAACATCTCTATTTAGGTCTTTCTGTTCGTCTCAGCAGCAGGACCCCTTTGAAACAAACTTGGGCGTCTGACCTCTCAGGCCGCAGGCGCCTCCGACAGGGAGGCTTCCACATCTACTCAGTCATTTAACTTGATGCCTAATAGTTCGTGGTTTTGACTAAATTTAAAACAGCAGCTGGATCTGGGTGATGAAGGGAAGGACCCGGGTTCCTGGGCTGCCATCCCCAGCCTGCAGCGGCAGTGTCCTCACGGCCTGTCTTACCACCAACTCAGCCCAGCGGGAGGAGGGCTTGGCTGGGAGGCTGGGGGCCAGATGTGCCCTGAGTGCACCCTGCACACAGAGCGCCCCCTGCAGTGTTTTGCACGCCTGGGCAGCAGGGCACGGCCTCAGGTTACCGTTTTCCCCAGAAGAGGAGACACAGGTATTTCTAAGTCACTGGGAGCTGAACCGGCCCTGAGTCAGCAGGTCAAGTACAGATCATTTGCCAGCCGACTGAAGATAACAATTGTTAAAGAAAATGGCAAAACAAAGGCACCTTAACTATTCAGTCAAAATTGGCTCAATTAATCAGAATATTTTGGAAACAAAATATGGGTCAGTATCTTCATAAAATAAGGCTGTGTCTGTCCCCACGTCACATGGGCATAAATCTAGTCTGAGCCCTGAGGTCAAGCACGGGTTTGCATCTGCAGGTTAAGTGCAACGTTTCACTGGACAAGAAATGTTTGCATTGTGCGGGCCGGCGTGGGACCCTCAGGAACCACCATGAAACTGAGGGCTTAATGCACATGCATTTTCTTTAAATGGTCATAGAAATATATTGTCCCTACAGAAACTACTAGTTCTACGCCCCAGCCTCTACTCCGTCCTAACTTGTGCTTTGATTGAAGACTAATTTGAGGGGTAGTAGGGAAAAGTACTGTAATAAAAGCCAACTGTTAAATAACAGAGCCTGTGATTTAAAAATACACTTTTTAAGGAATTATGATGAGGAACATTCCAGATGGTCTATTTAGAAAAGAACACTTGTAAATGTCTTATTATTCCTGAAGGTTTTCTGTGTAGGATAAAGGCAGTAATCCCCACAGTGAACAAATATGGGATCGTATTTTTGAAGATGAAAGCAATCAAAAGCTAATGCAAAAGGCAAACATATTTACTTTCTTAATGATGACCTTAGCATTTGTTCTTCAACAGGATTCTCGATCCCGGCTTGCGCTGTTAGGTCACTGACATTCTTCTGTAGATCCTCAATGCGGTTTCCCATTTCTTCCAGTACAAGGTCAAGGAGACTTCAGACCACACCTGCTCATCGAGGTGACTGAAGAAAACGCCCAAGGCTACTGATGTAACTTTTAAACCGAGGGAATCACCTCTGGGTCAGCGCAAATTAACCATTTCCCTAAGGGTTTCGTAGTGTGTCTTTACCCTTCGAAGTGTGAGCTCGGTTCTGAAAACTTGGCTCCCTTTGTGTGGACACAGATTCAGACACATGAGATGGTCTTGTAGGTTTAACTATGTTTTAACCAAACTCTAATGAGTATGTATATATAATGGAAACTAATTCTCTTTAAAACCAACTTTCCTACAGTTTAATTTTACCATGTTTAAGGATTTTTTTTCCCTATGAGAACCCATCTACAGAATCAGAAGTTGAAGTAAATGGTTGCATATGCAAATACCTTAGATATAATTGCTAAGGAATGACCTTAATGTTATAAAATGGTCTCTAGCTCCCCAAGTCTTAGGGCAGAAGTTACCATTATCTAGGTTTGCTTGAAGTGGAAACAAACTTTCTATCCTAATTCTGTTTGAATTCATGTCTTAACAAAGCAGTAAGCTGACATTCGTATTATGTTTGCAAGTTTCTGATTGGTGGAGTACAAATGTCATTCATATTTATTTAGGGCTCGGTGGAAAGCCCCATCTGGGCAGTATTGTGCATTGTGTCCTTGTATTTTATCATTGTCATACAAAATGCCCTGTTTTGATGGTCAGGCAGGAAGTAATTACCTGTGAGTGGCAATTGCTACATCAGGATACCAGGGAGAGGCGCGAATGTAAACACCAGGCAATGCTAGGTCAATTATCCATTAGTAGCAGACAAAAAGATGTTCCATGATAATTGTAGAGTTCAAAAGCATCGCGGTATTTGTTATAAGATAGAAAAGGATATTTCTGAGGTTTAATGTTGCAGTCAGAGCTTGAAAATGTTCTTGAAGTTCCTGAAATAGATTTTCTGCCTGAAAAAATGAACCACAAAACTGAATGTAATATATATATGCCTCTTGATGTCTGTAATTAAATTAGATCTATCGCCTTCCTTTTTTAAAGAATATTTACTCTAGATGTAGGACATTTTAGCCTCATGGAATAGAATCATCCTTAGTTAGTTAGATTTCTGACAAGGTGCCGAGGACTTTCCATTCAAACGGTAAGGAAAACCTTTCCAGATGGCGCTGGGACAAGGAGAGAGCCCAACGCGTAACAAGGTCAAGCAGGCCTGCCCTCACCTCCCACTCCCCACATAAACTAGCTCGACAGGATCATGCACCCGAATGTAGGCGTTACAACTACCGATGGGCAGCAGGGGACGCGGGAGAATGTGACAACTCGCACCCCCCACCCCCGCGAGTCCCCGAGAAGCGCGGAAGCAGCGGCCGCAGCACCTGCCCGCGGCCTCCCTCTGGCCGCCCTGAGCCGGGGTTGCGGACGGTGTCCACCGGCGGCAGAGGCGCGGGCGCGTTTACTGAGACGAGCCCTAGTCCTACGGGCTCCGGGGCTTGCAGACCTGCGTGCGCAGTGCGGGGCGCGCGTGACCTCCGCGCGGGGACGAGAAAGCCCGGGCGGGGACCCTCTGGACTCTGCATCTGCAGGTGGAGACGCTGCGGCGCCTTCCCTGCGGACGGGCTCGCTTTCGTTCTTCCTCGCGTGGTCAGGATCACGCGGACAAGGAGGCGAAGACGAGCCCCCGGCCTGTCAGCCTGGCGTCCCGACGCGCGTCGGCCGGCGTGGCCGCGCGGGCTTTCCCGCGAATAGGGAGCGGGAAGGGGTGCGGCGCGGAAGGCTTGCAGGGGAGGGTGCGGGGTAGCCTGCCCCGGTCCCCTTCCGCCACGCCCACCCAGGACCCGCCCTCAGTCCCGGAGGCGGTGCAGGTGCGGAGGGACGCAGAGGAGCGAAGGGAGGGGACCCCACTCACCGCGTCGCCCAGCGCGTCCCCGCCGGGGGTTTTAGGTCCCCGCGTGTCCATGTCCAGTGGGTCCCAGTGTCCCGGTGGGTCCCAGTGGGTCAGATGGTTCCGGGTGGACCCAATGGGCCGGGTGGTTCCCCGTGGGCCCGGCGGCCCCCGGGAGTCAGCTGCGCTACACCCCGACAGGTCCCCGCGGCGGCGCAGGACTGCTTGGGGGGCCGGTCGCCGAGATGCTCAGGCTGCGGGCGGGGGGGCTTGGGGGGCCCTGGAGGAGCCCCGATGTAGGAGGCAGCGCAGCAGCTCGGGTCCCCAGAAGTGAATTCCAGGACCGACGCGGCCGCCTGTGCGGGGACAGGCAAACAAAACCGGGGCGGCACCCCGGACGAGGCCCGGCGAGGTGAGGGCTCCTCCAGGCCGGATGGTCAGCTTCCCCGGGGAGGGAGGGGCCGCCTTGTGCAGGGAGGGGCCTGTGCACCTGCTAGGCCGGCGGGGCCAGCCGGGCCTTCTGGAAGACAGGACACACCTCCCCTGCAAGGGCGGGTCCCCTCGTGCAGGCAGACAGCCACAGGCGGCCGGCTGTGCCCCCTGGGCACTGCTGACACCCTGGCCTGCTGACCTGGGCGGGGGCCAGGCAGGCCTTGCTCACCCTGCCAAGGACTGTTTGCTTTGTTTTCATTGCATCAGAGATGAAAGAGGAAGGCAGAGGGAGCGCCGCCTTATTACTATGGTAAAATGCACACAGTATCAACCTTACCATCTTAAGCAGTCTGACGGGAGTCCAACTGGGGGTCCGACTGGGGGTCTGACTGAGAGTCCAACTGCGGGTCTGACTGAGGGTCCAGCTGGGGGTCCAACTGGTGTCTGGTGCGGCGGCCCTGAGCACATCCAGGTCGTATTGTTGTGCCATGGTCCCCGCCGCCCGCCTGCAGGGCCCCTTCAACTCCCCAAAATGGAGCTCTGTCCCCACTGCTGGTGACCTCCATGTCCCCTTCCGGGACCCCTGGCACCCACCATCCTCCCTTCTGCCTTTATGTTTCCTGGTCACCTTTCTAAGGAGCTCGGGGAGGTCCAAGGTAACTGAGCCGCTGCCCACACACAGTCCGAGTGCGCTCCCCCCAGCCCATAACCCCCCTCCAGGGGACGGCCATCTCTTTACGTCTCTGCCGTTCCTGTGGTCAGCCTTAAAACTGAGACTGTGACCAAGGCCTGGCACACTGCCAACACTCGCATCCCTGTTCTGATTTGATTGAGGGGCTGGAAGGAAGATCTTATGACCCATTCCCTCCTTCCAGTGCCTGTCAGGCCTGTCTGGATTGTGGCTCGTGGGTCACTTCCTGGGTGACCCACCCCCCCAGGACTCTGTTTTTATCCGCTCCCTCAACAATAGGTGAACACCCAGGTTGTTGACTGTGTGTGTGAGACACGGTGTGCAAAGATGCCCAAAGTCGTTAATCATCAGGAGAATGCACATAAAACCACGGTGAGATCCCACTTCACACCTACTGCTAGGCTAGGATTGAAACAATGACGGGTGTGGGCGGCAGTGGAAAGTTCCAGCCCTTACAGGTTGCTGATGGATGGCAGCCAGTGTGGAGTTAAAGTTACCGTGGAACTTGAACTCCGCCTCTGGATATGTGCACAGGGAAATGGCAGCATACGCATAACACAGATGTTCACAGCAGCACTGTTAGCAATAGCTAAAAGTGGAAACGGGTGCCTGGCTGGCTCAGGCCGTGAAGCATGGGACTCTTGATCTCAGGGTTGTGAGTTCGAGACCCCAATTCAGTGCAGAGATTTAAGCATAAAATCTGAAAAAAAAAAAAAAAATGGAAACAGCCCAAATGTCCACCAATACATGACACACGGACAAGCAGAATGTGGTCCATCATCCAATGAGCTGTTACTGAGCCATGAGAAGGAGGCTGGAAGGTAAGCAGGGATGAAGGTTGGGAACGGTATGCTGAGTGACAGGAACCAGTCACAAAAGGTCATGCACTGTAGGGTTCCAATTCCATGAAATGTCCAGAATCAGTGAATCCGGGGAGAAAGCAGACTGGTGGTTGCTGAGGGCGGGAGAGGACGGGCATGGGAGACACTGCTCGGTAGTTAAGGGATATCTTTGGGGGGGATAATCTAAAATTAGCTCATGGTGGTGGGCGCATAACCCTTGCAGTCAGCTACAGCTCACTGAATCATGTACATTAAATGGGTGGGTTTATGGTATGTGAATCATATCTCAGTAAAGCAGTTATTAAAATAATAGCTTTTTAAAAGCATGGCCGTTTTGCTCCTTTTCATGTCTTTCCAAGCATCTTCCCTCTGAGAGGGGCTGAGGAGGAAAGGTGTGCAGTGTGAACACGGGGGTGTGGGAGATGGAGGGGGGCACCGTCTGGGTACTCCAGGGGGAAGAGAGGGTGCGGCAGGGAGGGTCGAGGGCTAAGCCCTGCGTGAGGGATACACCGCTTCCGGCCTCCGGTTTCTCTTGGAAGAAGGCAGAGGTGGGGAACTGCCTGCAGAAGGAGGGGCCTCGTGCAGGGTGATCTGCGTCCTCTCTCAGTCACTGAGCACCCAGCAAAAACCTGCTTGGCCTGCGGGGCCAGCCCGGCCGTCTGGAAGACAGGGTGCACCTCCCGTGCAAGGGCGGGTCCCTCTTGCAGGCAGACAGCCCCACAGGGCCGGGCTGTGCGGCGCTGGGCACTGCTGACACCCTGGCCGGCTGCCCTGGGGGCGGGGCAGGCCTTGTGAGCATCCTGGGAGTGTGGGTTGGGGGTGCGGGACTCTGGATGCTGATAACCGGTCCTAGCTGAGGTTCATGTTCCTGCGCACCCCACGCTGGCTATGCCTTCCTTCCTTTTAATTACCGGCAGTAGACAGAAGGCAGTGAGCTTGGCCTGGCCCACGGGAGCCTGGGAGGGAAACACAGACAAGTAGAGGCTCTTGTCTCTGAAGCCACTGGCCTGTCCCTCCCCTGCATGTGCTTCTCTTCCCCAAGGAGCCTGTCTGTGAGTCTGCCCAGCCGGGCCTTCGCTCATCTTTCAGTCTAAGCTTCCAGAACCCAGCTGACCAAGGCAGTTAGCACCCCTGTGCCCGGCAGGCCCCTGGGGAAGCAAAGACGGGGGAGGGGTCCCCTGCCTGACGGTGGCTGGAGGTCTGGGGGGCGGGTGGACCTGATACAGGTGGCCCAGGAACCCCCCCCCCCCATAGGAGGCAGAGCCTCAGAAACTCCCATCAGAGTCCAGGGTGTTAGGCCTGGGAACCAGTCTCCTCACTGAGCTGGGAATGGTGAGAAATGGTGTGAGGTCTCCAGGACAGAGAATCCCTAGGGTAGGTGGGAGGGTTCTAGAAGTGGAGCTGATGGGGGGGCGGGTGGCCAAGAATCGAGGCAGGAGTAACGGGTGGTGGGCGTTCAGAGCACACTCTCGGGTGGCCCTCCAGCCACAGCACCCACAGCCCGTGGTGCCCTTCCTGAGCCCAGGAGTCTGCGTTTCGGCAAACACATCAGTAATTCTTCTGTGCACCCGTGATGCGTGTGGTGTCGGGCCAGGATCTGAGTGGCCTCCACGGCTCCGGGACTTTTGGGGAGATGAACAGGAAGGCTTAGTCTTGGGGGGAGGGCATCATAAACACTACAAAGTCCCTGCTACTCTTGGGTGTCAGCAGGACGCAACTGAGAGACAAAGCTGTGTCTGTGGACCTAGGAGGATAGGAGAAGCGTCATAGAAAGCGGACTAGCCAAACACTTTCTGGAAGAGATACTATAGAATATAGAATAAATATAGACTATTTAATACATAATATAATTTAATTAGCAATATAAAATAAATATAATATATAATAAGTAATAATACTTATTATTTCCACTTTTGTTCATTTCCCCGATAACCCACGCAAGGCAAATATTGTTACCCATTTCACACATGACCCTAAACTTCACTAAGCTGTTTGAGATCATAGCGCATGGTCAGGAGCAGGGTGTCCGCACTGAGGACATATCAACAGAATGAAAGGGCCACCTAGAGAATGGGAGGAAATATTTGCAAGTCAGGTATCAGATAAGGAATCGATGCCAGAATATTTACACGGTTCCTAAAACTCAACAAGAAACAAGCCCATGACAGACTTGGGCACAGACTTGAGCAGACGTCTCTCCAACGTGGGCACGGACTCGAGCAGACGTCTCTCCAACGTGGGCACGGACTCGAGCAGACGTCTCTCCAAC
>NW_019154120.1:271451-426069 GCF_002288905.1 Enhydra lutris kenyoni
AAAGATGTGCGTGTGAAAAGATGCTCCACGTTCCTGGTCAGAGGGAGATGCAAATCGAAACCCCAGTGAGGTCCATTTCACATTCATTATGATGGCTATTAGCAAAGACAGAAACGGCACATGTCAGGGAGGACGTGGAGAAATTGGAACTCTCGTGTGTTGCTGGTGAAAACTTAAAATTGGACAGCAGGTCCTCAAAAGATGAAAACTAGAATCACCATATTAATCAGCAATTGCACCTCTGGGCATCTACCCCCAAAAGTGAAATCAGGGACTTGGAAGAGTATCTGTACACCCGTGTTCATAGCAGTGTTATTCAACAGCTGGACAAGGAAGCAGCCCATGTGTCCATGGACGGATGAGTGGATACAGAAAATGTGAGACACACCTGGGAATCTTATGCAGCCCTGAAAAGGAAGGGAACTCTGACACAGGTGCCACGTGGGTGAACCCAGAGGGCGTTATGCTCAATGAAAGGAGCAGTCACCACAGGGCTCGGCACCATGGGTGTCCCTTTCTGTGAGGCACACAGACTGTTCCCATTCTGACAGACAGAAAGCAGAGTGGCGGGTGCCAGGGGCCAGCAAGAGGGAGAAATGGGAGCTGACGCTCACTCCGGACTGCATTTCGGTTTGGGAAGATGAAGTTCTGGAGACAGACGGTGGTGATGGCCGCCCAGCAGTGTGACTGTCCTTCCTGTTAATGGAGCGCTTAAAGATGGTGAAAATAGTAACATTTGACATTATATATATTTTACCACGATTGTTCTTTGCAGTACATTTTGCCAGCTTCAGCTTCCTGGGTGGTACAGTCGGTTGAGTCAGTGGGGGGTCTGCTTGAGATTCTCCCTCCCTCTGCCCCTTAAATAAATAAATAAGTAAAATATCTATTAAAAATATGTAAGAAAAGAAGGGTTCTTTGGGGGTATAGACTTGGGTACACAGATTTGAGTATAGAATTTTTTGCTTTTTATTCTAAAATAGTTGCAGTGTTTTCATAATTTTATTTTAACTTTTTAAAAGATTTTATTTATTTACTTGACAGAGAGAGACACAGCGAGAGAGGGAACACAGGAAGGGTAGTGGGAGAGGGAGAAGCAGGCTTCCCACTGAGCAGGGAGCCTGACATGGGGCTTGATCCCAGGACCCCAGGACCATGACCTGAGCCAAAGGCAGACGCTTCACTGACTGAGCCCCCCCAGGCACCCTTCTTTCAGTGTCTTTAAGACAGTTGCTCCAAGGGGATGCCTGGGTGGCTCAGTCGTTAAGCATCTGCCTTTGGCTCAGTTCGTAATCTCAGGGTGCTGGGATCGAGCCCCACACCAGGCTCCCTGCTCAGCGGGAAGCCTGCTTCTCCCTCTCCCACTGCCTCTGCTTGTGTTTCCTCACTCTCTGTCTCTCTCTTTAAAAAAAAAAAAAAAAGAAGAAGAAGAAGAAGAAGAAGAAGAAGAAGAAGACGGTTGCTCTAAAGCCTGTCTAGTAGATCTGACTCAGGCCTTTTTCAGGGACTGACTCTGTTGAATTCTCTTTTTCCTTTCAGTGGGCCAGACTCTCCTGTCGCCTTGTGTGTCTTGTGATTTTTTGGCTGACCGACCACTGGACGTTCAAGTCTTATAATGTGGTGACTCTGGAAATCGGATTCTCCCCCTTCCCCAGGGTTTGCTCTTTTGCTGTCGAAGTTCTTTGGATTGTCGGCGGGCTGTCTCTGTGCCGAGAACCAGCCTGAGGCGTAAGCTGCTGTCTCCTCGGGTCTTGTCTGAGCCTTTCCGTGGGCACGCACAGTCCCTTCCTAATTCCCACCCATGCAGCTGTTTCTGAACGTCCTAATGTGTGGCTCCCAAAAGGGGGCCAAGGGGGCCCTTGCCCTTTCAATGCCCTTGGTGTCGCTAGAGCTGGAGCTGGAGGGGCGGCAGCGATGGCCGCCAGGCTCGGTGTCGGCACCTGTGTGATGGGAAGCCACCGTCAGTGTCAGAGCGTAGACCCTGCTACTGGGAGGACAGGTCCTTGCCCACCTGGCGTCTGCAGGCTGTTCCAGAAACACGTGCACAGCTGCCTGCGGCGTGGCTGGGTGGCTGCGACCGTGCTGAGAGCTCGGAGAGACCCAAACTGACGACTTCCCCTGGACAGTGGCAGGCTTCGGCAGACCCCATGGTCCCCAAAGAGTCCCATCAGACGGTCTGCCCGTGCAGCCGTTGCCCAGGTGGGGAGAGATTCCTGGTGCTCCCTGCTCTGCCCTCTTCCCAGCATCCTCTCCAAGGTTACAAGTGATGTTGGAAAGAACGTTGGGGTTTGAAGATGATGGCCAAGAAAGAATTCTTGAGCCATTTTTTGGTGCAAAAAGGAGATTTTATTAAAGCACGGGGACAGGACCCATGGACAGAAAGCGCTGTACTGGGGTCCTGAGGAGGGGCCCACTATATACTTGCAAGTTGGGAGGGTTACAAGGGCATAAGTCTCTAAGGAATTTGGGAAGCAGATTTGCAGGACCTTGGGGCTTGCCGGTGTTGGGAAAAGGTCGTTTATTGCCTCTAGTAAAACCTTCGTCATGAGGCCCTTCAGATAGATGTGTATCAATGGACCATATGCTTGGGAGGTGATTACCAACACGTATGTTGGGGATTTAGAGATAAAGTTAGTTTGCAAAAGAATTTTTATGTGTTAAAGTAGGCTCACAGGATTCTGGGGGTTGGGCTAAGATTGCCTTTTGCCCTCAGCGAGGTGTCAGCATCGAGGCAGCTGAATCCCTAGAGGAGGGTCACTCTGCCTGTATCAGGGACTCGTCAAGGGGCTGTAGGTAAGAGGAAATTTAATCATTTTTCTTCTGCGTTTCTTTCCTGCATCATTCCTCCCTGAACAATGTCGACCCTTAGATCATCAAGGTTGCTGCGGGTGGACGGTCTCATCTTCCTGCTGAGTAGGGGCATGGAGATGGGTCCCCATCGGTCAGTCGGTCCGTATAG
This sequence comes from Enhydra lutris kenyoni, assembly GCF_002288905.1. NCBI lineage: Eukaryota > Metazoa > Chordata > Mammalia > Carnivora > Mustelidae > Enhydra > Enhydra lutris. The sequence continues at coordinate 274,411 of NW_019154120.1, forward strand.
AGAGGGGAGTTACGAAAGGCAGAGGCACCTGAATCCAGGAGAGACCGCACGTGTGGCTCTTCCACATACGATCACCCATCAGCTGGAAGTTGTGTCGGCGAAGGCGTCTCAGCACCTGGAAGCGCACCCCACTCTACGGGGCCAGCTATGGTCTTGTGGAGATAATGGACGAGAGACGGGAGAAAATAGCCAAACCGGTTAGTGTAACAGAAAGATCAAGAAGCCGGCACAGAGCCCTTTGACAGTCGACAAAAATCCTGTTCTGGTCCAGGAGTTTCACCAGTTGTTAAGGGACAGAGATGGGTCTTTTAAAGCGCCGATTTGAGTATCCATGTCAGAAACCCGGAAACACTCTGTGACCATCGGAACATGGTGCGCATCGTATTTTGTTTTTAGGATCACACTCGTCCCACCTTGTGTAGCAGGTAGCACATCTAACACCGTTCTATTTCATGAAACTGCTTTGAGCATTCCTGTTACTTCGGTGTTTAGTAGACAGATGGTATTTTGAGTTTCACTTAGGGCTTTGACCGTGTACTTATTAAGTGCTTCCATGTGCCTCCTTCCAATCCCAAAGAGGGAACAAAGAGGGATGTTAGGTGCTCAGACCAATGAGACACAGAACATGTCCACCATTGTTGTAAATCTGGAAGGTTGGCCGGGTTGGTCATGGTTTTAATAATGTGTCGGTGCACCCAGGGAGAACCCAGAGTCCAGTGGTCTCTCCAGCCTGGGGGAAGCCATGGCACGAGTTAGAGCTGCATAGCCACTAGGTCCTGTTAGGAGACCAGCATCTAATTCTGGACCCTTTAACTCCAGTTGAGATGCCAAGGGCTATTCAGTTTTGGAGGTCCGTGTTTTGAATGTGTCACGAAAGACAGTCCGTTGTCACTTTGTAGGGACCAAGGGAGTCCAAATCTAGGGACAATTTCTCTTAGTGAACTTTTTGCCACCTCTGCGGCCTTTTTACCCGAATAAGTAGCCTGGTGTAAAGCCTGTATCACCTTCCACTGGTCATTCTTGGGTATAAAGATTTTTCCTTCGTTATTCACAAGCCAGTCCTCTGTCTCTCTTGGTCTGAATAGGCTGGACTTGTGGACTTTACTGGCCAGTAAAAGACTTTGTTTATTTTTTGCTGCCTCCTTGGATGCACAGTCTAGTGAATTGTTTCCTTCAGATTCTAAGGTCATATCCCTGATGTCCTTGACAGCTGCCTCCTTAGGTAGGTGTGCCGCCGTAGGAAGAGTAATAATTTTGGGCCCACATTTGATCGGGGAATCATGGCTTGATGAAAGTCCCCCTTTCTTCCAAATTGCTCCATGAGCATGCAGAACTGGGAAGACATATTTGGAATCAGCAGAAATATATATATATTTTTTACTTTTTAAAAACATTTTATTTATTTGAGAGAGAGAGAGTAAGAGCGAGGAGAAGGTCAAAGGGAGAAGCAGACTCCCCGTGGAGCTGGGAGCCCGATGCGGGACTCGTTCCCAGGCCTCTGGGATCATGACCTGAGCCGAAGGCAGTCGCTTAACCAACTGAGCCACCCAGGGACCCAGAAATACTAATTTTTAAGGCTTTGGGAATTGCAAAGCATGAGTGAGCACCAGCGCACACCCAGCTTTTCTTATTCCTTTTTTCAGGACACTATCGCCATCAGTAAACCGACTGTCATCTGTATTTTCAGTAGGGGCACCTTTTAAATCTCGTTGACAAGCATAAGCAAGATCAGTAAGTAGCCTCTGAAGAGTTATGCTCTGTGGAAGGACGACGGTCAGGCTCAGGCATGAGCGTAGCTGGTCTCACATCCGACAGGGGTCAAGCATTATTCCGGCGTATCTGTAAGCATAGCCAGGTATTTAATAAGCGCACCTACATCATCTGTCGGTGGCCTTTGTCTCTAAGACATGAACGTGATGTGAAGTCATTGCAGCCATGGACCATCGCAGAGTGAGCCTGGAGTCTCCTGCCAGGGAGACTGCTGTGTGCTTGGCTCAAGCCTTTGCTTGCCGCTGCATCCCAGTAGAGGCGGCGATCAGTGTGACTAAGGGATGACACCACCGAGAAGCCCTCTGCGTTTGAGGCCCTGCGTCAGCAGGATCCTAATTACAGTGAATCACAGGCAACTGGGAGAAAACTTGTCTCAAGAGACAAGGGCATCCCCAAGTGCGTCACCCTATCCAGTCATAAAGAGAGTGGGGTCGTCCATTATCTCCACAAGACCGTAGCTGGCCCCGTAGAGTGGGGTGCGCTCTAGCTTCTACGGAGCAATTTTGTCTTCCCAGCACAAAGCACTGGTCGCGGCAATCACTGACTTGTACGGCTGTTGGGGAATCTATCCCAATTCCCGTTGTTCAAATAATCATATGCCCATGGGGTCCTGCCATTCTCCCCACAGAACAACGAGCAGGGAGACGGTTTGTGCATGAGCAACCGTGCCAGCTCCTCTGAGCTTTACCTCAAGCTGTCTAGCTTAGGCAAACAACAAACATTTACAGAGCATCAGATCTGGAATTTAACATCCACAAATGTGTTATTGATGAGATAGCCAATTCAGGACTAATTTATTTTAAAAACAAGTGCAGTTTTAACAAACTTGGCCTAATCATTTCCATAAGCTCAGCAAGAACGGTGAGTGATCCTATAGATCTTTTAGAATCTGCTTTGCTGGAACTTTTTGTAAGGAATCTCTAGTTGAACTTTCAGTAGCCTCTCCGGGCCGGGAGCCAAGCCCCGTACTTGCCGTCAGACATGCCTGCCGTACCTGTAGATGTGGCGGATTCCTCTCCACAAGGTCCCCAGGACAGTACCTGGGAGGTCCTGCACCTGCCAGGAAGTGACATTCTTGACTCACCTGGTGAGGCTGCTGGGGACTCTGGAAACAGGTACCAGGCCAACAGTTCCAAGGGGCTTTATGGCCCCAGGTTTCATAAAGTCAACTTTAGTTCCTTAAAGCTGTTTGGTCATTTCTGAGTCTATGCACGTCTCTCAAATACGGCATTCCAGTCAAAGCCTTGGTAAAATGACCCATGTTTCCACTGACGTCCCATTACAAGGGAGAACAGATTCTTAGTGAACTTATGCAAATGACTATGATTGCCATGAACAGAGAATACTTATTGAGACCTTTTGAATTTCAGAGGGCTCGGGAGAGAGAGAAGTTAAATGCTTCAATTTGTTCACAAATGAATACTTTGTTATGGTTCTGTAAGTCATAGATATCTTTTTAAAAAAGATTTTATTTACTTATTTGACAGAGAGATCACAAGCAGGCAGAGAGAGGAAGGGAAGCAGGCTCCCCACTGAGCAGGGAGCCCGATGCGGGGCTCGATCCCAGGATCCCGGGATCATGACCTGAGCTGAAGGCAGAGGCTTAAAGACTGAGCCACCCAGGCACCCCCAAATCCATTCATTTCAATCTTAGTCCATCCTGACCAAACCTAAAATTCCTTTCCAAGGATTTCCCTTCACAAGCCTTCTCCAACTTGCTTTGCATTCAGATTTTGTCCCAAGCCATTATTTAGGACAAAATCACCTTCTTTTACTTTCAACAAAAATGCATTCCCATTTCTTATATCTTTCTTACATGTCTCCTTCTTTTGTACATACAAAGTTGTTTCCCTTATTTCCATCAGTCTTAATTACATTTAGTAGAATTTTGCATTCTTTGAAAATCTTAGTCTCCAGTAAAAACTAAGTAGTAACCAGTTGTGAACTGTTAAACCAGAATTATTTACGTGGCAAATTTATGAACCGATTAAGCACAAAGCATACCAACAGACCCAAATATTCTTGGTTTCTGTGCAGTAAGAAGTCGAAGGCACAAACCTACATCCAGTAACCAATGCTTTGCACTGTATCCTACTTGGAAAAGACTTACTTGTGCAACAAATTTCATCCCATTTATCATCCAAGCAAAGCTTTGAAGTTTCAGGTTACCAAAGACTTTGAAAACTCTGTTAACAATTACCCATGAACACTTGATTAATAAGTTTTAACAAGATTAACTATCATTTTAAGTCATCTTTTTGCTAACAAACTGCTACAGAGATAACACGAGCTTCTCTTTGACCTTCAATAAACCTCGGTAGACTTAAGTTCCATGTTTAGCGCTGATAACATTAAAGACACATCTATCTCAATTAAAACAACAAACTTAACTTAGTTCAAATACTGAATTATGTTGCTCCTGGGTCCTCCCCAGGATCATTTTCTACCCGACACCCTGGCGGGGAAATCTGGAGTGGGTGGAGTGGGGCCCAGGGGGTGCTCCTTGATGGTGAGGGGAGCAGGCGCCATGGTGCCTGGGGTGTGGAGGATGGTCCAGGAGCCAGTCAGGCCACACCCAAGCCGGTGCCCAAACAGGAGGAGGTGGGGGGGAGACAGAAGAGGCCAAGCGGAGGAAGGTGGAGGAGGTTCCTGGTTCTAGCGCTCATGACCTCCAGTGAAGGAGCAGATATCGTGTTTTCCCGCCAGCAAGGGGGACTAGGCCGTCCATCTTGGGACGGGGAATCTCCCTGAAGCAAAGGGAGTTTCGGCAACTGCTTGGGAATATTCCCTAGAGTCCCCATCCGGAGGTAGACTGACCACAGCTGGCTGCAATTACAGCCATTAACCCGGGAAATGAGGGAGAAGCCCCCACATGTATGAGGAGAGCAGTGAGACGGAGTCCCCTTTGCTAGGGACGGCCTGTGTGTCCTCCAGCAACGTGGGTCTACTGGGAGGAAGCCTGTTTAGATAATTATCCTCCCACGTGTTGGGAGGGAGTTCACCAGCCACCGCACTGAGCAGACACCGTCTGCAAGACGCCCTCAGGTTGGGGTCCTTGTGTAGAGCAGCAACGACACCCTAGAGAGGGGCTCTCACTGACAGATCCCACCGAGGCCACGCAGGGTTACAGCAGCTCTGTCCTTTCCTAAATTTTGCAATCCGAATTGTTTCCAGTGGGTTTAAAGGGCACCCCAAGGGGAGCCGTGGGAACTGAGGAAAAGAGGAGGTCCGTTACCTGCAAGACCCCCCCCCACTCCCGTACCGAGGTTCTTCCGAGCGGCCCAAGGCGTCCCCCTGAACAAAGTTGCTGTGACCACCGCTGCTCATGAAGGCCCCTGCGGGAGGGAGGCCTGCCCTCCCCCCACTTCCCCGTCACATTCTAGACTGTGCCAGTATATGGACTGAAATGCCGAGCCTTGAGGGTCATGCCATGAAGGTCACACCTTATTTTACCTTGCCTTGAAGAACCTGCCACTAACGAATCAGGGAGAACACTAGAAAAGTCTTACAAGGGGAAATGACCTGATTTTGTGATTTAAGCAGTTAGGGAAACAGTAAAGGAAAACAGCAAAGATGGAAATCCATCATGGTTTTAAGTGACACAGCAACACACGTGGTCCTTACAGCCAACTTCCCTGGAAAACAGTCCCCAGCTGGGTTTAATTCCATCGGGTACTGGTTTCGCCTGGCCAGTGGAGGTCCCTCGGGCAGAAGCCGCTAGATGAGGGGTGTGGAGGGGATCACATTAGATCAGTCAGGAGGAAGCGTCACACGGGAGTCTTAAGACTGGCAGCTGTCCTTGTGACTTAGGCGGCTGTCCCGTGCCAAGCAGACAACTGTGTATAAGAACAGCAACAAAGAGAGGGCTTGACGTTTCTGGGTTTTTACCATTCCGGCTAGGGGATACTTCCAGCCAAAAGGCAGACCTTCTCCTCCCTGTAGAGTAGCCACGGGCTAGAGGATTACAGCCTGAGCAATGGACAGGAAAGCTTCCTGGTAAGACAGAGCTCTTTGAAGGGCCCCGGAAAGGAGGGGAAGGAAGAGGAGAGAAAGTACATGCCGAGTTCGTGCCGCGGCTCCGAGTCCATATGAGTCCGTGTGATATCCTGGACTCAAAGCTCCACGTTCAGACACCGTAGGACGCAGGAAGGAACATTAGGAATCAAGGACAACAGCCAAGCAAGAATTCTTGAGACAACTTTGGTGCAAAAAGGTGATCTTATTAAAGTATGGGGCAGGACCTGCAGGCAGAAAGAACTGCCTGGGGTCATAAGGAGTGGCCCGTTACACACTTCCAAGCTAGGAGAGGGGTTAGGGTAAGGTAAGTCTCAAAGGAATTTTGGAAGCAAGGTTCCCAGGACCAGGCTAGCTGTTGTTGGGAAAAGGTCATTTACTACCGCCTAAAAAAACCTCAGGCACGAGACCCTTCAGATGTCTATCGGTGGGCCATATGCTTGGGGATGACGGCCGGTGTGTATCTGGGGGTTGAGAGATACAGGAAGTTTCCAAAGGAATTTTTATATGTTAAAGTAGACTTACAGGATTCTGGTGGGGGGGTGGGGGGCTTGGGCTCGGATTGCCTTTTGCCCTTAGCAAAGCATGAACACCGAGGCAGCTGCGTCCCTAGAGGACCGCCACTCTGCCCATGTCAAGGACTTGTCAGTGGGCTGCAGGTAGTAAGGAAATTTAGTGTTTTCTGCCTCTGCTTCCCGCATCACGAGCACCTGAAGAGCTTGTACTGCATACTTTCATGAGTCCCCAGAAAGGTAGCCCCACACCTCCCCTTGACCAGCCTCGTGTCTGGTTTGCACTCCGCACCGTGCCCCTCCTGGGGGGCTTCAGCCCCTCTCCAAAGCCGCCCCCAGGAGCACAGACGGTAGAACAGCAGCATTCTGTGTGGAGTACGAAGTTGGCCCTGCTCCTTGCGAACACAGCGCTTACGAGACATCAGCCTTCCCACGTGTCTCGGCAGAAACTCTGGAGCTCTGGCTTGGCTTTTGGCCACCGGCCCCTTCTCCCCTCAGGTAACCTCCTAGCCTGTCAGTGGGCTCCTGTCTGTGTCCCCCACTTGCCTTGGGAACAAAACCGAAAATCTGAGGAAAACAACATGAAGTTTCTTCATGTGACCCATTAATCAAGGCCCAGTCCTAATGAGGAAAAGCCATGGAAACAATCCGGCTGGGGGACCGACGCAGGTGTTCGCCTCCCTGGGAGGCTGGGGTGCTCATTCTAGTCAGAGTGTGGGGACCCCAGGAGAGGTGTGTGGAAGGAAGAGAGAGAAACCCGTAAGAATAGAGAGTCTTGGGGACTTGGTAACCAGTTAATAAACACTTGCTAATTAAACTTTCCTGGGGCACCTGGCTGCCTCCGTTGGAAGATCACGTGACTCTTGATCTCAGGGTTGTGAGTTCAAGCCCCATGCTGAGTGTAGATGTTACTAAAAAACAAATAAACTTAAAAAAAATTCTCTTTAGGGGCACCTGGGTGGCTCAGTGGGTTAAGCCTCTGCCTTCAGTTCAGGTCATGATCTCAGGGTCCTGGAATCGAGCCCCACATCGGGCTGTCTGCTCAGTGGGGAACCTGCTTCTCCCTCTTCTGCTCCCCCTGCTTGTGTTCCCTCTTTTACTATCTCTCTATCTCAAATAAATAAAATCTTTTTTTTTTAAGATTTTTATTTATTTATTTGACAGAGACCGCAAGTAGGCAGAGAGGCAGGCAGAGAAAGGGGGAAGCAGGCTTCCCACTGAGCAGAGAGCACGATGTGGGGCTCGATCCCAGGACCCTGAGATCATGACCTGAGCTGAAGGCAGAGGCTTAAACCACTGAGCCACCCATGTGCCCCTCAAATAAATAAAATCTTTTTAAAAATCTCTTTAGTATAACTTACTTTCCTTTTACCTTATGATTTTGCAAATAAAACAACTCTGCTACTTTTTGTCACACTCGGAGCAACGTCATAAAATTTAAAATACCTGAAGGAATGTGAATAAAAACAGAAAACTAAAGTTGCCTGGAGCATTTCTGGAGCCCATTAATTACCCTTTAACAAGTAGCCCACCCAGTAGGTGCGGCAGTAGGCCAGTAGGAAGAGGATCTCTGAGGGCCTGGAGCCGGGCTTCTGCTGGGCAGAGAATGGGTGTCCTTCCTCTCTGCTCCTGAAGTTTCAGTGTGGGCGTGAGACCAGCAGAAGAAACCAGATGCACAAGGCCCCTCGTCGTAGGGTTCCATGCACAGGAAATATCCAGAATAGGTAAATCCCTAAAAGCAGAGAGCAGATGGGTGGTTCCAGGGAGGGAGGGGAGCAGGGGAGGCTGTGGTTTTCCTTGGGGGGTAGAGAAATGTCTGGGAGCCAGACAGGAGAGGGGCTGGCCCAGCTTGCGAATGTACCAAATATCATTGAATCGTTCACTTCAACAGGGCTGAATTTGCGTTGTATGGATTTTGCCTCAATTTAAAGAATATAAGAAAAGGGGGAGCTTCATAAGCAAAAGTGTGTATTTCTGGAGATGAAGAGCCCAGTGCATGTGTGTCTGTGCAAGTGTCTGTGCACGCAGTGCGCGCGCACGTGTGTGCACGTGTGCCTGTGCATGCAGTGTGTTCACGTGTGTGTGCACATGTGTCTGTGCATGCCGTGTGTGTGTGCATGCGTGTGCGCACGCATGTCTCTGTATGCAGTGTGTGGATGTGTGTGTGTGCAGGCATGTGTGCACTACTTGGTTTAGCATGAAGCGTTGTCTTCGTCTGCCTTCCCGGTATGAATTTACCCCTCACGCCTGCGTCTTTTCTCCAGGAAGAGTTCTTGCTGTGGGAGGAGCGAGCAGGGAGGCTGGCAGTCGTGAGCTTTCTCTTGCACGGCGACACCAGAGTCCCTACCGATGCATAGTTGGCTTCCGCAGGCCTTCCTCCCCTTCTTCCACACACCTTCCTCGGTTTCTTGAGTTCTGTCTGTAAGTTCTCGCTTCCTTTGTTGCTAAGGAGCCTTGGGCTCATTCGCTATCATTGCTGCTCTTCCTCAAACACTCCGCTTTGTGGAGTCGTGTATTTCTGCAACGAGAGCTCATGCCAAAGCTCGACTCTTCGCGCTACAAGATCTTGCATTCCTTTTTTCAGCGGGTTTTTATCAGAGAGTAAACAAGGGTCGTGTTCCAGTTTTTTTCGTCTTGTGTGGCTGGCATCTTATTACTCAGTTTGGATTGGAAATGGTGTCTATTCTGATTATTAGCGAAGAGTTTTGAGCAAGAGACAGCCTCATTTGCCTCCTCTTATCTCTCACATAACCTGCCACCCGGTCAGCAGGACAAACCACTTAGCCAGAACTTCCATTTCGCTTTGTGAAAAGTGAGTGAAAACTTTCTGAGGACTTGGAGGCCTCTGGTGTGAGGTCGGCCGTTCTCCGAGCTCTGCGCGTCACTGTGTCTGGGCTCTGCTTCTGCTGGCTAACACTGGGCTCATTCTGGTATTTTCTGTCTAGATTTGCTCAAATTCAAACTTTGTCTTCTCTTTACTCAGTGTAGTTTCATTGTGGGTTTTCTCTCTGAATGTGTTATAAATCAGTCCTTGAAAAATGTATAGTAGTTAAAATCTTGTAAGAGTCCCACAGACCCTACCTCTTCTCTGGTCCCGGACTTAGGAGAGTCCCACCTGCTCTGGTTCAGTTTCTTCACACCGCAGTTACGCCCTTCAGCTCCGCGGCGTTTTCAGAGAGACCCCGGTTTTGTATGCGGTTCCTCGTCCCTCACTCAGGGACAACGTCCCTGACAACATCCCTGACAACAATCTCTAACTGCAGGGTTCTGTCAGCTCCAGACACTGAGCGGTGCCCTTTGCGCCGCAGACGTCATTGTCGTTCACGGTTCACCAGTCTTCCCAGGTAGAGAGTCTTTCTTCCTTCCTGTCTTCCTCCCCTCCCTTCACTCCCTTTTTTCCTCCCTCCCTCACTCTCTCCTGTCCTTTCCTTCCTCCCTCCTTCCTTTCCCGAATACTGTTATTGTCTGGCAAATTTTACGAATTGCATGTATTTCTCTCAAGATATTTTAAAACTTCACACACACTCTGTTGTTCAGTCACCGATACCTTTCACACTTTCTGGATACTGTCCAGAAGAAAAGCGGAAAGCACTCAGCTCCCAGCAAGGCAGTGGTGGCTCTGACCTCCCCGGGACCGGTGGAAACCAGGCTCCTGCCTGATCCCTGGGCAGCATCACGAGAGCGCCGCCCCTCTCCTTTCCCCAGTCAGGCTTCTGGAGGCTTCGGAAATAGGATTCACGCAGGTAGTGTTTTGTGCTGTTGTTTTCTTTCTCTCTCTCTCCCTGTTTAAGATTTTATTTATTTGAGAGAGAGGGGACGAGCCCAGAGGCCGAGGGAGAAGCAGGCTTCCCGCTGAGCAGGGAGCCCAAGGTAGGACTCGATCCCAGGACTCCTGGGCCATGACCTGAGCCGAAGGCAGACGCTTCACTGACTGAGCCCTGGGTGCCCCCTACAGTTGTTTTCTCTTTTCTCTTGGTTGGCTGATGGAGCTTTTTAATAAAGATCTTATTTATTTATCTAAATTTTATTATTTATTTATTTTAGAGAGTACACACGCACAGGCTAGTGGAGGAGGGTCAGAGGGAGAGGGACAAGCAGACTCCCAGCCGAGTGTGGAGCCTGTTGTGGGGCTCCGTCTCAGGATGCTGACGTCACCCCTGGAGCCGGCACCAAGAGTCGGATGCTCCGTGGATGGCGCCGCCCAGATGCCCCCGACGGATGGGAATTTCAGTAGTTCCGGAATGTTCTCAGCACCAGCCTGTCCACTCTGCCCCCTGCTGCGAGTCAGGGGTTTCATTTTTGCAGTCTGGGGGCCCCAGGGCCCACGCTCTCCGGGCTCTCCCTCCACCTGTGCCTCAGCGTCCCGCTTGCCTTGACTCATGCCGGACCCTCGTCTACACCGCCAGGCGGTGGCCGCCCACCGGCTCCGCCGCTCCGTCTCTGCTCCCTCTGGATCTTACTGCAGGACAACTTGCCTTTCTGTTTACAGTGCTTTTGGGGGAGGGGCAATCCTTGTCGGGGCTGGGGGCTCTGCCTGGACCAGGTTAGCCGCCCCCCCACCCCCCACAGCTCCTTCTCAAGGGGAAAATCCATGCTGCTGCTGGGGCAGGAGCTAGACAGGAGCACTGTAGGTCCACCCCCTTCTTTCCTGTTCCTCTGAATATGTCCTCCATCTGTTTTTGTGATTTGTCACTCAAAATCTGAAGTGCTAACAGTGTTCCTGCGCAGGGCTGCAGTGATCTGAGCAGGGACCCCCACACTCCAGGCTCTCAAAGGCAGGAGGAGGGCTGAGAAGGGCGGGAATATCTGTGACCTCTGACGACACCTCCGGGGCCTTTCCTGTGTCCAGAAGAGGCCAGAGAAAGGCCCGCAAGGACAGATCTCTGTTCCTCAGGGCGGGGGTCGTGGGGTGTGCTGTGGGTCCCGGTGCTGGAGCTCGGGTTTGCTGTCCCCACAGGCGGTCTTCATCCTAAGAACCATCATTGATGGAACTGACCGTGGAGCTGCTGTGTTTTCAGGGAATCTATATGGAGCGTTAACGAAAGGTGTCCTTGATGTCTGCTCTGGGTTTGGTTTGCGTGTGGCTGCGTGGGAGTCCCGGAGGGCTCACGGAGCCTCCTCTACTGGGAACAACACCGGTGTATGGGTTGGAAAGAGCAGAAGTGGGCTGCACTGGGTTTGTTGGGGCCCGTAGTCTGGGGCCGTGTGCAGTGTGTCTGAGTGTGGTTAAAGGCCATCGGGGAGGTGGGGAGGTGGTGGGAGTTTCAGAACCGGACTGTGCGTCACAGGAAAAACGCTCGTCTGTAAGGAACAAACCCATTCCGGCGGCTGAGCCCAGTGACATTCTCGTGGATGTCGGGGCCTGACACTGCTGGGCTGCCATGGCGACTCCGCCCTGTGCTGCCCGTCTAGCCTCCGGGACCACCCAGCCGGGGACCACGCGCCAGGCCACGTCCCGGTGGATTCTCCACTGCCCGGTCTGCACGGGCCAGCGGGTGACAGTGAGCACGAAGGGCCGGAGGAGACCCAGGGAGACGCGCCCGAAGTGGCAGACGTCGAGCCCGTCAGCCTTCACTGGCTGGTGCTCAGCCATTTGGCTGCTCCAAGATGGGGGTTGTGGGACTGGGGGCCGGCGGGGCCTAGCCTGGGCCGCAGCGGGTCAGCCTGCCCGAGGGAACGCGTGAGCTCAGAAGGCACAGAAATACCCGTTTGTCACACCCACTTCACGAGCGGAGGCCGTGGCTGGACCCGTGAAGAAAGCCTCTGGTGGCAGGGGGGGGGGGGCTGTGGGGGAGGGTCAGCAGGGACGACCACTGCGGGCTTTGGAGCAGACTCTGGAAGTCCAGTATTCCTGCACTTTGCCACCCAAGTTCCAGAGTGAAGCCTCTGTCCAGTCTCCTTGCAGCTTCCTGAGATGAGGTGACAGCCACCTGGGGTCGGCCCAAAATGTCCCAACTCCTAGGACCAAGGTCACCTTGGTTTACATTTCATTTTAGAAATGCCATTGGTTAGGCAGCTTCTGACAGGGCTCCTGGAGGAGTTGGTGGCTTTTGGTGGCACCCTCCCACGTGGGGGAAGAGCCTAGTGGCGTGGTCTTCCCCAGCAGCAGTGACAGGGTGGTCCTGCCTCTCTGGGCACAACTCCCACCATCTTGGGCCAATCCAGTCTTCAGGGCCACTTTTCCACATCTCTGCTCCGTCTTCACACAGTCTCCTCCGTGTGTCAAGTTTCCTTCCTTCTGCCTTCCTTCCTTCCTTCCGTCTCTACACAGGGCCCAGCCGGATAATCCTGGACCATTTCCCTAGAGCAAGACTCTGAACTTAATCACACCTGCATTTTCAAAAATATTTTATTTTTATTTATCTTAGAAGATTTTATTTTTAAGTAACCTCTACACTCCACGTGGGGCTCGAACGCACAGCCTCAGAGCAGGGGTCGCTCGTTCCACTGACCGAATCAGTCAGGGGCCCTGCATTTTTTTTTTTTTTAATAAGGTAACATTGCCAGGTCCTGGGGGTGAGGATGATACGTCTGGGGGCTATTTTCCGTCCCAGCACAGCCTGGCTGGCTCCTTCTGTTTGGGACTACAGGAAGCCACGGGACGAGGCAGCATGTCGGATGAGCTGTCCTCCGTTCTGCTTGACTGACGGATGGTTCTAGGCCGGCGAGTACACCTCGGGACCCAGATGGTTGGTGTTTAAAAGGACTTAACAGTGAACTCTCCAGTCATCAGCTGGCCTTACTGGAGAACTTTGTGGGGTGCAGTCCTGGACCAAGGACGCCAGACTGTACCCACGTAGCTGGACTCTGTAGATACGGTCTGGTGTGGACGCTTCCCGATAGCCCTGATGGCTCCGAAACAGCCACGATGGCGACGATTGGCCCGAGTACGCCCGGATGAACAGGATCAGCAGCTGTGACTCCAGATGCTCCAGTGAGAGTCAGGAGGAAGCTTCACTCCAACCCCCAGGACAGAGTGAAGCCTCCAGGGCCCCTGGAGCTCGGGGAGAGGGGGCTGGGTGGGAACACCCACTTTTCCCTCCTTGCCCTGCCACAGCAGCCTTGTCCGTGGTTGTGGTTGTGTTTTTCTCCCTCTACACATTCCTGATGTTTGTTTCCTGGGGATACTCTGAGTAGCCTCGACTCAGAGATCCCTAACATCAGCCTCGGGGATGGGAGGGGATTGAGAACGAGCCTGTGTTTTTCCTGCTCAGTGCACCAGACTTGTCTGGGCCTTAGTCTCAGGGAGGTTGGAGCTATTCCATGATTTCTCTGAGACCTGCCTGGTAGGAAGGAGGGCAGGCCACACCTTGGAGTGGGAAGCTGGCCAGCCAGGTGTGTGGCCCCAGGACCACATTCCCTTTTGGGGTGTTTCAGGTCTGCCGTTGTGGAGATAGGAGCGTGAGGGGAGCTGCTCTGTGGACAGAGTCCTGGGGCCCTGCAGTTGGTCTTCTCCACGCTGAGTCCCAACTGTAAGGGTGCTGGGCACAGGGGGCCGGCTGGCTTCTCACAAGTGTCCCCAGTGCCCCTCCATCCCACCTGGCCGTGGGCTTCACGCACGCCCAGCCCACCAGCATCTTTGTCTGGAGCACCTTCCTGAGGCCCCCAGGGCTCCCCTTGGTCAGGGAACTCTGGAATTCTTGTTTCTTTATGTCAGCGGACACCCTGTGAGTTCACCTCCCGGAACTGTGTGCCTCAGATGAAGCCCGGAGCACTTAGCAAGTTACAGCGTGGAGACACTCTGCGGCAGGCAGCCCCGGCTCCCGCCCTAAGTGACATCTTGGGCCTGGTTTCCCAGAAGGGCCGCCCCCTCAGCCTCACCGGAGACCAGGTTAGCCTCTGACACCTGCTGCTCGGGCTCGGCCTGCCCCTCGGGAAGGGGAGCCTGACACTGGCGTCAGAATACGCGGCCGCGGAAGGACCGCGGGGGTCCCCTGGGGGCGCTCAGGCACGACCTGCGGGGCGCAGACGCTGCCCCCGTCCCCACGAGAGGGGATCCCCAGGGGAGGAGGGCTCCGGGCCTCGCGCAGACCTCCTCCAGAGGCAGGCGCGGGTCCTCCGCTCTCGGGGGCGCGCCGCGTCCACAGGGCCCCTTGCCCCGGCGCAGGTCGGACGCGCCCACGTGGGTCCCGGGCTCCGGAGGCGCGGCCTCGCCGGGGAGGTGCTTCCTGACCCCAGCCCGGGCGTGCGGGCGGAGCAACGTCGCCCCCGCGCCCCCGACGTCCGACCCGTCCCCGGCTGTGCGGTGCGCTCTAGGACCCAGCGCCGCTTGGCCCGGCGCCCGGGCGGGCGGGGCTCCTGCATTGTGACGTCACGCGGAGGCGGGGCTGCGGCGCTGGGACGGACAGACGGACGGAGGACGCAGGACAGACCGGGCGGGGCCGGCGCGGGCGCGGCCGCCGCGGGTGAGGATCGGGATCCGGGTCCGCAGGCCGCGTGTGGACGCGGACGCAGCGCGAGGGCCGCCCGCCCCGGGGTCGCAGCTCGGGGATCGGCGCGGGCGGCGGGTCGCGGGACGGAGCCCCTCGGACCGTGCGCGCGTCCCCCGCCCCCGCCCGGCCGGGCGTCCCGCCGCCGAGCCGCCGGCCTCCCTCCCTCCGAGCGCGCTCGCCCCGGCCTGAGCGCGCTCCGCCCCGCCCCCGCCGAGCCGCCCCCCTCGCAGACCCGCGGGCCCCGCCGTGCGCCCGGCGCTTCTGTCCCCTCGCGGGGTTGGCTCGCGCGCGGAGGGCTCGCGGGGGCTCCGGTGTCGGCGGGGGGTGCCCCGGCCGTGAGTCCCCGCGGTGCCCTGGCTCGGAGTTCTCAGCTCTTCTCTCCCGCCAGGCCCCGGTGGCGGAGGGTCGCCGGGCAGCAGCCGCGATGTGGGGGTGACCGGCAGCGCGCGATCCGGGAGCCCGTGAGAGCAGCGGGGACCTGGGCCAGGTGGACGTCCGTCGGCGGGCAGGGCGACGCAGGTTTTCGGGATGGAAGCGGAAGGCTTGGACTGGCTTTTGGTCCCCTTGCACCAGCTGGTTTCCTGGGGGGCAGCCGGGGCCATGGTCTTCGGAGGGGTCGTGCCTTATATCCCCCAGTACAGGGACATCCGGAGGACTCAGAACGCTGAGGGCTTCTCTACCTACGTGTGTCTGGTGCTCCTGGTGGCTAATATTTTACGGATCCTCTTCTGGTAAGTTGGGGGCTTCCTATGGGGGTGCTTCCAGGGAGATGGCTTTCTCTTTTGGGGGTTCCGGAGTGGGGTGGGGGTGGTGGCAGGAGCTGGCCGGTTGCATGCGATCATTTCCCAGGAAAAATGGGGGACTGGAGTGGAGACTCTCAGCCTTGGTCTTCATTTCATGGCACTCATACCTGGGGAGAGATTTTCCCAAAGACGACTGGGTGCTGGGCGAGGTCCTTGAACTCGGTTCCTTCCCTCAGGATTGCATGGGGGCAGGAGAGACGAAAGAGGGAATGAAGAAGAAATTAAGACTAACCAAAAGTGACAAGCTGTGGGAAGGGCATACCACTGACCACGGAGCCCCTCAGGAGGGGACATCAGAGCCCGGCAGGAAAGAGCTCAGGGGCTGGGTGCGCGGAGGGCCGTCCCCTCAGCCTTGTCTGTTGTGTGTACAGTTTTGTTCCATTCTGATAGGAAAGGCAATTTTCTGGGTACTACTTAAGAGACTGTGTTTTCCTTGCCAGTCCCAGTGCCGCTTGCTCTTACTATCGTTTGCATTCTGGTGAGGAAGTCTGAAGTTAATTTTAATAGTTGCTAAAGCACCGCATGTCTGGGAGGGGGCATTTTTAGAGGAAATGAAATGGTGTCTTATGACCGCCTTTTTTTTTTCTTTAAAAAGAGGAAGAGGTGGCAGTTGGAGAAGAGGCAGAGGGACAGGAGAATATTGAGCAGACTGTGTGACCGGCGCAGAGCCGGATACAGGGCTTGATCTCATGACCTGAGTGGGGTCAGGTGCTTAACAGACAGAGCTAGCCAGGTGCCCCATTACAGCCCCATTCTAAGATGGAAGAGGTCTGGAACTTTCTTCTTGACTGTCCACACATATAGTGAGACAGGTTGCTCAGCCTGCTCAGGAGGAGGACAGCTGAGTGCAGAGGTGGGACAAGGGTTCCAGGCAACTGGCGTCCGGAGCTCTGCTTCTGGCTCCTCCTGTTGGCTTTTTGGTAATGGACTAACCACATTGTTTGCTAATTCTTTTTTTTTTTTTTATTTAAGATTTTATTTATTTGACAGACAGATAGAACACAAGTAGGCAGAGAGGACCCCAGAGGGAGAGGGGGAAGCAGGCTCTCAGCTGAGCAGGGAGCCTGACGTGGGGCTCAGTCCCAGGACCCTGGGATCATGACCCGAGCTGAAGGCAGCTGCTTAACTGACTGAGCCACCCAGGTGCCCCCTGCTAATTCATTTTTAAGTCAACTTTACGGAGGTATGATTTACATTAAATAAAACTGCCCATCATAAGTTCACAGTTTGACGAGTTTTGACAATGTCCCCTTCCCATCATCATCACAACCCAGATAGGAGTTTTCTGAGCCCAGAGGTTTGCTCTCTCCTCTGTGTTCCATCCAGGATGGGGC
This sequence comes from Enhydra lutris kenyoni, assembly GCF_002288905.1. Classification (NCBI taxonomy): domain Eukaryota; kingdom Metazoa; phylum Chordata; class Mammalia; order Carnivora; family Mustelidae; genus Enhydra; species Enhydra lutris. The sequence continues at coordinate 291,276 of NW_019154120.1, forward strand.
CATCCAGTGGTGCCAGGCCCCAGGCTACCTTTGATTTATTTTCACTGTGTGTTAGTTTTGCCCTTGTCTGGGGCTTTTAAAAGGTGAGCCAGTAAGTCAGCCCCTCCAGGGAGAATTTGTCACATCCCCAGGTGTGTCTCTGGGTTAGGAGGCTACTTTGGAAGGAGGGCTCATGGGTGCTTATTTCTTTCTTTGGCACAAGTTGAAAACGCACATTTTGAAGATTCCTCCTTTCCCTCCGGCTGGGGGCAGAGATCACTCGCCTTACAGTGACGTGTGGCTTTTTCTAAAATGGCTTTAGGGGGCGCCTTGGTGGCTCCGCGATCTCTGTCAAATAAATAAATAAAATCTTAAAAAAAAATAAAATGGCTTTAATCAAGTCTGAGGTTGAACAGAAGCAGTTCCTGAAATATAATTGTGTCTGACACCATTGTTAATCCCGAGTGCACTGGAGGGTCATTCAGGGGTCTCCCAGGCTGAGGTTGTGGAACAAGTTTTCTCTTGCACGGGGGGTGGGGGGGTGCCTGGCATCGGCTTGCCTTGTGGGGGAAAAAGATCAGTCAGGAGATCTCTTCCTAGTGTGCTTCTCCTTCACAGTCGCAAAAAGAGGATAGAATAGCTAATGTACATCCAAATACCTGGTTTGGAGAAGTCAGCAATTACACTAATTTCTTGAATGCCGAGTCTCAGGGCTTTTGGGTTTAACAGACATGTGGGCTGGGAGTCCTGTCCCCACTCCAGGGCCTGAGACTTTGGGAAGCAGAGTCTGGAGCTCTCCTAATGGGGCACTGGGCTTCTCAACTGTGGGCTTCTAAACTTCATCCACTGGCAAGTCTATTTCTATCCATCCAACTGGTCCTTTCCCAGAGTCAGCACCCTGTGCTGCCCCGGGTCACCGGAGTGGTTCTGTGGCGACATGTGAACACACAGGACTGCCCTCAGCCCACATTCCAGGAGACTGCAGCAGTGTGTGGGGTGGAAGGAGGGCTGGCCAAGGACACTGGTCCCTCCTCCAGAGTGTCTCTGGCCCAGGGGTGTGCTTTTCCTGCATTTCACGCAGGACAGTCCTTGCGGTCACAGTGAAGCCCGGCAGACGGGCTGAGCTCTGTCCAGGACTTGGAGTCATGTGGGCTTCTCTGCCCACCAAGTCCTAGGCCCTACTCCTCGGAGAGGGGTGCACATCCTCCCTTTTATTTCTTCTCTGGAGCCTCTGAAGCCCCCACTCTTGGGTCCTCCAGCCTTTACGGGTTAGCAGCAGCCCGTGGGTTAGCGGGTGTTGGAGGGTTTCCTGCGTTCCAGACCCTGGTCCAGATGCCATGGGGTTTGCATGTTAGCAGAAGTGCTGTGTGGGGCGTACCTTGTACACAACATGGGTTGTGGCAGGCTCCAGGTGAGACGGAAGCTGTGTCTATACTAGACCAGGGCTGGACTTAGAACTGAAGAGTGTGTTTCCCAAAGCCGGCTGAGACCACAGTCCTCGGAACTCTGGTCTTTGAAGACCCCTGCGGATTTGTGGTATGAGGGTTGTGAGTGGCTCGCAGTTGTGCGGCAGAGGGGAACTGAGTTGGGTAAACCCTGGGTTTTCTTTTTTTTCTTTTTTTTTTAACTTATTTTTTAAAAGATTTTATTTATTTATTTGACAGTGAGAGAGAGAGAGAGATCACAAGCAGGCAGAGAGGCAGGCAGAGACAGAGAGGGAAGCAGGCTCCCCGCTGAGCAGAGAGCCTGATGTGGGGCTCGATCCCAGGACCCTGAGATCATGACCTGAGCCGAAGGCAGAGGCTTAACCCACTGAGCCACTCACATACCCCAACATGGGTTTTCTAAAACTTGTGGAACTCTAGTGCCTTTCTTTCTTTCTTTCTTTCTTTCTTTCTTTTTTTAATTTTAAAACTTTTTTTTTCTTTTTAAGAATTTGAGAGAGAGCATGAGTGCGGAGGGGGAGAGAGAAGCAGACTCCCTCCAAGCTGAGTTCCCCCTCTGATGTGGGACTAAATCCCAGGACCCCGAGATCATGACCTGAGCCAAAGGCAGATGCTTAACAGACTGAGCCACCCAGGTGCCCCCTCTAGCACCTTTATTTCTTACAGTTCTTATCATCCTTTCGCAAAACTAGCATTCAGCAGGTTATATTCTATGAAATGCTTACAGATAGTATTTTGACTCAGAAGAGTGGCGTCAGGAGAAACCAGGCGAAGGGCTAAATGATGCCTCATGACTGATGTTTGCAGACTTGTGATTTTGTAGAGAAGGGCAGAATGAGGTGCAGGAGGCCGGGGTGCTGGGCTGGTATCGCAGGACCTTCCAGCCCTAGCCTTCTCCGTTCACAGAGCTGGTTCTCAAGCTCCATTCTAATTGGGTGGAAACACTAACAGGGACAGTAATGTGTTAGATGTTTAATAACATTGTATCAGAGATGCGGTGACATTGTATCAGGAATAAGGGAACACTAGAGGGGCGACACCCTGTCCGGCATGTAGTAAGACTGTATTACACACGGTAACATCGTATCAGATGCAGTGTGCATCCTGCTCACATTGTATCAGAGATGTGGCCCTGTTGGGCACACGGTAACAGCTAAGGGTGTAGCAGTCAGTGTGACACAGGGAAGGAGATAGCTTCTTTCTACTGGAGCTTTTCTGTTACTTGGAAGACATGAGAAGGTGTCCCGTGTAGAAACTTTTGCTCAGACTTGGTGAAACATCGCCTCTCCTGAAGTGTGTGTCTTCCTAGGGGGAAAGACAAACCCTTCAGACTGGCTTATCTGAGCAGCACGCCCTGCGCTCGTCGGGTGGGCTCTCCTATCATCTGCCCTCAGGAGAAGTCGTGCCAACACACATTCTCAGGCCGGAGAGGACAAAGTGCTGACATCTCTGTCACTTTAGTTCTTAGCTTTAAAGGAAGAAAAAGCTTAACCAATTTGATAAGTAAAAAATGTTATCTTTCTATTTTAATTAGTCTCTAAAAGTTACTAATGACATTGATCCTCATTTCATATTTACTTTGTCTTTTGTATATTGCTTGTCGAAAGTTGTGCTTTTTGAAATTTGTATCTTGTTTAGCCTGTCTTTCCAAAATCAGTTAAATATTCACCTCTGTGCCCTCTTACTTTGCTTTAGATGGTCTTGTTTTTATTGTAAATACTGAGATCATCTGGATTCAGTTTTTGGTGTAGGGTTTAAGGGGAAGTGCAAACCTTGATTTCTTTGCCCACAGTTTTTCTAGTCGTTGTTTCTGTTGAGAATTTAAAAAAAAGTGGCCTTTCTCACATAATGGCCAAAATTGCACATCTTCAGCCTCATAACTGGCAGTTAGCTTGGTGTGAGGAGCCCCAGAATACCCTGCTTTACTGGGGTCCTTCCCACCTGCTCAGGAAGCACTTCCTGTCTCCTTAGGCTGACACTGAACTTTTGCTGTCCCCTTGTCTGACCTTCACCTTAGAGGAGTTGACCCCTGGGGTCAGCTGGGTAACCAGTGGGATCCAGCTCCTAGAAAGGACTAGAAGTGTCCTTAATGGCCTTTGGGGTAATAGCTGCCCTTTACGGAAGAGGCAAGGCCCAGAGGCGGTGGGTCCAGCCGCAAGGGCTGTGGAACCAGCCTAGGGTGGAGTCTGTGGGCTCCCCCGGTCTGTGCCACTGGCTTCGAAAGCTCCAGGGCACAATGGCCCTTTCTTGCTCTGACCATTTAGCATTTCAGCTCCTCTCCTGAAGGAGGGGTCCACACGAAGCAGCAGGATCCCCAGTGAGCCCAGGTGACATTTCCTGGGGAGGCAGGAGTAATCTCGTGGTGATGGAGTTGTCCTATCTGTGTCCTGGTTCCTCTGGGGCCCAAGGAGTGCGGGCCTGAGGCTTTGTGACCCCAGACTGCTCTGTCCTTTGCTCCGAGGACACAGGCCAGGCCTTAACCTCAGAACCCGTGCAGAATGCCGGTGCTGGAACTGGTGTCGTGGTTCCCCGCTTCCCAGGGACTATCTGGCTATTCCTGGTGGCTGGACCTCCTGCGGGCTGGTGGCCTGCTCTCTGCTGCTGGGCCAACTCGCGCTGGCAGGGCAGACCCTGGGCAGAGGCATCCCCTCCGGAGAGGTGTGCGAGTTGGCTAGGACGCCGGCAGGGCGGCGCGTGCCCCAGACTCGGTCTTGGAGAAACTGACTCGCGCTGGAGCGGGGCCAGAGTCAGCATCTCTGTGCGAAGAAGCGTCATGTTTTCTCGACCGTGTAGGGAGATGTTCTTGCTGTGTAGGCAAAGGTGTGCTCCTCGGCCAGGAGAGCTAATCTTGACCTTCACAACAAGCCCAGAGCTGAGTTTTTGTCTTGATTTCTCATTGGTTTGATGTTGGCGGTGTGGGGGAGCCCCGGCCCGTGCCCTGCCGGGAGCTCTGACCCAGCTCTGTGTCATGGGGGCGCCCCTGCCAGGCTTCAGTGGTCAGCTCTCGGTGACCGTCCCTCTCTGCGGGGCGCACGTTGTTGGCTCAGGCCAGAGTGAGGGAGAGGGCAGTGGGGAGGGGGCGGGTGGTTCTCTCCGCATCTTTTCACGACCAGCTGGGAAGTCAGGCTGCCGTGCAGGGTCTCTTGACTCAGAGCTTGACAGCAGCTCAGTTTTGGAGCCGCCCTCAGGCCGTGTTGCAGCCAGACCTATGGGATTCCTGCTCCGCAATAGCTGGGCTAGAATTGGGGTTGGGGCTTCAAGGGGTGCCCTGTCCAGGCCTGGCCTTAGAGATGGGCCTGGGTCAACACTGATCCTCGTGGCCACGGCAGAGACCCCCTAGCTGGTGCACGGAGGGCGGCGCTGCTGTTCTCCGCCCCTGGGGTTTGGGGTCTGCTGACGGGCCCAGCTCGCGCTGGTCACTAGATCGAGGGTCTCACCTCCAGGAGCTTATGGCTCAGTTGGTGACACTTCACCACCAGGAAGACATCGGCAGGGAGGGCATGAGACCCGGGCAGGCTGGCGGGTTAGAGGGGAGTGGGCAGCGAGGCCTGGGCAGGGAGGGAGAGGGACAGCAGGCAGCGAGGCCTGGATGGGGGGAGTCAGGGCCTCAGGTTAGGAGTGGGAGGTTGTGCCCTCAGCTGCCTCCTCCTCTTCTCTGGTGGGAGGGATGGGGGGGTTCCCTGGCCCGCCACTGCTCTGGCCTACTGACCCCACTCAGCCCAGGCGGGAGGCAGGACTTCCTGTCATTCCTGGATTCTGGTGTGAGTCTTCCCAGGGAATCAGGTGTTCTAGAAATTGGGTTTCGTGAGTGGCTGGGGCCTCTGTCCGAGGGACGTCTGGCTGTGTGGTGAGGGAACCTGGGAGGCCCATCCCACCCTCATTGCGGGTCCCAGGGAGGGGAGCGTGGCAGCCCTGCCCATCGTTCTGAGAGGTGCCCCTGCAGAGGGGCCATTGTGGTCCCTGGTCCTGCCATCCCCGAGTGCTCCTAGCCCCTGCCCACCCTGCTGTGTCTCCCCACGGAGCCTGGAGGCCCAGGTGCTCGGGCCCGCAGCTGTGACGCATGTGCGAGTCCTTCTGGGGCTGCTCGGGAGGTGGCCATGGGGGCCATGGCAGGGGCCCGGGCAGGGAGAGGCGGTGAGGCCCTTGGTGCCCCAGGGCCCTCCTGACGCCGTGGTCTCTTTCCCTCCCCAGGTTTGGACGGCACTTTGAGTCGCCGCTTCTCTGGCAGAGTGCAGTCATGATCTTGACCATGTTACTGATGTTGAAGCTCTGCACCGAAGTCCGCGTCACAAACGAGCTGAACGTAAAACGCCGTTTCTTTGCAGGTTGGTGATCTGATCTGCAGCTTTGGGAACAAAGCACTCGGTCAACAAGCAGAATTCACCCTGTGTGCGTGGGAGAGGCAGGGGCGCTCCGTGTTGCCGGAGCCGTGCTCAGTTCACGCAGGGCACGGCAACGAGTGCCTGACGTCCCTGTTTCCCATGTGCTGCATGTTCCCTTAACACGGGGTCGTTTCTTCCCTGGAAGGTGGGCAAGTTACGAAGTAATCTTGACGTGTTCCTCTGCACCATGGCTGTTTACCTGAGGGTTCTGATTGGGGTAGGACATACATTTCGGTATCTTCTCTGGCACGGTCGGTTCAGAGGGGGATTTGCCCAACGGAAGTTTTCTCTCCGTGTGGGGCCGACGCCTCCCACATGCCCGTTCGGTGACCGTGTAGCTGCGGCTTGTTGCTAACACTGGGAGCTTCCTCTCGTGCCTGGTAACCATTCACCCGACGTCCTGCTCCTGCGGGGCCGGTGGGGGGGTCACCTGGAGTGGGCCCGTGGGGTCTGCGCGTCAGGCAGGATGAATTACACGCTCAGCCCACGCTGCTTCGTGACTTTGTGGCTCAGAAAATAGAAAATACTTCTTGTTTTTGCCTTTTCCTTTGAAAAAGCTCCTTCTGGGCTGATGTTCTGTGTGTGAACATACGGGAGCGTTGTCAATGCTTTACTTCTGGTTTTCTTCCAGTTACTAGACGGAACACAGCTCTCATTTGACTCTGAAGCGTGTGTTTCATCTCAGCTGTTGCTTAGCGAAGTGTTTTTGCGGGACTGTGTTTGGCTCCTGGGGACTTGAGGTCCTGCTCCTGTGTTTGTCCTGATGGTTACTTCATCTCCATCGGAGCAGATCCTCCCCCCGGTAGCTTCTGTTTTTAGAGATTAAGGTTTGCCAGTTTCAGTCTTTAAATAGGTCGCCTCCGGCGCTGATGGGCGGCCCGGACCGGTTCGTGTTACTCAAGTGGCCCCACGGTCTGCTTCTGCTGTGGCTTTGTTCTCTCTCCCCCATTAACTTCTCTGCAATCTGCTCTCGGCTCTCACTGTTCACAGCTGAGGCTGTGCTCGTTGTACGGCAGGTCCTGCCTAAGAGCAGGGCTTCTCCGGCCACCTGGCCCTTAGCGGGTGAGGGGCTGGCCCGGGTTCTGCACACCCCGCCCCCCGCCACCGATCTGCAAACCTCGCCTTCAGTGTGGCCCGGGGTCTGCGCCCACCCCTGTGGGGGGAGGGTGGGGGTTGGTCAGTGGTCAGTAGAGCGGTCAGTTTCCGCTCCCCCAGGGAAGGACGAAAGGCAGAAGAAGACGCTTGGGGCCCACAGTTGCTCAGTGTTCCTATGCCTCACTCTGAAACGTGAGACCAGGTTTCATGATCTTGTTGGAAATAGTGTGAGGCTGTGCTGAGTAGGGTGCCACACACTGAGCGGGGCGCGGCCTCCAGGCCCCGGAGCGGTCCGAGAGTCACCCTTCTGTGCCCTGCCTGAGAGACAGGCCGTTGGCTGCCCACACCTGCGGTCTTGCTTCCTGGAGTCACCGCAGGAGGCCAGAGGCACAGGTGTGGCTGAGGGCAGGGGCAGACCTCGGGAGCGGGGAGTGGGGCCTCTTCCCACGGCCCTTTGGCGCCACAGTTCTCGCTCGTTCTGTCTTGACGCCTAGTGTTGTGTGTAAATTCTTCCACAGGGACGGTCTTTAATGCTGGTCGATTAGAATGCATTGAGTTAAAGTGGTGAATCCCAATTTCCAGGGATAAGGCCACAGTGTGAACTTTAACAAGAAGCCTCTCTGGGACGAGCAGATGAACGGAGCCCACACACGTCCACACCTGGGAGCCTGTGAGGGGCCATGTCAGGTGGTGTGGGGGCTGCAGGGGTTATGAGCGCTGAGGCCTCCCCGGGGGTTGCCCTGGACTGCCTGGGTGGGCCTGATGTCGGCAGAGGCCCTTAGAGTAGAAGAGGAGAGAGGACACGGCCAGGAGGGACTTGGGGAAGAAGTGGTTCTGGCGCTGGCCGTGGGGGAGGGGCAGGAGCGGAAAGTACCTCGGAAGCTGGCAGGGCAGGGACATGGGGAGCTCAGCCTCAGGTACACAGAAAGCAGAAAAGGTGAACAGCAGACACAAATCCAAACACATCAAAATAACATTAAATTTGAATGAATTAAACAACCCAAATCAAAGGGCATAATTGCCAGAATGAATTTTTTTTAAGTTCTACTATATGCTTTCCGCAGGAAACACACTTTGGATTCAAAGATACAAGTAAGGTAAAAGTGAAAGAACAGAGGGACCCCTGGTGTCATCTGCCTTAGGCTGAGGTTATGATCCCGGGTCCTGGGATCCAGCCGCATCAGGCTCCCTGCTCTTTGGGGTGTCCGCTTCTCTCTGCTCCTCCCCCAATCTCACAGCTGCGGTGGGCTTTGACCTTGCTTCTCGGAACAGCATCCCCCCCCACCCCCAAGCCTGTCCCTGCCTGGCTGGCCTCCTCGCTGCAGCTCCGCTCTGGCGGAGGACGGACCGGGTCTCACGAGCCCTGGGCTCCTCGAGGGGAGGTGGGGGGCAGACAGCCTCAGATGGAGAGCCCATCCCCAAACTCCACATGGGAGAACACAGCAGGATGTGTTTGAGGGTTAGTGAGGTCCATCTCTAATTCTTGAATCCAATGAGACTTACGTATTTTTGTGTCTCCTATGTATGAGATACACAGCACACTCCTAAGGGAAACTTTTTAATGACACGTGGTTTTCTCTCCTGTCCTCTGCCGGAAGTGGGAAGGTGGGGGACGGAAACACCGACTAGTTCAGGCTGGAAGCGCTAAGGTCCCATGACCACAGTGCTGGGGGCCTCCCCGTGGAAGGCAGGCGGCCCCCACTTCCTGGCGGTTTTCTGCTGGGGCGTTGGGGTTGCCTGAGGAGGCTCGCCATGCACACCTCAAGTATTTCAGGAAGGAAATCTTTAATACCCCTGTTTCAGTGTTCTCAGAGGATAGAAAGCCTAAACAAATAACAACAACTTAAATGTTTTATACCTGTCTTTTGTAGAGGTTTTTGATTTTGAAGGTACTGGTTCATGTTGGAAGTTAAGAAATGGAATCAAAGAAGAAAAAGCAGGTTACTTACACAATTAAATATATAATTTCCTGTCTGATTAGAAGGAGCTGTACATGCTCATAGTCGACATTTTGGGGGAGGAGAGAGGCGTATGAAGTGAAAGCAAGTAGCTTTCCGTCCGGCCGCCCGGAGGTGACATCTGTGAACTCTGGGGACACTTCTGCAGTTTGTCTCCTGTCACAAAACTGGGAGTATCTCAAAATGAGGCTCAAATTTTTAAAAATGTCTCCTTCCACTGGGGGTTCCTTCTGTGCCCTTGTTCAGACTCTGGTTGGGCTGGGGTGTGGGTCCTGGAGGAGGCTTCGGCCTCCGGGGGTGGCCAGACACACGTGTTTAAGGAAGAAATCTTCCAGAGACGCTGCTGTTTACCCACCGCGTGAGTGAAGTCCGATGTGTCTTCTGTGCTGTGTTTTTCCTTCTCACCTGTCATGTTTTATTTGGAGAACGTGAGACATCTACAGACTCGGGGAGAGGTGTGGTCGTGCCCACCTCTGGCTGCTCCCCGAGGCCCTGTTCTCGTCGCCCGCCTGCAGTTTTTGAAGGAAATTCCCGACATACCCTGTTTGTGAATAGTTCACAATGTATCTCTTAAAGAGAAGGACTTTAAAAAAATACTGTCATGCCATTATCAGTCATAAAAAATGAGTTCCTTAATTATCTAGGACGCAGTTGCGGTGCAAGTTCCTAGCTGCCTCGTCACTTCCTCATTTGGGGCTGGTTTACCTCCTCGAGCGGGGTCAGGTTACAGGCTGCACACTGCGATCAGCTGATGGTCTCTCTTTCCTTCTTTCTTTTTTTGGAGATTATTTTGGTTTGTTAGAATGCTTAAGCTGCAGAGGGGGAAATAGGCTCCCCGCGGAGCAGGGAGCCCAACGTGGGGCTTGATCCCACAACCCCAGGATCATGACCTGAGCCGAAGTCAGACGCTTAGCCAGGGGAGCTGCCCAGGCGCCCGCTGGTTGTCTTTCTCATCTGCAGGCTCTCCCTCCCTCCTGTCCTTCCGTGTGGCCTGTGTGCCATTACAGCAGGTGGCCTGGTCTGCGGGTTGGTGGGTGGTGCGACCCCAGGCTCAGCCGGGGGCTGACAGCCCAGAGGTGTGCGGGGAATGCAGAGTCGAGAGCTAAGCCACATCTGCGCAAGGACGAGGTTCTTGCTGCTGCAGGGGACGTCCAGCCGCCCTGCACGGATGTGGTCCCAGCCTGGCTTCTGCTGGCCACACCCGTGGTGGTTGATCACATCTTCTTGTCTCTGGTGTGCCGTGTGGAAGGACACTGGAAAGGGATCTTTGGGTCTAGGGGTCTGGTCAGATCTAGGTTTAGTTTTTTCTGTTTTTTGCCGACTGTTGTGTTCTTCTACAAGGACACATGTATTGTTGGCTTATTTCTTGTTGGAGGTCAGTGGTGGCGATCAGTGGTCAGCGGTGGCGGGTGCCCGGTGCCTAACCCGTGGGCCGTGAGGCTGCAGAGCGCTGATGTTCTGTCCGTCTCTGATCACCTGTTACCTGGAGGGATTCTCTGAAGAAAAACTGCCCCTGTAAACGCTGTTCAGTTATCCAGTCTATAATTTATAAATGAAAAGCAGGTCATTGTTTCTCTTCTTTCTCTTCATTTGCCGGTTTTCAGAATTGGTTCCCCGGCATCTTGAAACAGTGATCACGTTGTTTTTCTGCTCTGAGTGTGTGGGTTTCAAATCCCATATTTGATGTGTTTCTCTGAATTGCCTTTTATTATATTTGGTGAAGGCCCCGTTGACTCCCGTCTGCCACTGGGAGCCTCTGCGGTTGGCTCCTGACCTTCTGGCATGGACGAGTGTCCCTTGGACCCGCGATCTCGTGACAAGATGCTCCGGATGCTTGTCTCCTGTTTCTGCCGCAGGCTGAGAGCCGGTCATCTCTCCAAGGAGCCGTGTGCTACGTGCGCGTAGCTTTTGGAGGCTGCACTCCGGTCCCGGGGACAGCTGTGGGACTGGGGGTGGTTCGGCTTTCTCAGTGGGTGGGAGGTTCTGTGGCAGATGGTGTGGTGAGACCTGTAGCCGACTCTGCCGTGCTTCCGTCTTGTCTCACGTCTTCCACCCGCTTCTCGAGGACCCAGGGGCGAGAGAATGGCTGGCCTTCTTCCTTCTGCTCGCGGTGCTCTCCGTAAGGAGTCTCCTGGAACGTTGTTTTCTTGGGGGTCCCAGGACGATACGTTCTTACCATCGATGACCTTGTTCAGAGTCGCTGGGAAGAGTGGCTCCTTAGGGACGGGCACACACTGCTGGCTTCTTGGTTCCTTTTTATTGAAGAAAGAACCTCATCTCTGGTTCAGAGTCAGGTGGTCGCCTTCATCTGACTTGGCCCCAGGTCTCGGCACTCCAAGCTCCAGGATGGAATTGGCTGGGGAAGTGGGTGGGGGAGGGTCACATACCATCCTTGAGAATGAAAGCTGAGGACCCCCCCCCCCGCTCCAAGCCCCTGGAAGGTGTTTGTCTGTGAGCCATTCTGCATTTCTAAGGGTTAATCGGTGTCCTCCTTGGACACGGGTCACACATCCTGTGTCTCCCCTGCCTACAGCCCTAACTGATGTCCGTCGCATCTCCATTTTGCTTGGACCCCCCTGGCGCCCTGGTCTCTGGGTCGTCCTGTCCATGGAACCCTCACCCTCCATGGCCCCCATGCTCTGCTCCTCCCAACTGGTCTCTCCACATGCCTACCGCAGTGGCTCTCACACCACGATGGGGACCTGAAGCCCCTGGAAACCGCATGTGCCCTGGCTCGTGGCAGCTCCCAGCCTTCCCGCCCGCCATCCCCTAGCTGTCCTCTGGTGCTCAGGACGGCCAGTTCTCCTGTCTGAGCTCCTGCTGGAGTCTCTGTGGCTTGGGTCTCCTTCATTCTCTGTGTCCCTCCCTCCCTCCTTTCCTCTCAGCTTCTCACGTGCCTGGGGAGTCTGCTGGGACATGGTCATGTGGCCTTCTCACGTGGCCCACACTTCCTTGTGACACGGCAGCCGGGCTTCAGGGGATGGGTCTGGGAGAGAACCGGGTGGGAGCTGTGTCTTTCTTGTCATCTGGTCTTGGGGCCCATGCAGCATCATCTCTGTAGCCTGGAGTGGTCACGGTCCCCAGGAACCCAGGGGTGCATCCAGGGGGGAGCAGTGAGCCTCTGACGTCACTGTGGGCGCGTTGCTGGGAGGCCTAGACCACGTGGGCAGCATGGACCGTGGGTCCCTACCTGGGCTCTCAGCTTCAGGACTGGCTCACCTCCAGTCTGTCCTGCACAGGGACGGTTCTCTGCTTTGTAGCCAGGAAACCTTTAGGTGGCTTGACTCTGTCCTTGGGGTGAGTCTCCTCACCCTGACCCATGACTCCCTACCGGCTGCTGCTTTTCCTTCCCCCGTGGTGCTGCCCAGAGAGCCCGATGGGCCATGTTCTCTCACTCCTGGGCCTCCCCCTGGCCCCACCCTGCTCCCTGGCGTGCTTCCGAGCTCTGCTTGTCCGCTGGGCATGATGTGGCCTGAGTCGAGAGGGCAGATGGCGTGTGGGGGTCCGGCCTGCACCCGGAGCCAACTTAAGCAGTGTGTCCTGTGTCCCCTTCGTCCCCTCCCCCTTGCACTTTGGAACCTGATCCTTAGAGGAAGTGTCAGTGAGTGGGGAAATCGGTCTCAGGAGAGAAATAGAATCACGAAGCTGAGGAACTCCGCAAAGCCTGGGTGTTCAAGGGCAGGAGCTGCTGGAGGGGAGCTGGGGAGGGAGTGGGTGCGGAGGTGAGGCGTGTGGCTGGTGCTGCTGGCCCCAGGGAGCCCTCATGTGGGCTGTGCAGCCACTCCTTGTAAGCAGGGTCTGTGGGCATCTGCTCTCCCCATGCACGGAGCCAGTCTGGCATTTTCTCCCAGCTGTTTGCTGGCAGTCTGTCCTTTTATGGGTGGAGCCTCATTACTTGGGGCAGGGGACAGGGAACTGGGCCCAGTGACTCTTCCCTCCGTCTTTCAGACTCCGTCCTGGGCTCCACTGTGCAGGGACTCTGGCTGTGTGTTCAAGGGCTGTGGGCTGTTGTCTAGCAGCACCGTGTTGGGGGGGTCTGCGGTGGGGCTGGGCTGCCGGAGGAGCGGGTTCCCCCAGCACGGAGTCATCTCGTGCTACGTCAGGTGCAGCTGCCCTGACTCCTCCAGTTCCTCCCTGGTGGGACGGACGCCACATTGTCTCTGGGCCACACGCTTGTCAGGTTCTCGGGTTGAACTGGCCCCCCATTCCCAGTGGGCGTTTCGTTGAGCCGCTCCGGAAACAGCTTTCTGCCGTGGCCTTCTGAAGGGCGTGACCCTGGGACGAGAGCAGTCGAAGCTCACATATAGATGAGTTTTTAGGGGAGAATCGAAGTAGCATCTGCTTTCTCTTTCTCTCAGCCTAGCAGCCGTGCAGTGGCCTTTATGGCACCTCCGACCTTACAAATTAAGTGAAAATATGGTGACTTTTCATTTTTCGGCCAAGATTTCCTCCTCCTGCTCCAGGCACTTCTACGGGAAGAGAAGAGGGTAGGTTGGGGGTAAAATAGTTCAGGAAGTAAATTTCCTAAAACACAGAAGCCAAGATCTGTCCTGTTCCAATGTCTTTTGTTTTTGTTTTTGTTTGTAAAGAAATGCAAAGAGGGCTGGGAGCCAGTGTTCAAACCAGTCTGTTTCTGTCTCTTCCTCCTTTCTGTTTCTCTTTCTTTAAATGTAGCTGCAGATAATAAGGATGAAGAAATCAAGGTCCCCCCCAGGCGGTCATATCTGGGTACGTACCACACCGCACAAGGCGGCCCCCTGGACCCTCTGCTTCATTCATTCTGTGCAGCTCTGTCCCAGCTCAGCCCTCACTGTCCTGCTGCTCCGTGTGTGATTCATTTTACTAAGGCGGCCATGTCTCCAGCGAACTAACCAACCCATAGCCTGCTATTTTTAAGCATGAGCTAGTTCTAGAAACCTGCCCATTCTGCACGCGCACACGCGCGCGCGCGCGTGTGTGTGTGTGTGTTGGGGGGAACAGATGATCAAAGTACAAGTTTTGGAATGCTTTTGTTAAATTTGTTACAAAGTGTTCTATTCTTTTTGATGCTATGGTACATGGAATTGTTTTCTTAATTTCATTTTGGATTGTTCATTGCTATGTTGTAGAAATAAAATTGGTTTTCACATATTAATCTTGTATCCTGCAGCTTTGCTGGTCTCATTCTTTAGTTCTAAATTCTTTCTAGTACATTTTTTAGGGTTTCTCCCTTGTAAGATTATGTTATCTGCAAGTAGAGGTAGTTTTACTTTTTCCTTTCCAATCTGAATGCTTTCTCTTTTTCTTGCCTAATTACCCTAGAATTAGGAATGGCTAGGAATGGTGGGCATGGGTATGCTTGTCTTGTGCCTGGTCTCAATGAGAAGGCATTCTGTCGCCATCGAGCCGGATGAAGTTGCGCAGTTTACATAGATGTCTCATGTAGATGAAGCAAGAACCTTTCTGTTCTGAGTTTGTTGAGTGGTTGTTTTTTGTTTTTTGTTTTTTTAATCATGAAACGATGTTGAAGTTTGTCTAATGCTTTTCTGTGTCTTTTGAGATGATCATGTGGTTTTGTCCTTTATTCTACATTGATTTTTGTATGTTGAACCAACATAGCATTCTTGGGATAAATCCCATCTGATTGTGATGTGTAATCCTTTTTATAAGTTGCTGGATTCTGTTTGCTAGTATTTTTTTTTAAGACTTTTTATTTATTTATTTGACAGAAGAGAGATCACAAGTAGGCAGAGAGGCAGGTGGTTGGAGGGGGGGTGGGGGGAGAAGCAAGCTCCCCGCCGAGCAGAGAGCCCAATGCGGGACTCAATCCCAGGACCCTGGGATCATGACCTGAGCTGAAGGTAGACTCTTAATGACCCAGCCACCCAGGCCCCACCTCCCCCCGTTTTTTAAATTCTTGTGATGACTTTGGTTTTAGTATCAGGATAGTACTGGTCTTCTAAGTCAGGTTGGGAATGGGAAGTGTTCCCTCCTTTTTTTTTTAAGATTTTATTTATTTATTGGACAGAGAGAGAGAGATCATAAGTAGGCAGAGAGACAGGCAGAGAGAGAAGAAGGGGAGCAGGCTCCCTGCTGAGCAGAGAGCCCGATGCAAGGTTCAATCCCAGGACCCTGAGATCAAGACCCGAGCCGAAGGCAGAGGCTTAACCCACTGAGGCGCCCCTTTCCTTTTCCATTTCAAGTTCATGAAGGATTGGTATCAATTCCTTATTAATTAAAAAGAATTTATTGAGGTGTAACTGACATATAACATCTGGTTCGAGTATGTAGTAAGTCTAGTTAACATCAGTCGTACGGACTGTCGTTTGTTTCCTTAGATCCCACATGTAAGCGTGATCATACAGTACTTGTGTTTTTCTGTCTGACTTATTTCACTTAGCATAATGCCCTCAGGGTCCATCCATGTTGTCGCCAATGACAGGACTTTTTTCTTTTTTATGCTGAATAATATTCCGCTGTACATATACACCGCATGTTCTCTATTCATTCATCAGTGGACGGACTCTTGGGCTGCTTCCAGATCTTGGCTATGGTAAATAATGCTCCTGTAAACATGGGGTGCATATATCTTTTTGAATTAGTGGTTTTGTTTTCTTTGGATAAATACCCAGTAGTGGAATTGCTGGATCATGTGGTAATTCTACTTTTAATTTTTTAAGGACCCTCCATGCTGTTTTCCACAGTGGCTGCACCAGTTTGCATTCCCACCAATGGTTCATGAGAGGCCCTTTTCCTCCACATCCTCGCCAACGCTTGCTCTCTGTTGTCCTTTTTTTTTTTCTTTTTAAAGATTTATTTATTTATTTGACAGAGAGAGAGAACACAAGCAAGCAGAGCAGCAGGCAGAGGGAGAGAGAGGAGCAGGCTCCCCGCTGAGCAAGGAGCTCCATGCGGGGCTCAATCCTGGCACCCCGGAATCATGACCTGAGCCGAAGGCAGACGCTTAACCAACTGAGCCACCCAGGCACCCCAGCTCTGTTGTCTCTTTGATTAAAATAGTCACTTGTGTGCTTTGGTGGTTTTCTTTGCTGTTCAGAAGCTTTTTAGTTTGATGTGTTCCCACTTACTTATTTTTGCTTTTTTTCCTTTGCTTTTGAAGTTAGGTCCAAAAACTCATCACCAAGGCCAATGTCACGAGCTTACTGGCTATGTTCCTTTATGGGAGGTTTTTTGTTTTTTAATTGAAATATATTTGACCTATAGCATTATGGAAATTTAAGGTGTACATCATTTCACTTTGATACATTTATATATTGTAGTATGATTGCCGTCATAGTGGTGATTATCATATTACATAGTTAAAATCTTCATAGTGGTTAGAATAATTATGTTTTAGTCTCAGCAGGTGTGATGGCCACAGTACGGCGTTGTCCGTGTTCGCCCCGCAATGCTCTCGGTCTCTGCGGCTTGTTTACTTCTCATCACAAGCTTATTGATTCTTTAAATGTTTGGTAGAATTGTCCTGTGAGGCTCTCTGGGCCTGGACTTGCCTTTGTGGAAAGTTTTAAAATTACCAGGTCAGTCTCTTGTTACAAGTCTCTTCAGACTTTCTGCTTCTTCCTGAGCTACTTTTCTTAGTGACTTTTACTTACTTAGTTACTTTTCTTAGTAACTTTTACTTAGTTACTTAGTTAATTTTCTTTGCTTGGAATTGCTTGGAATGTGTCCACTGAGTCTAATCTGCTGATGTGTACTTTTGTCTTATTTTTGTTTCTGGACAGGTGGTTTCTCTTTCGTCCTTGACTTGAATAGTGTGAGTCCCCTTCTCTCTCTCTCTCTCTCTCTTTTCGTTGTTCTAGCTAAAGGTTTGCCAATTTTATTGATTCCCCCCCCAAAGAACCAACTTTTGGTTTTGTTGATTTTCTCTGTTGTGTTTCTATTCTCTCCTGTGTTTATTTTGATTCTAGTATTTCCTTCTCTCCTGCTTACGGCATTGGGTTTAGTTTGCTTTTACTAGTTTCCTAAGAGTGGAAGGTTAGATTATTGATTTGAGATACTTTTTTCTTTTTTAGTATAGTATGTATAATCGTAAACTTCTAATAAATGCTTTCAGTGAACCCTGAAAGTTTTGGCATGTGGTGTTTTCATTTTCATTGGTCTTAAATACTTTTTAACTTCCTTTGAGATTACTTCTTTGACCCGTTTTTTTATTTATATATGTGTGTCATTTGCACATATTTGTGAAATCCCCAGATTTTCATCTGTAACTGATTTCTAACTTAACCCATGTAGTTGGAAAATATACCTTATATCATTCCAGTCATTTTAAGCTGAGGTTGGTTTCATGGGGTCACAGAAGGTCTTCGGTGGGGGATAGGCAGGACGTTCACCTAAGCAGAAGGTCATGTCCTCTGGTAAGGGTTTAGAAGCAGCCTTAAAACTTGAACTGAAGTGCTGTTTTGATTTGGGGAGAAGCTGCGTTTCCCAGTCTGTCCGGCGCTCGGCCTCTCTGCTACTCTTCCTGCTGCGTCCAGCACGGGGGCCTCGAGCACCGCCTGCGGCTCCGAGGGCCTGAGCCAGCAGCCTGCCATAGAGGCCAGTGCGGGCCTCTCAGCCTGGGCCCTCCCGTCGCCCAGGGCAGGGAGCCCCGCTGAGCACAAGTCATCAGCACAAAGGACTCGCAAGCCAACAGAGTAAGAGGGAAGGGTCCTGCAATTCAGGGGTGCTGAAGGCCAGCCCATCTGCTTGGAGGTCAACCCTGGGGGCATGGCGGGCCCCCCCAGGACAGCGTTTTTGAACAAGGGCTGGTGTTCCTACTCACTGGTTAGTCATACCCTGCTCCGGGGGGGGGGGGGGGGCGCTCTGGGGCCTTTGGGTCCCCGGATCGCCCCCTCGCAGCGGTGGCCTACCAATCGGCAGGGCTGCCCGGCAAGGGTGGTGTGTGGGTGGGCAGGGAAGGTGGGTCGGTGCGGTGAACCCCGTGGCCCACAGTTCTCTAGTCCTGCAGCTGGATTGCGTGGCCCTTTGCTAACCCGCTGCATCCCTGTCGGGCAGAGGTAAAGCTGGAGTGGGCTTGGAGGGTTGGGCAGAGTGGCCGTGGAGAGCCAGCTGCCTCCTGACCAGCCCCTCCCTCCCACCAGGAGCCTTGCAGGCCACCCACCCCAGGCTTCCTCTGGTGACCCCTGAGGCACCATGTGTTCCCCCATGGGGCCTGGCACCCCGTCTTCCTTGTTGGAGTGTGAGCCCGCGGACGTGGGGTCGGAGATCGGGACGGTGTCCCCAGATTGAGCGGGCGCTCAGCAGTCACAGATGAGCAGTCGTGCCTGGGCGGGGGCGTGTGACCAGAGCTGCGTGTTAGTCTGATCCAGGGTTTTGAAGGAAGGAGTGAGGGTGGCTTTGTTTTCATGAAGACTTGATTTTTAAACATTTGCATTTTTTTGAAAGGCCACAAAGTTAGGGTGGGAGTGCACAGCTTGTTCTCAGCTATTTGCAAGAAAGTGTCTGACTTGTTGCCTGGTGACACCAGACCCTCCAGTGCTGGCTCTGGAAAGCAGGATTCCAGCGTCTGTGGGCCCCAGTGAGGTTTGGCTCAGACCAGCCCACCAGCCTCAGCGTGCACTCGCCGGTGCAGGGATGGGTCCCCAGAGCCGCCCGTGTGCTCAGCCGTCCCATGCTCCTGTCCTGTGCTCACAGGGGTCAGTTCCAGACCTTCGTCCTGGGGATCCTGGGGATCCTGGGGGTCCTGGAGGGTCACAGGGGCCCCTGGGTGGTCCTGGGGGTTCCCGGAGGCTCCTCGGGGGTATTGAGGGCCCTGGGGCAGCTCATCTCATGGTCCCCTGTGCTCTCCCTCCACCAGGGGCCGTGTGGCGCCGTTCCTGGCTGTTGCTCTGGCTCCCACACCTTTCTCTGTGGTTTGTACCTATTTCTGGGGGACACTTGAAAGCTTGTGAAGATCCCACTCCTCCTCAGACTTCCACGCATCCCCATGTTTGATGATAAGGGCAGGGATTCATGGCTTCTTGCCTCATTCAGTGACTAAACCCTGTGTCTGGTTGGGTTGCCAGTGGGTCCCTGCGTCCTGCCACGATTCTTGGGGCTCTTCCTTGCATCCTGTCACCTCAGAAAGACCCGGGTGTGTCTGGGGCAGCCTCTGCCCCAGCAGCGTGGACCCTGCCCCTGGGGAAGGGAGTGCTTTTGCAGACCTGAGTGGAGGGGGAGCCTGGCTGGTCCCCGAGTTCTGCTGAGTCTGGTTCCCAGATGGTGCGGGTCCGCTGCTGGGCTTGGGAATGGGGGACTTGTTAGGAAGCAGCACAGGGGGACTCACCCTGGAGCTGCGTGGGTGCGTCTGCCCCCGTGTGGGCGGGGAAGACATGGACGTGGTCCTCTGGCCACGAGGATTTCACGCAGTAGACTTTGTCGTTGACGTAGCTGACACTGAGCCCTCGGTATGTGCCAGACGCTGTTTTAAGTCTTTTGCGAGAAGTTGGTTAATTTTCCCGTGGCCCGTGTGGAGTGTACGGAGATTCCTCCATTTTACAGATGCGGGGACAGGCCCAGAGAGGCTGGGTCGTTGTGCAGGAAGCCACACAACAGTAAGAGGCAGGCTGGGCCCTCTGATGGGTAGGCTGTCCCCGCAGGCCCAGGCCGTGCCCCACCTAGACCCCTCGTCTTTTCCCATGGGGACCCTCGCCTGTGGGAGCATCCGAGCCTCCGGGGACTGGGGCTGACCACTCGATGCTAGGCTTGCTGCCCTGCCTGGCCCCCACTCCTGGGCAGAAGCTTCGTGGCGGGAGCCCCAGGCTGCATGTGGCACGAGGCTCTGTGGGCCCCGGCGGTGGGGGTGCCCGTTGGGACAGGCAGCGTCAGGGGCTACAGGGGGACGGAGGCCGGGGGGAGCTCGGCTTCTGGAGCAGGGGTGACGGGCCAGGGGAGTTCTTGGCTTCTGGTGCAGGGGTGATGGGGGCTGGTGGGGTGCTTGGCTTCTGGTGCAGGGGTGACGGAGGCTAGGAGGGACCTCAGCTTTTGGTATGCAGGGGTAACGGTGGCCAGGGGTGCTCAGCTTTGGTGCGTGATGTTGCTGTGGCTGCTGTGGCAGGCCCTCTTGGTACCTGCATTTCTCCTTGTCCTTGGGCAGTGGCCGGGCCTCACCAGGAGCCACCTGCTGCACGCGGCTCGGGGGCCCGTCCCGCAGGACAGAGCCAGCAGACCCAGTCCGGAGGCAGCCCCAGCTTGTCCCACAGCTCGGCCCTGGCTGTGCCCACATCACTGGGCACTGTGTGTGTCGTGGACCGTGGGGTGGCAGCCCTCAGTTCACGGCTTCCCCCCGCCCCAGCTTCTGGGGACCTGGGGGCAGAGCTGGCAGAGGCCAGGAGCCTGTGTCCAGGGCCAGCAGCTTCTGGCGGACGGGAACAGCTATGAACCCCTGCACTCTCTGTGCTTCTCGGGGCACGTGGGGAGCCCGTGGCTATGTGGGGAGCCCGGACTCAGCCCGCTTTCTCCAGCCCGTGGCTATGTGGGGAGCCTGGACTCAGCCCGCTTTCTCCAGCAACTTCTGGTTGTCACTTTGGCCCTGGGGAAGGGAGCACACCTCTTTCTGGCGGGTGGGACTCTGCCCGAACTGGCGGGAGTGGGCCACACGGGGGTGCTCGCGGGCTTCGAGTTCCAGGAGTTGGGTGGAAATTGCAGGAGCAGAAGCCGCCCCGGGTGACGGAACTGTTCCATCACTGAGGGGGTCCGCGGTGTAGCCCTGATAAGGACAAGCCAGCCAGGAAGTGACCTGTGCGGGCCAGGGTGTCCTCGTCCTCGGGGAGGGCCAGGGTCTCTGTGGCTCCTCCTCCTCAGGGGAGGCTGGGGACGGGGTCTTTTAGGGGCCGACTGATGCTACTGCCCTAGGGGTCAGGCTGCAGAGCTGGGGGCCGGCCATCCCCCCCGCGGCTGGGGCAGCACTTGGACTGGACTCGGCCTCACTCCCTGCCCGGCCAGGCCCTCTGCAGTCCCACGAGGCCCGAAGGCTCTGCGGGGAGGTGCCCAGGCCCCCTTGTAGGCACGCTGGCCTTCGCAGCTCTGCACAGAGCAATGAGGAGTGAAACCAAGTCAGTGCTACCCTGAGACAGCAGCAGCCTCTGGGCCCTCGACTCCCTCAGCCCTGCGGCCGCTGGCGGCTGTCCCCTGCCTGGTGGGGGCTGGGGGGTCCTGCTGTCTCCCCCGCCTTGCATCCAGCCAGTGGCGCTGCCCCAGTATCCCCCAGTGTTTGGCTTGGGGCGTTGGGAGCCGACACGAAGAGCCCTCTGGAGAGGGCGCAGCTCCAAACGGCACGGTTTCCTCCTGGGGGGCAGGCGGAGTTCTGGGTGTGGCTCCGGGGTCCCCAATCTGGAGGACATGGAGGCCAGGCCTGGGATGGAAACCTGAAAACCCAGCTTAGGGTTAGGGCCTAGGGGCGTGGCAGGCCCGATCTGCTGGTGCGGAGGCGGGATCCCCGGGGGTCTGAGTTGAGGACGGGTCACGTGGTGTGTCAGTCTCCGGGTCGGTGGCTGGGGGCGGCTGCCGAATCTGGGGCTGGTCTCGGGCAGGCAAGCAGGTTTCTCCAGGTCAGAGAGTTCTGTGCAGCTCTGGGGGGGCACTGCCTGGACGAGTACGGGGAGGGGTCTCGTGTGGCTGAAGCATGTAGTTGATGGGGGCTAGGGGGCGGGCTGAGCCGAGAGGGTGACGAGGAAGGTTTCACCACTCAGTGTGCACACCTGTTTTGTGGGTGGCGTCCACGGCGGGCGTGTGGGGCAGTCCGTGTCCTCGTGGCCCCAGGGGGCCCTGTTCTCCCGTCTCCCAGGCGGAGTGTACCCCTGAGGCAAGCTGTGTGCTCGAGTCCGAAGCCGGCGTGACCGTGTTCTTCCTGCACTCTCGCTCCTGACTCAGAAACTCCCCCAAAGTCCCTGCTCTTTGCACGGTAGCTGCTCAGTGTCCTCCTAGAAGGACCAGCCTTCGGAGGATGAAAGTGCACCTGATCAGAAACCAGGTCTTTCTCTCCCACGTGGGGACCGTCCCCTGCGCGCGTTCCCCAGATGGAGAAGTTGCTTCTGAATCTGGACGGCAGTGGACTGAGCGTGAAGCCTTCGGGGGCTGGTGGCAAGGGAAGGCGTTGTGAGTCCGGGGAGGCCACTGCCTTCCGACGAGTGGGGTTTTCGGACGTGTAAGTGATGAGGAAGTGTCTGTTCCCCTCTAAGAGGCAGTGGAAAAGCAGGAATTGCTGAAAGTGTCCTTACCCAGTCCCGGAAACCTCTGTTCAGGGCTAAACGCCTTGTTTTCAAGTCTTGTCTAGAAAACACGCCGCGTCTGAGTTCGGTGTGTGGGTCATGAAAATACTGAGATGCGAGGTCCGCTGACCCTGTTGGGCACCTGGGGCATCCGTCCCCTGTCCTCGCTCTTCTGTTCCTGGAGCGCTGCGTCCTTCACAGCCACCTGCCTCTCTCTGGGGCACTGCCCCGGGGCGGGGGGGCAGGTGTCACCTAGGGGCTCCTGTGCCTAGGTGTAGCGCCAGTGTTTCTGGGAGGGAAGCCAGACTCTCTTCTCCCTCAGTTTACTTTAAAAATATTTAACGAAAAGTCTTTCGACATAGGAATCTCTCAGAAGTTGGTTCCGATACAGATCGGGGATCGGTGCGTCTTACTAAGCATCTTCTTTCTCATTTCATGCCTTCTGCATTTATCCAGTATTACCTCAACTGACGTTTTTCTTATATAATTTCCACTTTTATTTCCTTACTGCTTAATTCAGTGAAGTGTATCAGACACAGGTGATGGGCAGATGGGTTGCTGAGTTTATTTTAAATTGCCCAGGAAAAAAATGACATCACTTCTTAAAATTTAAGAGAAGTATTTTAAACTTTAGCATTAGAAAGTACACTTACTGAAGTGGATGTTTATATCTGTATCTCTCTGTATAAAACATTTTATATACATTGAAACTGTTGTCCTCTACTAGATATTAAAATTTCTTCCTTGAGGTGTATTTCACATACCATAAACTTTACCCTTGAAGTCCTTTTGAGATAAATTTTGCATCAAATTCACCATTTTAATCACCTTGAAGTATATGGCTTAGTGGTTTTTAGTACATTCACAATGTTGTATAACCACCACCGCTATCTAATTATAGAGCATTTCTTGGGACACCTTGCTGGCTTAGTTAGAAGACCATGAGACTCTTGGGGTTGTGAGTTCAAGCCCCTTGAACTTCCATCCCCCCAAAAAGGAACCCTTTACCTCCCAATTTCTCTGTTACCCAAGCCCTGGGAAACCCCCTTGTCTGTGTTCTGTCTCCAGATTGCTAGGTCTGGACATTTCCTGTCAGGGAGTGACCCGTCTGTGAGGGAGTGACCCGTCTGTGGCTCCTTCCACTCAGCATAGTGTTTTCCAGGTTCCTCCGTGCGCCTTCTGCCTTCCCGTGGCCGGGTGATTCTCTGTGGTTGACCGGTCCATCACCCCACGTTCACCCCATCGTCCGTCGGTGAACCTTCGTGAATCCCATATAGCTGTGGATGTTTGTGTACAAGTTTATACGACGTGTGTTTCCGGTTCTTTGGGGACGTCTGTGGGGTGGGACTGTTGGCCGGGCAGCAACTCCACGTGAAATCATGGAGGGACTCCAGACGGCTTCCCGAAGGGCACGTTCAGCCTTCCTGCCGGCTGCCCGCCCACTTTCCAGTTTGCCCACATCTGCACCAAAACCTCTGTCTTTCTGCTCACCATCGTGGTCGCTGCGAAGTGGGGCAGTGCGGCTGTGGCTGGCCCTTCTCTGATGACTGGTGCTGTTAGGTGTCTTTTCACGTGCTTCTTGGTCACTTGTGTGACTTCGAGAAAGTGTTCGGGTCCCTTGCCCATTTTTTACTTGGGTTGTCATTTTGTTATAAATCATATATAGTCAAGAAGAATATTGCTTCTTGAGCTGTCCCAGGAATTCTAAATGATGCTTATTTTGTGGATTGCTCAAAGTGTTGTTTCATTTCTCTTGGCCCTGCCGTCTTAGGGGATGGACCTGGACATGCGTCGTCTTCCCCACAGCGGCTGCAGGAAAACTGACCAGCTTGGTGTGGGGACAGGTCAGGTGGTGGAGTGCAACCAGGTCCTGGGAACCCCTCAGGGGCTACTGTCTGGGGTCCCCTGGTTCTGGCTGTGGCACTGAGGAGGAGCTGAGAACGTGTCCGGGTGGGGGTGTCGCTTGACTCCTGGAGTCCAGAAGGCAGAGGCGGTGGCGGAGGGGGCCCCGGAGGGAGCCCCTCTGACCTCAGGTCCTTCGTCGGGCAGCTGGGCCCCCGGTGAGCTCCGGAGCCTGACGCCGGTGCGTGGCCCCTGCCTTCGCGCTGCGCTGGTCTTCAGCCCGGACCGGCTGACCCCGAGGCGGCTCAACCGTCGCACACCCATGAGTGCGGCCCAGGTGGCCCTTGGCCACGGTGCGGGTGCGGTCTTGTGGGTGGGCGAGGCTGCCCGGAGAAGCCGGGCCAGGCCTCAGGGGGACATCGGGGTGGCGGGAGCGCCTTGAGCGTGGCTGCTGGGTGCACGGGGCGTGTCCTTCTCGCCTTCCTCTGTGCCGTGGTTAGGGTTCTTTCGGCCTTGTTCTGCTGGTTTTCTTAATGATATTCAAAAGAACAGTTGTCCTGTATTCTTGGGTGAAATTACTGACCAGGTTTAGAAACTGTCCTTGGGTTGCTTCTGTCATGGACAGAAGGTAGAGCCTTCCCATTGGGTGGTGACCCCCCCCCCCCCAGCCCGGGGCAGAGTAGAGCTGTTGGGGGAGGGGCATTCGTCCGGGAAGGCTGCACTCAGGGGCTGAGGGTGGCCTGAGGTCTGTGACGACCTTCCGAGCTACAGTTCTGCTCCAGATTGGGACTTTGTGGAAATCCAGCCTTACGTCACTGATGGGGGATGGCTGGGTCATGCATCTGTTGGTGTTTCCTTGTTAAACCAGGAGAATCCGGGACAAATCCATGGTATTTGGTGTTCTGCGCTGAGGCACAGCCGCGGCGCTATTTGCAGAGACGTGTCACTGGTCAGGACTGTCCCGTGGGGTCCCTGGGGTCCCGTGGGGTCCCTGGGCCATGGGCCTCTGCGGCTCCTGGGACTTCTGCATGTGGGACGGTCACTTCCTACCCCGGCAAAGGACGCTGGCAGTCTCGAGTGGCACTGCCCCCCCCCCAAATTTCTGGTTGGGGAGGAATTGGGAAGAAGGGTGCCAGGTGGGCACAGGGAGTTTGGTGATGGGTGTGGTGTCCTCGGGGTCAGGGGCCAGAACTGGCTTCTGCTCTGTGGACACACTTTCCACAGTGCCATGCCCGTGAGCACAGAGCTGGGAAAGCGGGCAGCTTGCCGTGTCCCCAGCTTTGCCGGCCGAGGCCCGTGTCGCTTAGAGTACCTCTTGCGCTTGGCCACGGGGCTACCCTCCCCACCCCGGAACCCCAGAGGCTCAGGAACATCTCCCCCCAGAAAAGGTGGGGTCCGCAGTATAAGGGAAGAAAAGGAACTTGTGAACTGAGGGTTGTGTCCCACAGGAATGGACGTGTGTCCTGTGGTCTGGGGAGTGTGTGCTCCTGAGAGCCCGGTGTGGCCAGCGAGCAGCTGTGTGGCCTGGGGCGAGCATCGAGGCTGGGCTGGGAGGGCGGGGAAGCTCGCAGGATGTGCGGGGTATGTGAGGGGTGACGGGGTATGTGAGGGGTGACGGCCAGCCCAGACGGAGTGCCCGCAGGCTGTGCTGCGGGGGGGAGGCACATCCCTCCAGCCACTCGGGGTGGGGGATCAGGCCCGGGACCCTGGGCAGCAGCAGGGGTCTCAGCCGGGAAGGGGCTCTTCTCCACTTTTGTGGAAATCCCTAGGACAGCTGCCGTCCTGTGTAGTCGCCCCTGGATGTAGCTCGGGAGCCTGTGGTCTGGTGGTGTGGACGGGGCCCGGGGTGGCTCCTGAGCACTGGGGGCCCTTCTCCCCACTGTGTGGCTCCGTGGCTCCCCAGTCCCTGTGGGCCACCCCATGTTGCTGAGAGACAGTCAGCACACAGCAAGCCTGTGTTAAGGTGTACGGTTTGGGTGAGTATGGACACTTGCCTGTGACACCCTCCCCAGTGCGGTCTGAGAGCCCAAGCGTGCCTGCCCCCCGAGTTCCCTCTGTCACCCCAGCTGCCTCCCCCCAGCAGGCACCACTGATCGCTTCCCCTGCGCGTCCACTTGCATTGACTGGACTTCAGCGCAGACGGAGTCGTCCCACGTGTCCCCTGTTCCACTGGCTCCGTCCACACGGCAGAGCTGCCTGCACTATGTCCGAGCTGTGGCGTGAGCGGTCTGCCCGTGCTGGTGTCGGTGCTACCGGGCCTTGGAGCTGTGCCATGGGGCTGGTCCAAATAAGGCTGCTCAGAACATGCGTGGACGGGTCCTCCTATAACCGTGTGCCTTCTCTCCCCGGGGTACATGTGGGCGTGCACGGCCGGACCTGACGGTAAGTGGGTTCGGCTTCCTCGGAAACCATCCACGGTGTCCGAGTGCCGCCCGGCGTCCCCCGCGGCGTGCGGGCTCCTGGCTGACACCTCGTCCGCACCGAGTCTGCGCCTCCTTTTGTTTGCAGGCCTTGGAGGGACGTGCGGGCATCTCGGTTGGTTCTCCTCTCACTGGTGATGGTGGGCACCTTGGCCCGGGCCAGCTGTTGTCTCTGCGTCTTTGCTGGTGAGGTGCCCCGATCGGCCGGCTGGAACACTGTTCTCACCGAGCTCTGAGGGGTACTTTTTTCTTTAACATTTTTAATTTTATGAAATCCACTTTACCAGTTTGTTCTTTTACGGGTGACGCTTTTGAAGTATCAGAAACCTTCGTATAACCGTAGTTCTGTCTTTTGCACTTATTTATTTATTTTAAAGATTTTATTTATTTATTTGAGAGTGAGAGAGAGCGGGCACACACAAGCGTGGGGTGAGGGGCTGAGGGCGACGCAGACCCCCACCGAGCAGGGAGCCCGACGTGGGACTCGATCCCAGGGCCCCGGGATCATATCCGGAGCCGAAGGCAGACGCCTCATCCACGGAGCCCCCCAGGCGCCCCTGGGTTCTACATTTAGATCTGTGATCCGCTTTGAGTTCCTCTTTGTTGATGATGTGAGCTATAGCTACAGCCTGTGTCTGCATGTGGTTGTCCCACACCGACTTTTCTCCGCTAAATTGCCTTCGGTGTTTATCGAAGATCAGCGTCTGATTCCTCCGCCCTGGTCAGGACCACACCGTCTTGGCAATAACTCTTGGAATCAGGTGTTGTTAGTCTGCAACTCTGCTCTGGATTCTGTGCGTTTCTGTAGAATTTTAGAATCGGTCTGTCAATTTCTACAGAAAACATGCTAGGATTTGGGGATTATTTTGAATCTTAGATTAATCTGGGGGAAACTGACATCTTCGCGGTAATGCAGAAGGTGTTCACACAGCAGCCCGAGAAGGGCCTGTGTGCGCAGTTGGCCCGGGACTGGCGTCCGGATTTCTAGGAGACTTTGCCTCTGTCCCAGCACGGGGGCTCTGTGTGCCTGGCTGTGGGTATGACGGGGAATGTGCTGGACACCGGCTTCCTTTCTGGCGGTTGGGGCTGTGAGACGCGCCAGGCAGGGTGTTTGCAGTAAAAACTCTGGGCTTTGAGTCTCCGGGAGCTTCCCTGGCGGAGCCTGACACCTGTTGTCAGTAGTTTGTTGCTGGAGGAGTTAAGCTCCTCCCGTGTCAGTCCTTCTAGAAAAATCACTGGACCCAGGGCTGGTCTGGGAACCCGCACAGAGCACCGAGGCTTCCGGCCCATGAGCGCCGTGTGTGTCTGAATTTTACTGTGTGCTGGTCTCACATGTCACACTGGTCCCTGAGTGACTCACACTCGGTAGTATCCCAGACGGTTTTGCTTTTTAAATTGTACTTTCTCATTGTTCACTGCTCATACGTAGACACCCAGTTGGTTTTTGTGTGCTGAGTTTACCATCTGCAACCTTGCTGAACTAATGGGCACTAGTGGATTCCTGTCCACTAGTATTTGTAAAATAGGGTCATGACCGTGTCACCTGCAAAGAGAGGTGGGGCTCCCTCTTCCTTCCCGGACAGATGCGTCTCATTTCTCCTGCTTCGTCGCTGTGACAAACTCTGGGGTAGAGTCGAGCAGCACTGGCGAGCCCTCCTGTCCCGTTCCCGGTCTCAGGCTTCCCGGTCTCAGGGTGTCCGCACGAGTGTGGGATTAGCCGCAGAGTTTTTGTGTGTTTTGTCCTCAGGTCGTGGAAGTTCCCTTTATTCCTCCATCATTCATCAGGACTGCGTGTGGAGTTTCGTCAGATGCTTTTTCTTCACCTGTTGAGATGAGCGTATGTTTTCCTTTTTTAGTTTAGTAAGATGTAGTGCATCGCGTGATTGGTTCCTGGGCAGTCACGCAGCCTTGTGCTCCCGGGATGAACCCTGCTCGGTCGCGAGGTGCTAACCCTTCTGTGTGCGAGTTTATTTGCTGCAGCCTCTTCCGAGTTCTTATGTCTGCGTTCACAAAAGCTGTTGGTCTGTGGTTCGCTTACGATGCCTTTATCTGGTGTTGGTGTCGGAGCGATGCCGGTGCCATGGAGTGAGCTGGGAGTTGCTCCATACTTTTCGGTTTACTCGATGAGTTTGTAAGGTCCCTCGGAGAAGCCATCTGTGCCCGGAGTTATCTTTGTGGGAAGTTTTTAATTCACATTCAGCTTCCTGATGGGTATGTGGTTACTTGTTTTATTCATTTCCTCTTGACTCCTTTACAGTTTCTCTTTTATCCTGCCTAGAGATGGTGGGTCTCGTTTTGGTTTCACTGGCTTTCTCTTTTTTCCTGTTTTCTGGATATTGGTTTCTGTTATTCTTACTTCCTTTTATCTGTTCACTTTGGGTTTAAAGATTGATTGACGTGTTTTTGGAGGGAGCGTGAGCGGGAGGGGCAGAGGGAGAGGGAGAGACTTCCAAGCAGGCTCCCCACTGAGCACAGAGCCCGACGTGGGGCTCGATCCCACGACCCTGAGCTCACGGCCTGAGCGGAAACCAAGAGCTGGACGCCCCACCGACTGAGTCACCCAGGCGCCTGTTGCCGGTGGGTGTAACTTGTCCTCCCCTGCGCTCCCGCACCCTTGCTCTCTGGCACAGGCACCGTGGCTGAGCCAGCGGCCAGGAGCCTCTTCACAGTGGCGCGGTGGACTTGGACATTGCCTCCAAGTTCGTTACGTTCCGTGCAAAATACTTTCTAATTTCCTTTGCTGACTTTAATCTCTCTTTTTCCGTATCCATTCATGGGCATTGGCTTGAGGCTTACGGTTGTCATCTTTCCCTCCGTCTGCCCTGGGGGGACGCCCGGGCGCTGCGCGTGCTGCTGAGAGCCCGGCCCACGGCTGGGTCCACTTGCCCCATCTCTGCCGTCGATCGCTGGACGGCTCTCCTTTGCGTGTGCTGAACCCTGCTCTTTCGTTCTTATTTTTGTTCGAGTCGCTTATTAAAGAGAATGAAATTATGAGAAAAATATTGTATACATCCACGCACTTAGTTACCACGTCCTTGCCGGAGATGTTAGATCCGGATTTCCAGCCGGTGCCGCGCTCCTCCTCCGTAACATTTCTGGCGCCACGGGTCTCTGGTGATGGATTTTTTAAGCTTTTAAATGTAAAAAAGTCTTTATCACCCACCTTCATGTTGGAAGACATTTCCGTGAGGTCTGACAGTCTAAGCGGATGCGTTTTTCTCTCGGTCGGCGCAGGTGAGCTCTCACTGCCTGGGCTGCGCGGGACAAGCGACCCGAGGTCGCGTTCTCCATTCCTCTGCGTGTGAGCTGTCTTCTGGCTGCCATCATCGTTCCCGTGTTATTACTCGTTTTGAGATGTGTCGTTACGATGACACAGTTTTCCTCAGGTTTCTTGTGCTGCTTCGGTTTATGACTCACAGCGTCCATAAAATTTTGGAAAATTTTGGCCCTACTTTTCTTCAACAATCTTGGCCCCTTTTTTCTGCCCTCCCCCACCCCAAAATTCAGGGACTCCATACTATGCTCTTTGAAGTTGTCCCACAGCTTACTAATGATCTGTTAAAAAAATTCTCTTTTCTGTCATATTTTGCAGCTTCTCTTCCTTTGTCTTCAGGTTTCCTAATCTTTTCTTCTTTGATCTGATGTGAATCCCGTCCGTATATTTTTCATCTCAGGTCCCAGGTGGCTTTTTTTGGGGGGGTAGGTCTTAAAAAATGTGTATATGTGTAATATATATTCGGTGTGTACGTATGTTCTATAAATACAGAATTTTCTGTCTCTGACCTTTTGAGCATGTGGAACAGAGTTATAACGGCGGTTTTGATCACCTTGTCAGCTAAATGCCAACGTTCACGTCGGTTGTGCGTGTCTTTGCAGTCGGCCGATCTGTCGCTCCATCGTAGGCCACGTTTCCTCTCCTTTGCCTGCTCCCCTGTGGCCGTCAGACCGCCCTTGGCATCTGGGGCGTCTTCAGTTTCCACAGGTGTGTGAGCTTTGTTCTGGGGATGCGGTTAAGGAGCTTGGAAACAGTTTGATCTTTTTAGGTCTTGCTTTTCTGATGAGTCGGCTGGGACCAGAGCGTTGCCCAGTCTGGACTGGTGACTCCCGGCGCACGTTCTGCCCAAAGCCCCGAGAATCGGGAGGTTCCCCTTCTGGCAGGCAGGGAGCACTCCTGGCCCTTTGCGGATGCTGGGCACGGTGAGCGCTCACCCGCCCGGGTGGTTCTTTCCCCCCCCCGGGCTTGTGGCCGGTGCCCCCCCGAGGGCCTGGGCAGGACGCTCTGCAGAGCTCCAGCGTTCTCCGTGCTGGTGCCCGCTGAGGGCCTGGGCAGGACGCTCTGCAGAGCTCCGGTGTTCTCCGTGCTGGTGGCCCCCGAGGGGCTGGGCAGGACGCTCTGCAGAGCTCCGGCGTTCTCCGTGCTGTCCTGCTTCATGGAGTTTTGTCCTGCCGACTCCAGCCGCCTTGTCTCCTGGATGTAGCTCCAGGTTTCTGTGGGCTCGGCCTGGGTCCCCTGGAAACTCGCTCTAGCCTGACCTGCGGCGGTCAGTTCTGGGCTCCCTTCGCCTGTTTCCCATCTGCCAGAGTTCACTGTCCTCTCCTGCCTTGTACCCAGTGATCTGCAGACGTACATTCTGCCCATTTCTCAGTCGTGTGGGGGAGTAAGGCTGGTCTCTGCGGCGACGGGAAAGGGGGTGGAAGCTCAGTTTTCCCGTTCGGGGCCTTCGCACGCCCCTCGCCTCCCGTGGCTGCTGCGTGTGGACACGCCTCTCACTGGGATCTTCCTCCCCCACAGCCCAGACTTCAGCAGCGTGGAAGGACGCCTCAGCCCTCCTCCCAGCCGCAGCAGTGACGGCGGTGGACGGTGCCTTTTGCTTCCTTCGCTCCAGATTCGAATCGCTGCGCTTGGAGGCACGGGGACGCCGCTTCCCCTTCTTTTCTGTCCTGGGCTTGTTTCCCTCCACGTAACGTCCTCCAGGTTCATCCGCGTTTTCACATGCTGCAGAATCTTCTGTTTTAAGGCAGACTAATGCTCTGTCGACGTGTCGGCCACCATTTGCGTCTCCATCCACCTGTTGACGGACAGCAAGTGGCTTCCGGGTCCCACTCCCGGGAGCCCCGCCGCTGGGACCCCGGGCGCAGCTGTCCCCGAGTCCCTGTCCCCGCTCTCCGGGCGCACACCCGGAAGGAGAGTCCCGGCTCCTGCGGTGATTCCGTGTTTGCTGTTGCGAGGACGCCCTCTGCACTTTCCGTGGGGGCCTCCGCGCCCCCACCAGCAGCCCGCGAGGGCCCCGTTTCGCCACATCCTCGCCCCCGCCGACTTCTGTCATTGGAAGGGTGAAGCGGTGGCGCACTTGGTTTTGACTTGCGCTTCCCGAACGATGAGCGGCCCTGGGGACCTCCTCATGCGTCGCTGCAGGCCCTCTCGGAGACACGCCTGTTCGGCTCCTCTGACCCTTTGAAAATGGGTTGGTTGGCTGGTTTCCGAGTTGTGAGCCTTCTGTATATTCCACACACACGAGTTCCCCCTGGACCTGGGAGTCGCAGAGACCTTCTCCCATTCCCTGGGTTGCCCTTCACTGTTGATTATGTCCTTTGAAACACAGATTTTTAAAAAAATTTAATGTTTCCAGCTCTATTGAGATAGTATTGATATATAACCATTTAAATTTAAGACACGCAGTGTGATGTTTTAATACGTAGATATGGTGAACTAAGTGCATGGTAAGATTAAGTAATACTTTCACACCTTTACATAATTACTTTATTTTTATAGTTTTTATTTTATTATATTTAAGATGTATTCTCTCAACACATTAAAATATTTTTTTAATTTTAATTTTAATTTTTTAAAAATATTTTGTGTATTTATTTGACACAGAGAGCGTACAAGCAGGAGGAGTAGCAGACAGAGGCAGAGGGAGAGGGAGGAGAAGCAGGCCCCGTGCTGAGCAGGGAGCCCGACACGGGGCTTGATCCCAGGACCCGGGATCATGACCCGAGCTGAAGGCAGTTAGTTGCTTAACCTACCGAGCCTCCCCAGGCGCGCAGCCTTTTTTTTTTTTAAGTTTTTTTAAAAACTCTGTACCCAGCGTGGGGCTTGAATGCATGACCCCAAGATCAGGAGTCACACGCTCCACGAGCCAAGCCAGCCAGGTGCCCCAGCTGCTCTCAGGCATTACTTATAGGTACGTTCTGTACATGAGACCCCAGACTGGAGGTCTATACCCTGGGACTGACCTCTCCCCCACCGCAGTCCTGGCAGCTACCGTTCTCCTCTCCGTTCCTCTGAGTTTGGCATTTTGGATTCCACATCTGAGGGAGAACATACAGTGCTTGTCCTTCTCTGATGGATTTTACTCACATAACGTCCTCAGTTTCTATCTATGTTGTCACTAGAGGCAAGATTCCACCCCCCGCCTTTTTAATGGCTGAACCGTTATCCCGTCCCCTCTCGACTGTCACTCAGGTTGTTGGCTGCTGTGGATGTGGGGCCTGGGTACCTCTTCCGGATGCTGCTTGCATTTCCTCAGGTTCTGTTCCAGAGGGGGCCGCCAGAGCGTAGGGTAGCCCGCTTTCGACTTCTTGAGGAGCCTCTGTACCGTTCCCCACGGCGGCTGCACCAGCCCGCCTTCCCTCCAGCGGTGCGTGCGGCCCCCCTTCTCCGCCTGCTCGCCCGCACCTGCTGTCCCTTGTCCTCCCGAGTCTCGTCTTCCGACAGCTATGGGGCAGTCTCTTCGAGGTTCTGATTTGCACTTCCCTGGCGCGGAGGGACTTGAGCATCTGTCCGAGTGTCTGTCGGCCATCGGAGTGTCTACTTGGGAAAAGACCTGGTCTGCTAATCTAGTCAGTCCTATGACCGTTTTTTAACTGGATTGGCTTTTTAAACTTTTTCCCCTTTGTGTTGAATGAGTTTCATATGTGATTTGGTATAACCCCAGTAAGAGTGACAGTTCGCACATATTTTCTCCCACTCAGTAGGTCTCCTTTTCGTTTTGCTGGTTGTTTGTTTGTTTGTTTGTTTGTTTTGCTGTGCGGCTGCCGTCCAGTTTGATGTGGTTCCACTCATTCTTGCTTTTATTCCTTGCACATTTTTTTTTAAGATTTTATTTATTCATTTGATAGAGACACAGTGAGAGAGGGAGCACAAGCAGAGGGAGCGGGAGAGGGAGAAGCAGGCTCCTTGCTGAGCAGGGAGCCCGATGCGGGGCTCCATCCCAGGACCCTGGGATCATGACCTGAGCCAAAGGCAGAGGCTTAATGACGGAGCCCCCCAGGCGCCCTATTCCTTGCACTTTTGATGTCATATCCAAAAAATTGTTGCCAAGACCAATAATGTCAAAGAGCTTTTCCTTAGAAACACAGAAGGCTCAAATTTGATCTCACCATATTGATTTTTGCTTTTGCTGCCACATCGGAGAGACCATCGAAAATCCAACACCCTGAAGCCTTCTGTATTTTCTTCTCAGAGTTTTGTTTCTCATGTTTAGGTCTTTGATCCATTTTGAGTTAATTTTTGTATATGCGAAGGTAAGGGTCTAGCTTCAGTCTTTTCCCAGAAGCTTTTGGTAGGATTTTCTGTTAGTCATTTGTTAACTGACGTGCTCCTTGAGAACCTGAAATAGAAAGGCTTCGGACAGACTGAGCTCAGGCCTTGTTTGCTCAGCTCAGGCCCCCGAACTGTCTCCCGCCGCTTAGCTCATCCCGGTCCTGGCCCCTGTCCTCGGCTCTGAGCGTGCCCCCCCCACTCCCCGGCACAAGGGCAGGAACTCCCCAGGTCTGAGGTGCGCGTCCTTGCTGCGTCTTCTCGTGATTCCATGTCTTCTGTAGGGGACGCCTCAGTGTCTGCCCCCAGCCTGGGCCCCAGGCCACCCCTCCCGGGCGGCCGGGCTTTGCTCAGGAAGCACAACCGCTCCCACTGTGCCCTGCTCTGGGACGTGTCGTCACAGCTGCATACTGTGTCCACCTCCTCTGGCCTCCTGCCCACACTCTGCCTGCTTTCTAGCTCAGACTTGGGGCGGTGTTCTCGTACAGAGTGAGGGAGTGGAGCTGGGCGGGAGGGCCCGGGGCGGGGAGGACAGGCACCTGTACGCGGGTTGGACATTCCCTTCAGGGTACTTCCCGGCCCCTGGGTGGCCAGCCCCCTAGCCCGCACCCTTGCCCACGCCCAGACCCTGCCAGTGAGGGCCGGGCCAGTCCTGGGGCGCATCATGCCCCCCCATGTTCTCTCTGTATTTGTCCCCATTTTCCTGACCTTCCCTGAAGCCGTGTCTGTCCCCAGGGCCTCCCGTGTTTATCTGCCAAAGCCCAGGAACTTCATGTGGTTTGCCGATGGTGAGTGCCTGTGAGTTCAGTTTCTGCAGGACGCGTCAGTCAAGCAGACGACGTTCTGTCAGTGACGTGAGCAGTGATGACAAGCGCGTAGCTTTGCTGGGCGCGTACGGGCTGGGCACTCTGTAGGGTTCAGAAGATTAACTGCTGAAACAACCGTAGGAGGGAGATTATGTTATTCCTTTTTTACGTCTGAAGAAATGAGACGTGCGGTTAGCAGTGCAGTCGTGGAGGGAAGGGGCAAGGATTTCACCCAGGAAGAGGGTTCGGAGGCTCCAGTATGGTCCCTGCCTAGGTCATCAGCGGATTGAAGGATTTTAGCGTCTTTACATTGAATTCATATCTGTATCAAGGCTCCCTCACCAGTGCCTTTGCCAAGAGCATATGGAGCCCCACAGCCCAATCTGTCTTCTGTACACTGACCTTGACCTCACTCAGTTCACATCCTGTCCTCATGCTGACCATGACCCGTACGCCTAGTTTACATTTCTTTCTCCCTCTTGCCCTAGACTTTGACCCTCACCACTTCTGGCACTGGAGCAGCTTTGGGGACTACGTGCAGTGTGTCCTGGCCTTCACGGGAGTGGCGGGCTACGTCACATACCTGTCCATTGACTCAGCCCTGTTTGTGGAGACCCTGGGCTTCCTGGCTGTGCTGACTGAGGCCATGCTGGGGGTCCCACAGCTCTACCGCAACTACCGCCACCAGTCCACCGAGGGAATGAGGTAGGTGGGCCTGAGTCGCTCTCACTGCACCTGTTGGTACCAGTGTGCCGGCGTGTTTGGTAAAAACCAAATGTGTACAGACTTGGCTGCTGTGTTTTACGTTGTATCTGTGAGACGCCAGGTAGAGAGCAGACGTCTGGATGCGTGAGTAGACGTGTTTGTGTGGAACACGTAAGGGGACGCCGTGACCCCCTTGTGAAACAGATACGTGGTACAGGGTCTTCCGGGTTGAACCTGGAGCGCTGTCGTGGGAGGATGTGCAGAGCACAGAGGATGAGAAGGGAGAAGGCCCTGCCCACGGAGCACAGGTGAGCAGAGGCGGCTCTGGTGCCCGGCGGTGGGGGCTGTGTCCCGAGAGACACTCTTGGTGGCGGCCGTGTGTCTCCTCAGGGTCCTCCGTGTGTTCAGATGCCCTCCCGGTCACGGGAGGCCCGTGTGGAACGGGTCTCGAAGGCGCTGGGTGGAGCCCTCCACCGGCCTGTGAAAGTCGCCTGCGGCGTTGGAATAAGGTGTCGATGGGAATCCCAGGCCGTGGAGGGCTTGCTCAGAAGCTTCGTCATTCCTGCCGGGGGCTTCTCCCGTACTTGCTTGCCTCCTGCGATGGGGAGCTCCCTCCCCAGGCATGAGGCCCTGCACAAGGCTCTGCTCGAGGCCCGTAGCAGCACCTGAACCTCTCTTGCCTTTTCCTGGAGATCCATGGAGCCCCTCAGCCCCTCCCAGGGTGGTCCTGTGTGTGCGAGGGCAGCATCGTGACCCCACTCCCCTGGGGGCCTCCTGTCTGTTCTGCTCCCCCTCGCTCTGTCGGCCGTCCGTCCCATGATGGCTTACAGCCCCTTCCTTACCCAGTTCTCCCTGGTGGGTCTGTTCGAGTGACGCATGACAGAAGTCTAGTGTACAGCTTCAGATCGGAATGTGCTGTGGGAGGCCTGTGCCGGGACTGGGGCAGGGTATCCCCTCCCTGGGGAGCCTTGGCACCTGCAGACTCACCGAGGCTAACCGCCTGGTTTGTGGTCACGGCACACGCTCAGAGTGAGCTCACACCGCTCCTGTACCTGCCGCTCTGTAGCCCACCTGTGTGTGCGGCGGCACCCGGGCTGCCACCATTCACTGGCTAGGTCCTGTGGCCACTCTTAGTATGTCCAGCACACACGGGACACCCTGGCAGTTGAATCTGACATTGTCTCAATTTTCCAAGTCTGAGCTGCTGTGATGGGGAAGGACTATCCGTGGGTCAGAGGTGGGTCAGAGTAGAGGCTGCTGATGCCTCTGGCTAGAGATGATGGTCCACAGATGGAAAACCGAGTTCACAGACGTCTCTAGAAGGCAGAGATTCAAGGTTTTTCTTTTAAGATTTATTTTAGAGAGCGGTGTGGGGGCGCAGAGGGAGGGGAGAATCCCAAGAAGACCCCCACTGAGCACAGAGCCCGGCACGGGGCTCCATCCCCGACCCTTTGAGCATGACCTGAACCAAAATCAACAGTTGGACCTCAGTGGACTGAGCCACCCGGGTGCCCCAGGATTCAAGCCTCGTAATGTAGGAAATGACGCAACAGCTCAATCCCCTGAGATGAGCAGACCGCCAGGCAGTCAGGAAGTGACAAAACTATCCCGTTCGTGGTACTGTGGAGACTAACCAAGGAGGTAGCAGACTCGGGCAGTGGAAACTAGAGCACTGTTGAAGGAACTTGAAGACATGAGTCCATGGGAAGACATTCCGCATCCACAGCCTGGAAGATTCAGGACTGTTAAAATGTCAGCACTTCCCAAGGCAACCTCAGGTTTAGTGGATCCCTTTCAAAATCCCAGTGATTTTTTTTTTGTGGAAATAGAAAAACATGTCCTAAAATTCACATGGAATATTGAGGGACCTGAAATAGTCAAAACAGTCTCAAAAAAGAACAAAACTAGAGGACACACCTTCAGATTTCAAAAATGGCTATGCAGGTGCCTCGAGGCTGTCCTGTTGGCGTATAGACAGACCCGTGGGGTAGAGCAGGAGCCCAGAAATGACCCTTACGTGTGTGGTTCAGTGGCTTTCGGCAGGGGTGCAAGACCACTCAGTGAGAAGGACAGTGTTCTCAGCCCGTGGTGCTGAGAGTGGAAGGAGTTCGGCGTGCCCACAGAGCCGTGCGGCTGCCACCTCTGTGTCATGTTAGAACATTTTCCTCCCCCAACAGAGGAACTTTGTACCTGCTGGTCATCACCCTTCATTCGCTCCCAACCTCCCCCACCTCCGGCCCTTGGCCGCCCCGGACCGGCTGTCTCTGGGACGCTGGACGTAAGTGGAGCCGTGGGGAAGCGGACCACGCTCCCAGGCTCTGCGGTGCACGACATATCCGAGCTCGGCTCCCAGGCCGGACCACAGTCTGGTCGTGCGGACGCACCCGTGCCTGTTCTTCAGCTGGCGGACATCTGGGTGTCCGGCATCCTTTGGCTGTTACAGGTAATGCTTCCGTCATGTACAAGTTTCTGCTGGACACTTGCATTCCTCTCTCTGGGAGCAGACCAGGTGTCACTGTTGGGTCGGACGGCGGCTCTGGGTTTAATGATTTGAGGCGCGGTCATGCTGGGTCCACAGTGGCACGTGAGGGTTCCGATCCAGCATCTCACTGACGCCTGTTACCGTGTGGCCTGTTGATTCTAGCCGTCCTCGCGGGTGTCCCGTGGGCTCTCCGGGCTCCGTGTGGTTTCGGTTTGCATTTCCCTGTGATAATGAGGTTGAGCATCTTCTCACGTGCTCTTTGACCGTCCTGTGTGTCTTTGGAGAAACGTCTGTTCCAGTCCTTCTGCCTGTTTTAAATTTGGTGGTCTGTCTTTTTATTTATGTAGAGTTCCTTATGTGCACTGGGCACTACAGCCGTATCAGGCGTATGATTCGTAATTTTTTTCTCCCCTCCGGTGGGTTGTCTCTTCACTTTCCTGATATTTTCCTTTTCAGCACAAAAGATTTTAAATTTGCTGAAGTTAATGAATTTGTGTGCGTGTGTGGGGTGTTGCTGCTCACGCCTTTGTCATCATACCCAAGAAACCCGTCGGACCCAAGGTCACAAAAACCTGTTCCTTTGGGATGTGTTTTGGGTGGGTTTTGAATTACAGGAGAGCTTCTGATTCGTGGAAGGAAGAAGGTCTAGGTCTAGGCTGAGGGTAGCAGTGAGGGGAGGCTGGGGAGGCCACAGGAGTCGGCATGCCTAGTTGGGCTCTGGAGGAGGCTGGGCGGGCACAGGAGTGTGGCCATCATTTCTTGGGCACCAGCTGGGAAGACGCGTTCTGGACGGCAGGACAGGGCAAGGAGGCGGTGAGAGGAATCTTAGGAAGAGTTTGGGAGGAAAAATGCAGAAGTCAGGAATGAGGTAATAGGAGCCTGGATTAAAATGGTGGAAGAGGGCGGAGCGGGGGGTGCAGCCCCACCTCCAGCCAGGTGCAGAGGCAGCCCCTGGATTGGCGATAGGCGGAGGGACCCAGCTCCCAGGCTGCCAGCCTGAACAGGAAGACCACAGCTGGGGCCTGGGAGGGGCGGTCGGGGCTTCCTGTGGTGTTGGAGCTCTGGACTGGTTAAGATTCCTCCATCCCAGGGGCCGCCTGGGTGGCTCAGTGGGTTAAGCCTCTGTCTTCAGCTCAGGTCATGATCTCAGGGTCCTGGGATCGAGCCCCGCATCGGGCTCTCTGCTCAGCAAGGAGCCTGCTTCCCTTCCTCCTCTCTCTGCCTGCCTCTCTGTCTGCTTGTGATCTCTGTCAAATAAATAAATAAAAAATCTTAAAAAAAAAAAAAAAGATTCCTCCATCCTGGTCCCCATTGGGGTGGGGACTCCAGGACTTCCCTGCACGTTGTGAACTGATAGCCCAGCTTCTGGGGCTCGTTCCTCCCTCCCATAGTTGTGGTGGGTGATGGGAATTCACAGCTCGTGGGGGCAGGGCGCCTCAGGGTCCTGGGGTAACAGCATGAGCTCGTACATCCCGAGCCCTTGTTCCTGCACAAGAGTGCTCCTTCGTGATGAGCAGACCACCCAGGGTGGTGTTCGTTTCCTGCGCTTGGTATTTGATCCGGCGGCCATGCCCCCAACCCCGAGCCCCCACCGAGGCGGCTGATGTGGGGCCGCCCGCGAGGCTGTCACATTTGTGACCCTGAGCAGAGGCCACGTGTGCATTCAGGGCCTGGGGGAGGGGCTGTGACCGGGCACCGGGTGGGGGTCCTGGGACTGTCTCCAGGCCTTCATGTGGAGTGCCGCCTTGCCTGGAAGGGTCGGCTTCCTGCAAGGTGGCCATTCCACAGGGGCCGGGAGCACCGTAACCCCAGGAGCGGCCTGGCCCCGAGGAGCTGGAGACACTGGCAGGACCTTTCCAGGCTGTCTCGCTCCAGGCCTGGCTGCTCCCACCCAGGTCTGCTGCGAAGGCTCCAGCCCAACCCCCTGACGGACCCCGCTGCCAGGTCTAGAACCATCGCTGGGGCTTGTTAGGTTTTATTTGTGTTTGAGGGAGGTGTCTCCATCTCCTGCTAAAATGTGGGTGCCTCCGGCAGACTGTGTCTTGCGCTATTAATTCTGTAAGACAGAACTAGACTCCTCTGCTGGGCCTGCTGCTTACTTCCCTCCTTGTCCTCGCGGCCTTTTGTAGAAACCTTGGTTGCTCTCGGAGCTCCTCCTTGAAATGCTTGCTGTGTGGGTGTGGGCTTTCTTTGGAAGAGCACAGGGGTGAGCGTGGGAGCTGTGAGCAGCCCCTCCCGGGCAGGCGGACCCCTCCACGGGGCATTCCGGCGGGTTGTCTCAGCCTGGCAGGCCAGGTGCCTGCAGCCTGTAGGGGGCCCCGGCCAGGTCCCCTGGTCGAGCAGCTTCCCTCCCTCCACTCGTCGCTCTGCTGTGTCCTTCTCTGCGGCCCCCACCAGCGCCGAGCGTGCAAGTAGCCCCGCTCCTGCCTCTGCTCCCCACTGTCCAGCCCCCAGGGGGCCCTTCTGCCGCGCGCCGAGTTCCCCTGCTGCTGCCCCAGACCAGGAGGTCCGGACCGAGCTGGAGGCACAGCCTTGGCAAGTGCAGGGTTTTTGGTCACCGCAGGCAGTGGATCCTGGGGGGACATCACAGCAACAATCACCGTCCCTCTGCCGCATCCGGGGCAGACCAGGCCAGCTATCCCCAGGGGCCAGTCTGGGGTGGCCAGTGGTGGAACGCATATGTTGTTCAGGGCCGTGGGGGCAAGCCCAACCCTCCCCTCAAGGAGCACAGAGAGCCTGGACAGGAAGCGCCCAGCAGCTGGGGGGACTCGACCAGGCAGCAGGAGGAAACCCCGGGAATGATGGACGTGGGTGATGCTGGTCTCCCTTCGGACCTGCCAGCCTGGAGCTCAGCACCGTGCCCGGGGTGGAGCAGGATGTGCTCCCAGCACAGCCCCTGCTGCTCCGTATGTGGGGAAGCGTGAGCTCGGCCCCCGCTGCTCTATGTGTGGGGAAGCGTGAGCTCGGGCCGCGGCTGTCGGTGTTCGCCTTGCCCTTCCTCCGCGGACCCTAGGCAGGCCCTAGGCCCGGAGTCTCGGTCTTCAGAGCTGGTGGCAGCCCATGTGCCGCTTGATGACGACTGTGCCTGTTGCAGCAGAAACCCGACGTTCCCACAGGGTTTGATGAGACTCGGAGTCTCGTTATGTAACACTGACCGTGCCCAGGACACACAGCGGAGGGAGCGTCAACACCAGCTCCGCAGCTCAGAGGAGGAGCCCGCCAGCCGACGACGCAGCACCAGCGAGGGCACCCGGGCCTGGGAACGGTCCCTGGGAAACTGGTCCAGGGAGGAGAGGAAACACGCTCGAAATGAATGGAAAATGGGACATCTCAGTGAAGACGTGGAAGCTATAAAATTAAAAGAACGAAACAGAACATTTTAAATTAAAAAACACAGTAACCCAGATAAAAATATATTCCGTGAGTTCAGTAGTGGAATGCAGATGGCCTGGGAATGAGCCCGTGAACTTGAAGACGGATCAATAAAAATACGTTCTTAACAGCAGAGAAAAACCAGGGGAAAAATAGCTTCAGGGAAAGTACCAGAAAATCTAACATTGATGTCGTCTGAGTTTGGAGGAGAGAAGGGGTGTGGAGCAGACAAAATGTTGACAGAATGTCTGAAAACTCTCCAGCTTTGATGTCAGATAAACTTACAGATTTGAGAAGTTCCTCAGATCCCAATCATGGACCCTGTCACGGTCGGCCAAAAGCCGAAGTCAGATGTTGAAAGCAACTAGGAAAAGAGGGTCTGTCGTACACAGTGTGGATTTTAAAAATGCAGAACTAGTTACCAGCTCCCTCACAACAAAGCCTTAGAATACCATGTGAGCCAGAATCACAGGCCAAAGGGGACACATCTGGGGGCCTTTCCGGTCGTGGAGCGCCCGTCCGCGGAGAGGCTGCAGGGGCCCGCCAGGCCGCGGGCCGTTTTCCCTGTGACCATCCCGAGAAGCCTCAGGCAGCCTGTGTGCGGCAGGTCGGGAGGCCTCTCCGTCCCCGTCTGCGCCCTGCCGGCCGCGGCAGAGGAGGGGACGCAGAGCTACGTCCTCAGGCGGGGAGTTCCGGACACGGGGGTCCTCACCCTGGTTTTAGAAATGAGAACCAGTCTGGGGCTCAGAGGACTGTGTCCATCCGCAAGCTCAGTGCCTGGGTGCGTGGCCCTTGGTCTGGTGCTGGCGGCTCTGGCGGCAGACGGCTCCCCGTCTGCTTGGGGATCCCCATGCCCCTTCCTTCGTCTTCACGCCCCTTCCTTCGTCTTCACGCCCCTTCCTGGAAGCAATTCTGCTCACACTCTGGTCTGGCTCTCAGCTGGGAGAGGTTCAGGCCGCTGGTGGAAACGGGTCTGATTTAAATTTACTGGTAAGTTACCGGAAAACACAATAGTGCTTGTGCCTGTGCCTTGGGAAGCCCGGGCGTTCAAAGCTGTCGGGGGAGACGTGGGTGGGGGACGGGGTGGGGGGGACGTGGCAGTGACAGGTGCTCCCTCGTCACCCACTGAGGGCTGAGGGTCCCTGCCTCCCTGTGGACTGATCTGAAACATTGGAAGGGGGGTTGGCGTCGGCGACCAGAGGTGGGATCACCCTCCAATTACCTTTTGAGGGAGGGGGTCTGGCCAGGCAGGGGTTCCCATGACCAGGGGTTCGCTTTGCTGCTGCTTGTGGCCTCCAGTTTCATCCTCAGCACGCCTGGGTGCAGATGGGGTCTGCCCGGCCAGGAAGAAGAAGCTCCTGGCAACAGGGCCTCCCCTCCTGGGCAAGGCTCCCATGGCCAGCCCGGCCCAGCCTGCCCATCCCCATGGCCAAGTGCTGTTCTCCTGCAGTCCCCACCTGCCTGGGGGTCCCTGGGATGCTGTGTGGGAAGGGGTAGTCTCCCCTCTCCCGTCTGAGGCCACAGCACGCCTCCTGAGGGTCATAGCTTGCACACCTGCCGTCAGGAGGGACAGAACGCTCATGGGCCACGGTGTCTGCTTCCCTGCCCGGCAGCCGCAGGGCCTGCCTGTCCCTACGGCTGTGCATGCCGTGGCCTCGTGGTGAGGACAGGAGGGGCGGGGGGGACAGGCGGGGGGGGACAGGGGGGGGGGCAGGGGGGGGGGGGCAGGTGGGGGGACAGGCGGGGGCCTGGGAGGCCGCTGACTGCTGGCTTGTGTCTCCACAGCATCAAGATGGTGCTCATGTGGACCAGCGGTGACACCTTCAAGACGGCCTACTTCCTGCTCAACGGCGCCCCCCTGCAGTTCTCCGTGTGCGGCCTGCTGCAGGTGCTGGTGGACCTGGCCATCCTGGGACAGGCCTACGCCTTCGCCCGCCACCCCCAGAAGCCAGCCCCCCACGTGGCACACCCTGCCAGCGCCAAGGCCCTCTGAGGTGGCAGGGGAGGACACGGACGTGTGGCCTCCGCCGTGGGCACTGGCCCAGTCACCTGTCATCCCTGTGTGGGGCAGGTGGGCACCATGGCCCAAGGGGATGTCTGGGCCATCGGGATCTCGATCAGCTCTGTGGGTCTCAGGTGCACTGCCAGGGGACCTGGGTGCCAACATTGATCCTCCGCCCTGAGGATGAGTGTGAGTGGGCACTAGACCCCAGGGCTGGGCTGAGGCTGTTTTCCAGGTGATGGAGAAGCAAGTGTTCTCTTCTTTCCTCCCAAAAAACACTTGTCTGGAACTTGGAATGTGCTCACAGACCCAGGAAATGGCAGACTTCGGGCTGCTATGGGACAGGGCGCCAGGAAGCCCCTCTGGGACTCAGGCCTGCCGGGAGCCCCTGGGGCCTGCGGCCGGACTCTCGGCAACCCTCGGCCTGGGCGGCTTGGGGAGCAGGAGTGAGCAGTGGCACCAGGAGAACCCGCGCACCCGGCGCACAGAGCCTGGTCTCAGAATGGCCCAAACGTGGACATCCTGGTGACAGCATGCGCGCGAGGGTGACTCAGAGCAGAGCCTGGGCACAGAGAGTGGGCCTGGGGTTTGAACACAGCTGATGCTTGTGGGAAGGAAGCTGTGGGGACGCACGTTACAAGTGCTCTTGGTGACCTGCTGGAGTCGGCCCCGTGAGGGCCACCTTCAGTGCGGCCGTGTCACGGGACTAGGGACTTGGCCCTCAGCTTGGCAGTGGGGCCCAGAGTGTTCCGTGTGCCCACGTGCCTCATTTCTGCATTGGCTGCCTCCTGGGAGATGCCCGTGTGGACGCCGCTGGCAGGGAGGGGACGAGCCTGTGTCCATGCCGGCTGGACGCTGCCAGAGTGAGCTCAGGGGTGTTGGCACCAGAGCCTGGAGTTCCCCATGAGTCCTGAGGGGATGTGGGGGGCACAAGTGGCCCGTGTGTGCCCCTAGGGAAGCTGGGGGCCTGGGACCAGGTCTGGGGGACGCACCCTCCGCCGAGGACAGGCGTACTTACGGGCGTTCCCTCTGGGTTCCAGGAATTGCACGTGCCTGCAGCCTGCCGCCCTGGACGTCTGTGTTCCAGGACGGTGATGGCCTGTGAGTCAGGCGAGGGGATGTGTGATGCAGGTGTCCCCACGCTCCTCGGGCGTGGGGTGACGTGCCCGGGCGGGGCGTCCCTGGCCACCTGCTTTTTCCCCTCTCAGTTTTACAGGAGCATCTCTGCTGTGCCCAGCAGCCCTGGGCGAGCTCCCAGGCCCCGGCGCCTGAGTGTCCCAGCAGCCGTGGGGCTTCCCCTCTGCGGGGCGGAGGGCCGGCCCTGGGGCGGGTGTGCGGGGGCGGTGCCACTGTCCTGCTGCTCCAGCTGCTGCCTCCTCCGGAGCTTTGCTCACAAATGCCTGAATGTTTGAGTGAGGATCCTGCTTAGGCACTTGGGCTATAAGACGCTTTGGAAATGTTTATTTTTAAACACAGGGGGTGTCAGTAGCCGTAA
This sequence comes from Enhydra lutris kenyoni, assembly GCF_002288905.1. NCBI lineage: Eukaryota > Metazoa > Chordata > Mammalia > Carnivora > Mustelidae > Enhydra > Enhydra lutris. The sequence goes on from NW_019154120.1 coordinate 335,989, forward strand.
TTTCCTCCAGATTAAAGTGTCTCCCTCTGCCTGCGGCCGTGGCGGCATGTGCCCAGCGAGGGGAGCACTCGGGGTTGTCCGCGCTCTGACTTTACCCCAATAAACCGCTTGTGGATCTGTGTGGCCTCGTGAATGGAGTCCGAGCGGGCGCCCCAGGACACAGTGAATCATGGGTCCCCATCCTCCCTTCACCGTATGGGTCTTCAGGGAAGGGTGGGTGCCCTCTTCTTGGGGTCCAGCTCTGCCCCTGTGAGGCCCAGGCTGCTGTCTTGGTCCCCCCACACGGACATGCCAGCCCCCCAGACAGACCAGTTCACTAGGAAAGACCAGTCCCCTGGACAGAGCAGTCCTCCCAGACAGACCAGGCCAGCCCCTCCGCACAGACCGGTGCCCCGGGACAGACCAGCGCCCCCGCCCCCTCAGATCAGCCCCCAGAGGCCGACCAGCTCCCCGGACAGACCAGCAGGACCAGGCCAGGGGAGGCCCTGACCACCGAATGCCTTGAAAAGGTAAGAGGTGTTTTGTTTAAAGAAAGGCCAAGGGAAGTGTTTGAAGAAAAGTGGACACTTCTGTCCAGCCTGTAGGGACGGAGCTGTGTGTACCGACCAGTTCTTTTTTCTTGGAGACAATTTACATTTGGGGACAAGGTGTCAGAAATATCAAAGAGATACGGTGAAAGTACATGAAAGTGATATTCTGAATTTTTGGATGGCCCCACCAGCCCCCTCCCGCACTGGCCCCGAGGTCCAAGAGTGAGTCTGGCCCGGAGCTGCTCCGTGTGGGTGACACCCACGCGGTCTCTCCGGCAGCCGGCATCCCCGTCTGGACCCTTGTCTTGCTCTGGGGGTGGATTTTTACTTTCTTTCTGATAATCAGTTTGTTAAAATTAACTGCTAATTCTGCATGCAGTAGAAATCCCGACAGCGAAATGAACAGTGAAACATGTAGAGGCCTCTTTCTCCGTGAGCCCATCTCAGTTCTTGAAAAGTCACCTGTAGCCTCTTTCTTTGGTTCCACTCACAGCCGCCAGGTGTGTGGGAAGGAGCTGGGGCCCCGTCGTCACACCGGCCGGCGGGGCACAGGCTCCCGAGCCCCACGAGAAGTGGGGCTCTAATCAGAGTAGATGAAGGTCCCTTTCCGCAGGCTTAGACCTCTGATAAAGCTGTATGGCTTTTCCCCTCAGCAGGATAGTGGCGCGACTGCCCTGGCTGCTGGTGTGAGTGACATGGTGCGGCTCCCTGCGCTGAGCCTCTGAGAACTTGGAGACAACGGAAGGTTGTCAGTGAAGCCGGCCCACCTCCAGCTGGGCAAGAAGAAACTGTGTGCATGTGTGCGTGCGTGTGTGTGCGAGTGTCGCAGTGGGACGCCCACGGTGGATGACCCTGCAGAAGCAGGAGCCCCCCCCAGACTGCCCACCGCGGACAGCTCCTCCAGGAGCTGCCCTGCCAAGGAGCAGGGAAGCAGAGGGTGCGGCCTGCAGACACAGGTGGCCTCCGGCATTTGCCACGGCCTTGGAATTTCTGGGCCAGGGAATCTGAACTCCAAAGGGAAGGAGGAGGAAAGAGGGAAGGAATGACCGGAAACAGAGGATCAGTACCCCCGCCCCCCCCCCCCCCCAGCCAGGGGGGCCCCGGCGGAAGGGACATGCCGCGGGTACGGGGGGGGGCACAGGCCCCCCCCCCCCCCGGGGGCCCCCGGGGGGGGGGGGGGGGGGGGGGGGCGCTTCTATTCCTGAGAAAGCTCAGGAGGAGCGGTCTCTTGGGGGCCACAGTCGCGGCCACCCCCCCGCGCGGGGACCCCCGGTGTGGGCGGCTGCGGCGGGCCCCTACTGGCTGTCCTCGGTGGCCGGGGCCGAGCGCGCGCTGTCCTCGCGCAGGGCCGGCTCGGGGCTGGTGGCGCGCCGCCGCTGCTGCTCCTTGAGCTCGGAGTAGGAGCGCGAGAAGGTGTGGAAGATGGACGTGACCGGGAAGGCCACGAGCAGGACGCCGCTGAGGATGCTGCCGAGCGCCACCACCTGCCCGGGCAGGCTGCGCGGCACCATGTCGCCGTAGCCCACGGTGGTCATGGAGATGACGGCCCACCAGTAGCAGGCGGGCACGCTGGAGAAGTCGCGGCGCGCGCCCAGCTCGCGCTCGGCCAGGTGCACCAGCGGGGCGAAGAGCGCGGTGGCCACGCAGAGGAAGAGCAGCAGGAGCCCGAACTCGCGCGCGCAGCGGCGCACGGTCAGGCCGAGCGAGCGCAGCCCCAGCGAGTGGCGCGCCAGGCGCATCACGTAGAGGACGCGCAGCGCCCGCAGCAGCCGCAGCGCCAGCCCCGCGCGCTCCAGCAGCGCCGCGCCCCCCGCGCCCGCGCCCGCGCCCGCGCTCCCCGCCGCCAGCCCCGCGAGCAGCGACACGTAGAAGGGCAGGATGGCCAGGATGTCGATGACGTTGAGCGGCGTCCGCAGGAAGGCGCACTTGCTCTCGGCGCGCAGCGAGCGCAGCAGGAACTCGAAGGAGAACCAGGCCACGCACACCGTCTCCAGCACGAAGAGGCTGCGGCACTTGGGGGAGCACTCGCCCTGCGGAGGAGAGGGGTGGGGTGCGGTCACGCCCGCGCTGCCCTTCCCCCACGCACCCCATCCTCCTCCCCCATGCGCGCCTGCAGGGGGCCCGGTTTCCCTCCGAGGCTGGTTTCTCGCCTGGGAGCCAGGAAGAGCTCAGCTGACCAGCTCCCCGGCTCCCCGCACTACTGGTGAAAGTTATTAAAAACAGCCATTAAAGCCTCTGGAAACAGGCCTAAGGGCAAACGGCAAACGGAACATCTATTCGAGCAAAGCTACAGAAATTCATTTTAAAAGGCGAGAGAAATACCACCGCCCCAGCTCAGTGAGGAGACCCTGCTCCAGAACACAGGCCGCGTCCCCCAGCTCCCCAGGACAGTGCAGCTTAGAAGGGGGCCCTTCTTCTGCCCAGTCCCCAGACCTGCGGTGGATGGAGGCTCCGACTCACGCTGCTCTGAGAACACTGGGGTCCCCCGCCTCGCCTGGGGCCCTGGCTTGTGCTGGTGGTTTCACGCCAGGAGAGGCAACCCAGAGGACCTGAGCTGCTCTGACCCCCTCCCCCCAGTTAGCTCAGAGAATGGGGTTCACCAGAGAAGCCAGGCACTGTCCCCACCCCCAGTTCCACAACCCCTGGGGCAGAGGTTTTCCCCGGGGGAGGAGGAAGCAGGCTCCTAGAACAGTCATTTCTTGCCAAAGAAACTAAGTTCATTTGTAACTAAATACAGAGTTGTTCTACCCCAGGGTGTTCTCAACATTGGAGGTTGTCCTGAAGGAAATTGGGAGGAGAGTCATGGAGTTCGTTCCAGGATGACTGTGGGTGTACCCAAGCTGTGGGTCCCTGAGGGGCAGCATCGGGGGCTAATCCCGGTGTGCAGATGCGTGTGCGCATACGTGGGTGTGCATGTGTGTACGCGTACATGTATGTATCTGCACGTGTGTGCGCATGTGTATATGTGCGCGCACGTATCCATGTACGCGTGTGCGCGCACGTATCCATGTACGCGTGTGCGCGCACGTATCCATGTACGCGTGTGCGCGCACGTGTCCGTGTGCATGTGTCTGCATGTGTGCATGCACGCGAGTACATGTGTGTACGCGTGCATGCGTGTATCGTGTGTTGTGTTGTGTGCGTACATGTATCCGCGTGTACACGCGTGTAAGCATGTGCGCGTCTACGCACACATGTATCTGTGTGTGCGTCCATGTGCACATGTGTGTATGTGCACATGTATGTGTCTGTATACGTGTGTGCACGCACGGAGGGCAAGGACCCCTGCACTAGAACAGGTAACAGGAGCGAAGCCCAGAGGAAAGGTCCACGTGACCCTGCGTCTTTCCAGTAAGAAACCCTGGAGCGGGCGTGGAAACCGTAAATTACGGTCCCTGCCTCAGAAAAGAATCAGGAAACGGAAGCGACATTTGAGAGGACCAGATACCGGAGTTTGGAGAAGCACCATTGTGGAAATGTGCTCACAGACCAGAGGAAGATTGATGACGTAGAACTCGGGACGGCAGCCCATTGCACAGATGGGGATGAGCAATAAAGAGAACATGTTTAAAACGACCACTTGGAGCTCTTGGAGTTGAGACGTCACTGAGAACCAGTGAAGCCCCGGAGGAGCTCCGCAGCAGAGCCGAGCCGGTGAGTGGGACCAGAGGCCGATCCTGCAGAGAGGCGAGAGAGGGAGGCCCGCGGAGTCTGAGCGGATTGTGGGCATGTTTGTGAAGCACTGGGGCCAGGGGTGCCGGGAGAGGGAGAAGGAGAAACACGTTCGACGCAACGATGGCTGGAAACCCACCAGATCGCCCGGCGCACCGTCACCCGCACAGCCGGGAGCGCAGGGCAAATGTAGACTCTGGTGCGTGGTGGCAAGGAAGGGTCTGAGTGCCACTAGCCAGGCGGGAACAGCCCATGGCTGGAGAAGGGATGCGCCTGAGCAGAGACGGCACAGGCAGAATGCTGTGGGGCACGGACTCAGAACGTCAGAGAAAACGTCTAGCCAGAATCCCATCTCCAGCAAAGCCATTGTTCCCGCAGGAAGGTGAAGCGCTTTCCCAGAGAAACAAAATCTGAAGAACTGGTTTCCGGGGTAGCTGCCTTGCAAACAGCCCCAAGGAAGCTCTTTGTTAAAGCAGGGATCCCAGAATCTTCCTGACCTCGGATTTGGCAAAACATTCTTAGAGACGACACCAAAAACATGAGCAAACAAGATAAAATAGATAAGTTCAATCAAGATTTAAGACTTCTGTGCTTCAAAGGACACTGGAAGGTCTGAATTGTTTTTCTTCAAAATCATACATTCAAGCCCTAACCCGTGACCTCTCAGAAGAGGACTGTATTTGGACAGGGTCTTTAAAGAGGTGACGCAGGGACAATGAGGTCACACGGGTGGCCCTGGTCCAACAGGACTGGGGTGTCAGGACACAGACACACACAGGCATGAGGGCAAGGGCATCGATACGCCAGACAGAGGTCATGGGAGAAACCGACCCTCCCGACACCTTACCTCCCACGTGTGGTCTCCAGAACCTTGAGAAAATAAATTTCAATTTCAGGCCACACAGTCTGTGGCCCTTTGTTGTGGGAGCTCTGGTGAACCATTACAGACACCATCGGGGAAGGAAAAGACAGTCCACAGGATGGGAGAAAATACTGACAGTTGTTTATCTGCTGAGGGACTGGTATCTAGAACATATATAGAACTCCTACAACTCAACAGATGAAAACCCCATTAAAAGACAGGCAAGGAGGAGACATATCTGTGAAAAACATACACAAATAGCCAAGAAGCCCATGGAAAGAGGCCGCCCAACCTCATTCATCAGGGAAATACAGATTCAAGCCGCGGAGAGGATCCACGTCGCACCCACACTGGGCGGCTGGAGTGGGAGTGCGGGGAGGGTGCGGAGAAGTGGGACCCTTTCCCACAGCTGCTGGGCCCTCCGGCCACTTTGAAGGAGAGTTGGGCAGCTCCTCACACAGACAGGGCAACGCCACGTGTCCCAGGGACCCCACTCCTGGGGGTGTACCCGAGAGAAGCGAACACACCCGTCCCCAAGGAAACCTGCCCCCGCGGGCTCACGGCACGAGATGCTCACGACAAAAGGTGGGAACACCCCCACGTGTCCGCTAACAGGCTAATGGAGAAGTACAGTCTTGTAATAAATGCACACAATGGGATCTCACTGGGCCATAAAAAGGAGCAAAGTCCCGGTTTGGGGTGCGGAGTGAAGGACGCCAGCCCCAGGGGGCACGCTGCATGACCCTGTTCTCACTGGAGTCCAGAACAAGGAAATGTATAAAGAGCGGGGCCTGGTGGGCGTGAGGGTGGGGACAGAGGGCCGGTGGGGCGGGGAGGGTAAAAGGCACAGGTCTCTCTTAGGCTGATGGAAATGTGATGGTGGCACTGCCGTGTAATTATGCTAAAAACCACTGAATCTTCACTCTAATGGACAAATCACACGGTATGAGAATTACAGATAGTAAAGCTACTTCAGCAGACTCTCCAGGCACATCTGTGAGCGTGGCTGCTGGGGCACAGGATGATCGGACGGCCTGTGGGAAACCCCAGTGCAGGGGCGTTTGGGGCAGATGCTGACGGGAGAGAGTGGAACATGCAGGCTTCTCCGTGTGCCTAGCTGCAGGCGGGTCCTGGTCGGGCCTGCCTTTGACCCCGAGCTCCCCCCTGGCCTGAACCTCCCGGGGGCTCAGCAAACTCCCCAGACTCAGCGGACGCTGGTGTGCACTCGCGGACCCCCTGTCCGTGTGCATGTGTCTGCATGTGTGCATGCACGCGAGTACATGTGTGTACGCGTGCATGCGTGTATCGTGTGTTGTGTTGTGTGCGTACATGTATCCGCGTGTACACGCGTGTAAGCATGTGCGCGTCTACGCACACATGTATCTGTGTGTGCGTCCATGTGCACATGTGTGTATGTGCACATGTATGTGTCTGTATACGTGTGTGCACGCACGGAGGGCAAGGACCCCTGCACTAGAACAGGTAACAGGAGCGAAGCCCAGAGGAAAGGTCCACGTGACCCTGCGTCTTTCCAGTAAGAAACCCTGGAGCGGGCGTGGAAACCGTAAATTACGGTCCCTGCCTCAGAAAAGAATCAGGAAACGGAAGCGACATTTGAGAGGACCAGATACCGGAGTTTGGAGAAGCACCATTGTGGAAATGTGCTCACAGACCAGAGGAAGATTGATGACGTAGAACTCGGGACGGCAGCCCATTGCACAGATGGGGATGAGCAATAAAGAGAACATGTTTAAAACGACCACTTGGAGCTCTTGGAGTTGAGACGTCACTGAGAACCAGTGAAGCCCCGGAGGAGCTCCGCAGCAGAGCCGAGCCGGTGAGTGGGACCAGAGGCCGATCCTGCAGAGAGGCGAGAGAGGGAGGCCCGCGGAGTCTGAGCGGATTGTGGGCATGTTTGTGAAGCACTGGGGCCAGGGGTGCCGGGAGAGGGAGAAGGAGAAACACGTTCGACGCAACGATGGCTGGAAACCCACCAGATCGCCCGGCGCACCGTCACCCGCACAGCCGGGAGCGCAGGGCAAATGTAGACTCTGGTGCGTGGTGGCAAGGAAGGGTCTGAGTGCCACTAGCCAGGCGGGAACAGCCCATGGCTGGAGAAGGGATGCGCCTGAGCAGAGACGGCACAGGCAGAATGCTGTGGGGCACGGACTCAGAACGTCAGAGAAAACGTCTAGCCAGAATCCCATCTCCAGCAAAGCCATTGTTCCCGCAGGAAGGTGAAGCGCTTTCCCAGAGAAACAAAATCTGAAGAACTGGTTTCCGGGGTAGCTGCCTTGCAAACAGCCCCAAGGAAGCTCTTTGTTAAAGCAGGGATCCCAGAATCTTCCTGACCTCGGATTTGGCAAAACATTCTTAGAGACGACACCAAAAACATGAGCAAACAAGATAAAATAGATAAGTTCAATCAAGATTTAAGACTTCTGTGCTTCAAAGGACACTGGAAGGTCTGAATTGTTTTTCTTCAAAATCATACATTCAAGCCCTAACCCGTGACCTCTCAGAAGAGGACTGTATTTGGACAGGGTCTTTAAAGAGGTGACGCAGGGACAATGAGGTCACACGGGTGGCCCTGGTCCAACAGGACTGGGGTGTCAGGACACAGACACACACAGGCATGAGGGCAAGGGCATCGATACGCCAGACAGAGGTCATGGGAGAAACCGACCCTCCCGACACCTTACCTCCCACGTGTGGTCTCCAGAACCTTGAGAAAATAAATTTCAATTTCAGGCCACACAGTCTGTGGCCCTTTGTTGTGGGAGCTCTGGTGAACCATTACAGACACCATCGGGGAAGGAAAAGACAGTCCACAGGATGGGAGAAAATACTGACAGTTGTTTATCTGCTGAGGGACTGGTATCTAGAACATATATAGAACTCCTACAACTCAACAGATGAAAACCCCATTAAAAGACAGGCAAGGAGGAGACATATCTGTGAAAAACATACACAAATAGCCAAGAAGCCCATGGAAAGAGGCCGCCCAACCTCATTCATCAGGGAAATACAGATTCAAGCCGCGGAGAGGATCCACGTCGCACCCACACTGGGCGGCTGGAGTGGGAGTGCGGGGAGGGTGCGGAGAAGTGGGACCCTTTCCCACAGCTGCTGGGCCCTCCGGCCACTTTGAAGGAGAGTTGGGCAGCTCCTCACACAGACAGGGCAACGCCACGTGTCCCAGGGACCCCACTCCTGGGGGTGTACCCGAGAGAAGCGAACACACCCGTCCCCAAGGAAACCTGCCCCCGCGGGCTCACGGCACGAGATGCTCACGACAAAAGGTGGGAACACCCCCACGTGTCCGCTAACAGGCTAATGGAGAAGTACAGTCTTGTAATAAATGCACACAATGGGATCTCACTGGGCCATAAAAAGGAGCAAAGTCCCGGTTTGGGGTGCGGAGTGAAGGACGCCAGCCCCAGGGGGCACGCTGCATGACCCTGTTCTCACTGGAGTCCAGAACAAGGAAATGTATAAAGAGCGGGGCCTGGTGGGCGTGAGGGTGGGGACAGAGGGCCGGTGGGGCGGGGAGGGTAAAAGGCACAGGTCTCTCTTAGGCTGATGGAAATGTGATGGTGGCACTGCCGTGTAATTATGCTAAAAACCACTGAATCTTCACTCTAATGGACAAATCACACGGTATGAGAATTACAGATAGTAAAGCTACTTCAGCAGACTCTCCAGGCACATCTGTGAGCGTGGCTGCTGGGGCACAGGATGATCGGACGGCCTGTGGGAAACCCCAGTGCAGGGGCGTTTGGGGCAGATGCTGACGGGAGAGAGTGGAACATGCAGGCTTCTCCGTGTGCCTAGCTGCAGGCGGGTCCTGGTCGGGCCTGCCTTTGACCCCGAGCTCCCCCCTGGCCTGAACCTCCCGGGGGCTCAGCAAACTCCCCAGACTCAGCGGACGCTGGTGTGCACTCGCGGACCCCCTCTCGCTGGAGGGGAGATGACCTGGGGGCCTTGCACTGCCCCCCCACCGGGCTCACGTCCCTCTCAGCCTGTGGGGACAGACCCTCTTGCCCGCCCAGCTCCCGAGCCTGCTCCAGGGAGGGGCCAGCAGGACTGCATCTCCGCCCCCCATGGACAGCACAGGGCTTCTCCCCAAGTGTGTCCTGCATGTCCAGATGCTGACTTATCTTGCTCTTCAGGAACCCGGGCCTCTGGGGCTCCCACAGACCTGTCTCCGCCATGCGCCGCTGTCCGGTGGCTCGCCTCCCCACAAATGAGCCGTTGGGGCCCAGGACCTCGGCTGCCGTGGTCATCGCTGTTTTGTGCCCGGAAATAGTGGGCAGGTGCTGCTGCTTATCCCACATGCTCACATGCAGACACGGCCTGGGTGCAGGTGTCCGGACACAACGTGGCAGGTCTGTCCCCAGACAAAGGCAGTGGTGCCTCCGCCCAGAGGAGGGGTTTTCAGACCCTCTGCTGGAGTGTGCGGACAACCCGGTCTAGGGTCTTCAGTGGCCTGTCTTCCCACAAGGCCCGATCTCCTCAGGGTCAGGGGTGGTGTGGCCAGTCCGGAGGCTTCCCAGCAGTCACCCGGCCCACCCAGCTACAGCTCCCAGCGGTGCGACTGTTCTAGAAAGTCCGCTGGTCTCGCTGCTGCCCTCGATTCCCAGACAAGCAGGGGCTGCAGCCTGACTGGAGGGGCCCGGTCTGCGGCATGGCCTGGGGTCCCGAGCGTGTCCAGTCTGTGCCTTTGTCCCTCTGTCCCAGAGCTGGCTCTGGGCCCCCAAAGGGTTAGGAGCTGCTGTGCGCAGAGCACTGTGGGGCTCCTGCCCCACCCATGCCCTCGGGGGTACCTAAGCCTGTCCACCTGTTCCCACCTGCCAGCATCCCCCCTCCAAATCCCGGTTCCCTGGGGAACGCTGATGACATGGGGCCATCACCCACTCGACTCCTTGTGCGGCAGGCCGCTGGCTGCTCCCCTCCCTGTGGAGGCCACTGTGAGGGCTGGCTGACTCTGCACACCCTGGGGCATCTGGCGGGTCACAGATCCTAGCAGGAGGGCTCCTGAGGGGCGAGGCCTGGCAACAGGACCGTGCACAGCCAGGGAGAGCAGCAATTGGGGCAGCAGAAGCACAGCAAGGACGTCTGCCACTCCCCCTTCTGGAAGGTTCCTTGGGACCAGGGCCAGCGCCCACTGATTTCCTTAGGACTGGTGTCCTAGGAGACCTGAGGAGCAGAGCTCAGTGCATCGCAGCTTCGGGCCTGACCGTAGCCCGAGTCTGCCTGTTCCATTGGTCTGTTGGTCTCCCCATGACGGCGCCCATGACAACCGGAGGTCAAAGCCCTGGGGCTCATTGCTCGTGGAGGCCCCTGCCCCCAGGTGGTCCAGGTCTGGGGTTGGGAGTTTTGTCCCAGCTCTTTGCTATAGGAGTGGAAATGCTTCTAGTCCACTCCTGGACCTCAGGGTGTCGGCCAGCCCTAGGGACTTGCTGCCCCTCCCCCAAGGAAGGGGTCCCACCTCATCCGACCTGAAGCTGAGTCAGGCTCAGGGAGGCTATAGGACTCCCCCAGCGTGGTGCCTGACGCCCTGCAGATTCCCGAGCCCCTGGTCGGGTCAGAGAGCCTTAGGGCACGGCGGCCCCAGCATCAGGGGTGACAGTGGGCAAACAGGGTTCAGGAGGAAAACCCCGGCTGATGGGCTTTCAGCAAAGAGAGGGCCGGGACCCAAGGGGCCGATGTCGTGAGACACCTGCAGGCAAAACGCTTCAGGACAGGGAGGAGGGGGGTGGGGGCCGGCCCAGCGCCAGGTCTGGGAGGTGACGGTGTCACGGCCCGGCTTCTCTTGCCCACTCCAGAGTCTGGTGGTCACAGCATAGTGTCACACCTGCCCCAGCAGCACCCATGTGACACCCCGTTTCCAGGCCCGCCGTGGCCCAGCTCCCATCATCTTGGCCAGGGGCAGCAGTAAGCCCCCATCTGGGCCCCGTCTGAGCACCGTGTTCAGAAGGAGGAGAGAAGGAGACCCCCTGGGGATGGCCGACCCTTGCCCCGGGCACAAGCAGGGACGCCAGTGTGCTCCCCTGGAGCCGGGCTGACCCTGGGGGCTCGAGATGAGGCGAGCTTGTCGGAACCAACCCAGCCCTGTGCCCGGCTGCCCCCTCTTGAAGACCAGCCATGGAGCTTAACTGGGAGAAGCTATTTCTGGAAATTTCAACCCAGAAAACAGACCCCAATTTATCAAAGTCTGATACATCTGGCCTGTTTGGTCAAAATCAGGTCAGAAGTAAGTCTATGCTGGGCCGGGCTCCCTGGGGTCTGCAGGGCCCCCCTCCTCTAGCCGCTCGTCTGGCATTGGCCGGCGTCTCCGCACACATTGTCCACGGGCCACAGAAGCCTCCTGTGGATACAAAGTGTGTTGTCTGCACACTGGCCTCGCTGAGTGGCCCCTACCCAGGCCAGTGGGGCTGAGGTCCCCAGACCCCACTCTGCCTCCAAAGCCTTTTTTTTTTTTTAATTATTTTATTTATTTATTTGACAGAGATCACAAGTAGGCAGAGGGGCAGGGTGGGGGGAAAGCAAACTCCCCGCTGAGCAGAGAGCCCCATGCAGGGCTCGATCCCCGGACCCTGGGATCATGACCTGAGCTGAAGGCAGAGGCTTAACCCACTGAGCTACCCAGGTGCCGAGCTGAAGCCTTTTAAACTCCGTCTCTAAACTCCATCTCTGCACGGGGCTGCAAGGCACCGTTTGTCTCCTGGTCGTGGTCACGGGTGCTCCCGTTTCGGGTTTGGGGACTGGCCTTCGGGGACTGGACGGGATGTCCTGCCGACGGTTTCTACTTGTCTCCTGTCAGGGGCAAGGGGAGAGGGTTCTGGTCCCAGGAACTTGAAGGGGGGGTACACAGGGACTCCAGTATAGACACTTGTGGAGGGGTGGAGTGGACTCCCCACTCTGAGGTGGGCCTGGGCCGTGCCGGCGCCGGCAAAGCCCCCATGGGTGGGGGACGTTTTTCCGTCCCACCCCCTCCACATTCCACGTGTGTTCCTGGGAGAACAAAGGGCGGGGCCTTTGTCAGCAGCACATCTCCCCCCACGAGCCCGGAATGTGCCCGAGAGCCCAGGCCACGCGGCTCCAGAACCTCCCCAGGGGCCCCGAGCCCTTAGCTCGGTGCAGGAGATACGGAGGAATCATGACGGGAATCCCAGGAGCAGGAGCACTGGCCCGCCCTGTCTTGGGCCCCGCAGCTCTGGGGCCAAGTACTGACTATAAGGAAAGCCTCTGTGGGTTCCCTCCAGCTCCATGTGCTGGCCGGTACCAGGGGCCGGGGACAGCTGCCAGGGGCTGGGGGATACCACAAGGGACAGTGACGGTGCAGGGTTCTGCATCAGGGTACAAGGGTCCAGCTGGGACCACACTTGTGTGTTGGGAAGGAGGGTCCCTTGCAGGTGGGCGGAGGTCCTAGAAGATGGGCGTTAAAGGGGAGGACGTCCGGGTGCCGTGGAGCACGGCCTCGGAGGGCTCCTGTGGGTGGCGGCCCACGTGCAGGTGAGACAGGGGAGGGAGGCCGGCTGGGGAGGGGAGGGCCCAGCCCTGCAGGGGCAGGAGAGGAGAGCAAGGTGGGAGGGCCAGGGTTTGGCGATGGAAGCTTCAGGGCCTGTGCGGGGGAGGGGACAGTCCCAGCCCAGACGGCTGGGGCAGTGCAGGGTGGACGCTGCCGCACACACATGACCGGGGCTGTGAGCTGATGCTGCACTCAGCGCGCGAGGCTGGGGCAGGCCCTGGGCGAGAACTCGGACGACTGCGGCAGGTGATGGGGTGTGGGGAGCTGAGGGCCAGCAGACCAGAGCGTGGAGGAGACCGGGCCTTGAGGCCCAGAGCAGTGTGAAGCCAGGGCCAGAGGTCATGGCCGAGGGCTGGGAGAAGCCCCACACCCACCACCAGGAAGCCTGTTTGGCTGGGGGTGCTGGGGAAGGTTCCAGCAAAGGCTTTCCAAAGGTGGTGAGGCCCAGTCGGAAGGGGGTCCACGCCAGCGGGGACAGGCCCGGGAAGGGACGAGCCCTGGGCTGGCGGCTGGAAGGGACGGCTACGGGGCTGGAGCGGATGGGGCAGGGGTGAGTCCGCGCGCGGGTCAGCCAAGTGCGTAGTTGGGTCAGAAAGGACGGAAGGGCCGGGGGCTCCCTGAGCTCTGGGGCGGAGCCTTTCGTTCCCACCTGCCGGGAGCCCCGACGCCGCCCTCGTTGTGACCTCTCCTCCAGGATGAGCTGGGACTCCCTCGCTGGGCTCATCCCCCAGCCTCCACAAGGTCCCACGGGCAAACCTCCCTTCTTGGGGAAAGGCCACAAGACACTGCGTGCCCTTCCCCAGTGACCGCCCGTGTCCTGGGTGCCGCCCTTCGTGGTCTGCACGGGGTGGGCAGGGAATGGAAAGGCAGCTCCCCAGGTGCCTGAGCCCTTAGGCTGTGGGTCCCTCCCCTTTCTGTTTTGCTTCTGGAAGCGGGACCGGGCATCCTTCAATCACTTGTGGCTCCAGAACCAAAGGTCAGATGCCCCGAGGGAAGCAGGCTCAGTTAACGGTTACGTCTGAGCTGATTACAGACACACTCGTGAGGACACGGGGGTGGCCGGCCGCAGAGCCCACACCCCTTCACACCCCGTGTGTCCAGCCGCCGCTCAGCGGGATATCGGATTTGCAACATGTCTTTAAACCTCATGTAAGTGTTATCATCGCTGTTACCGAAAACCAAAACCAAAACCAAACACAAGTGAATGAACCTGCTGGGAATGTTCTGCACATACACGCGTCAGAGCTGGTCTGGGGCCTTCCTGGGAGGGAAGGAACATTTTCGTGCTGGTCAGGAATCTGAGCTGTTATCCTAACTAGCTCTACAGAGTTAACCCCCAGGCCAAGGATCTGGCGGTCTGGGCGGGTCCAGGCGGAACCCAGGTCACCGGGCAGAGGATAATGTGTACACGCTCTCACACGTGTATTTTAAAAGCCTTCACGTGTGTGTATGCTTGACCTGGAAATTCCAGTCTGGGGACCGGGCTCTCAAGAGACAGTGGATGCAGGCCACAGACTTCAGTAGGACAATGTGCACTCTTCTGCGCAGGCGTCCAGCCCTGTGACCGCCCCAAGGTCCCTACGTCCCTGTGCCGCCTCCTTGTAGCCAGACCGTCCCCACCCTGACCCCAGCACTCACGGACCCTCTCGCCCCTTCCAGAACACCTCCCACATGGAAGTATGCTGTGTCTGGCTCTTCCCACTATGGTCTGTGCCCCAGTCACGCTGTTTCGGGTCTTGTTGCTTTGTCCTCGGTCTCCAATTAGCACCCTGGACGGATCTGTGTGCGGACACCGTGGTTTCCAGTTGGGGCTGTTTCAGTATAAGTCTGTGAACAGACACACGGTCATTTCTCTTGGGTGAAAACCTAGAGTGGATTGCGCTGCCTTTGGCTCTGGTCATGATCCCAGGGTCCTGGGACGGAGCCCTGTGTCAGGCTCCCTGCGTGGCCGGGAGCCTGCTGCTCCCCCTGCCTCTGCCCCTCCCCCGCCTGTGCGTGTGCTCGCTCTCTCTCTCAAATAAAATCTTCAAAAAAAACCTCCAAACTTGATGAATACTAAAAGGTTTACAGGAAAAAAGAATACTCTCACCCAAATTCTTAGCTCCCAGAGGCAATAACTTTCAGTCCTAACTGGTTATACTGATAGTTCTTCCTGCCGCTCTAGACAACGCCCTCTCCGGTGATGTACAGGTGTCCTCACGGCACACGTCTCTGCCGACTTTGTGTGCCCCCGCCTTGCCCCACCTCACCTCACGTCCTCACCTCCATGACCCCTTTCCCCCAAAACTAGTTCTGTCACACTTGGGGGGTCAAGTCAGTAATTGATTTAAGATAAACACTGCGCACTGCTGGCCCGGCTCGCGGTCTACAATCACACGTTTTCCCTCATAAGCGGTCCTGTTTTCCTGAGGTTTTACGGCTTCGCTCTAGAACGGCTATCGTGAATCACGGTGCATTTCTTCCAAACGCTCGGACGCGTCTAACCGCCACCGGGTTGTTTCCTCTCCGCTTCCCTCCCTGTGGGGACATCCGGCCGGCTGCCCAGAGCTGTGGTCTGGAGTTTCTCTGCCGGCTTTGATGTCCTTGAACACGGAGTCTCCCCAGCACCGGCTGGTTTATTCCATTTTTCCATCCAGAGCTTCCTGAGAAGAGGCGTGTGGGGCACAGTCTCCAGCCTCTGCAGGTCTGGCTGGGCGTCCTCCCGCCCCATCCTGGACTGCGGTGACAGCTGGATAAGGAACGACAATTAGGGACTAGTCCCCGGCATAATCTTGACGGTGCTCCCCATTACGTCCAAGCTGTCCGTGTCACTCCTGCGGCTTACCATTCGCACGGAGAAGTGTGTAACTCATGTCCGTGCCCGTGCACACAGAGTAGACCAGGGGACCCACGCAGAGACGGGGCCAGCGCAGCGCGGGCCCAGCCATCCTGAGGTCCAGCCTCGCGGGGCCTGCTCACCCTGCACACACCACCTGGCTTGTCCCTCTCTTCCTATTAGAAGGACGTATCCTTTTTTTTTTTTTATTTAATTTTTATTATTAACATATAATGTATTATTAGCCCCAGAGGTACAGGTCTGTGAATCGTCAGGCTTACACACTTCACAGCACTCACCATAGCACATGCCCTCCCCAATGTCCATAACCCCACCCCCCCTCTCCCTACCCCCTTCCCCAGACAACCCTCAGTCTGTTTTGTGAGATTAAGAGTCTCTTATGGTTTGTCTCCCTCCCGATCCCATCTTGTTTCATTTTTTTCCTTCCCCGCCCCCCAAGCCCCACATGTTGCCTCTCAACTTAGAAGGACGTACCCTTATTAACTTATTTACATTCATGAATGACGTTGTGTGCAGATTTTATCTTTAGCCTCCTGCAAGTGCCTGGAAGAACTGTTTATTAACTCATTTCACTATGAACTTAACAATAACTTGACTCTGAACTGAACTGAGATTCATTCTTTCCAATTATCTATGGAAAAAGCATCTTGCGCAAATAGAAAAGTGGGAGAACATTAAATACTTAAAAATAGCAGCCATTTACACAGAAATAATGAATGTGCTCATTTCAGATTATCTCTGCCAAAGCAGGTTGTCAGGTCACTTGCCCGCTAACACTCCACGGACGAGTTTCGTGCCGTCTCACGTGAGGAAGCGGATGCAGGGTGGTTATAAGCTGTTGCGCACCTGGCCTGTCCCTCCTGCACACCAGCCTGGTCTCCCAGGGGCCCCAGCCCGACGTCTGTCGGCTTCTCCGGGAGCGACATCCTGGGTCGGAGGCCTCGAAGGGTCTCCACACAGACGAGGGAACCCGGGACCCCAGCACCTTATGGTTTGTGGATGGAGACAGGGAGTGACAGCAGAGGACACATGCACGTCTCTGTACAAGCGTTTGTCCACTCGGCCGGCTTTGCTGGGCGTGTGCACGGGGCCAGGAGGCATGCGTGCGCCCAGCTGTGGTCCCTGCCCCATGTCCTTGGGGATGGGACCGGCAGGAGCCACAGACACACAGAGAGAACAGGGTAGCCGCAGGGGACCGCATCTCCTCGGAATGGGCGGTGGGCGTCCATCTCAAGCGAGAGCAGCTCCAGACCACGGCTTTGACTTCTCTCTGAAGCCCACGCATCGGAACGCTGTTTTCAGGCCGCGCCCTCATTAGGTTCGTGTTTTCCTAGTTGCTCCGCAGGGGTCCCTCTTGCCTCATGTGCTCTTTGCCGGGGACAGATTTTCCGCATGAAGTCGGCTCTACCTTGCCTTCCGCCTGACGCCGTTGGTGTGACGAGCTCCCACCCCTGACGGCGCCTCAGTGGGGGGACACTGACGCTGTGGCATTCCCCGTGGTTCTGTGGGGGTACAGAGCGCCCTGACCAGCAACCCCAAGGGGTCTGCGGACCTGCTCCCCGACGTGCTTCTTCCGTGCGGTGGTTCCCACGTGTGACACCCGCGCAGACACACCAGCTTGGCCGCTGTCTTCAGACCCTTCAGCAACACCGGAGGGGTTCCTGCCAAGGGCCCTCGGGCACCCCGGGTGCGGCCGGTTCTTCCATCTCTGCTGCGGGGACCGCGGCGGTGCTTGGATGTGCTTCTCTCCCACAAAGCGAGCATCTCGTCCGGTGTGTGGGCCCTTGCTAATGTCTGCGTAATTCTGCGCTCACCGTCTTAGCCCTCCTCTGGACTCAGGTGCTATTGTTTTCTTATTAATTCTTTGGAATTTCCCACGTATTAGGGATATTAGCCTTTCACCGTGTAGGTGGCTGTTCTATTGTCAGACTTCAGATTGGTCACTGCCTGAATTTGGGTGGGGGGAGGGTTTCATTAGTTTTAAGTTTTTCAGACACTCCCTTTCCTTGATGGTTTCTGGCTTTCCTATCAAACCTGGAGAGATTTGCTCATGAGAATGGCCATGAGATCTGCCTGAGGCCCCCGGACAGGCACAGGGGTGTCTCCGGACACCGTTGGAGAGGCCTGGAGTAGCTTCATGAGGGAAGAGCCGGCGGTCGTCTCCAGTGACCGCCGGCAAGACCCGCACACAGGCGAGCCCCGCTGATGCCTCGCCCACAAACCCAGCAACATGCCAAGCCACAGAAGGGCAGAGCCTAACCCACCGGGGTGTGGCGTGCTTCGTGTCACGGGAAAAGGTCACTGATCTAGGGGTGCACACTTTTTGGACACGTCCTTCCTCGTTCTCCAGAATTCACGAGCTAATATTTGGTCTACATCTCTCTAGATTTCTAAGACTATTTTGTTAGGTTCTAAAACCCCCATTGGGATTTTATTGAGAGTGTAATAAATTTACATATTAATTTGGGGAGTAATTTTCTCATTCAAGAACATGATGTGTCTATCTTTCCTTATTTAGCCATTTTTATGCCCCTCAGTAGAAGTACATTCCTTTTCTCTTTTATAGAGAGTGAACCTTTCTTAGTAAGGTCAATAAAATAAATAAAATAATTTAAGACACTTCATGGGCGCTGGGGGGCTCAGTGGGTTAAGCTGCTGCCTTCAGGGTCCTGGGATCGAGTCCCGCGTCGGGCTCTCTGCTCGGCAGGGAGCCTGCTTCCCCCTCTCTCTCCGCCTCTCTGCCTGCTTGTGGTCTCTGTCTGTCAGATACATAAATAAAATCTTAAAAACAGACATTCCATGTGCTTGTTATGATAATGACCGATTCCCACTAAACTTGCTGTCACCGGTAACAGACAGAAAACTGACTGACGTTTGTGTATCTGTTTTGAAGTCAGCTTCCTTAACAAACGCATTTATCTATAATAACTTTTCAGTTAATTCTCTTGCGTTTTCATTCGATCCGTGAATAGCGCAGCAAATTGGATAATCCGGGGAGAGCAGACAGCAGTCTCCACTGGGTGGCTGGAGGGGCCCGGCGGCCCGGAGGACACCCACATGTCATGGCGTGGGCAGCGTGAATGCGGCCGGACGCGGAGGGTGGGAAGTGGTCTGCTGCTCCCCTCTGTCCAGCTGTCCCAAAACGCACGTGCTCTCAGGGCCGCACGTCTGCGTGGCGGGACTGTCTCCACCTCGACACCCGTCGTCCCGGCACTTAGAACCGCGTGCGTCCAAAGAACACTTGTTTACTTTCTCACTCACATTTTACATTTTTTAAATGAAGAACTTGTTTATGCCAATTTTACTAAAAGCTTATTAGAACTAAATGCTAAATTTTGGAGACTGCTTCTGCGGTTTTCCTTCTGTTGGCTGAGAATAAGAACAGAATCCGCGCGCCCCAGCCTGGTGACAGGAAGAAGGACCCCGGCTTCGGGGAGCCCGGGCTGGGCGGCCACAGTGAACTGGCAGAGCCAGAGAGCGAAGCTGGAAGTCAGACGAGCCGCACGCGGACGCCGGGCCACGAGAGGCCAGGAGCACACGCCGGGCCTCGCCCCTACAGTATGCCTGGCTGAGGGGCTGGCCCCGCGGGTACCCCCAGCCGCACTCCGCCACGTCCTGCAGCCTCCCCTGCCCCCGCACGTCGGACCTTGGAACGCGTCCCGCGGCCGCTTCTGTGCCTGCCCAGGCCGCATGTTTCCTCGGGGTAAACGCCCGCTTCCAGATTCCCAGGCTGGCCGCTGGGGGAGGATGGCGGCGTCTCTGCCTCTCCCACTCACTCACTTTGCAGCGACCACGCACAGCCGGAACTCAGCAGCACCCAGCACGGCCCACCGTGTGTTTTACTCACAATGGACGCAAAAACACCTCTTCACTGGGGGTCCCCAGTGTGAGGGAGGCACAGCCACACGTCAGGCAAGACCCAGCGCCTGAGGTAATCGAACAGGTGCAGAACAAGAGGCTGCGGCGACAGGGACAGCGTGGGAGGGCGTGTACAGAGGTGGCCGTGGGGGCTTGGCGGGGAGCAGCAGGAGCCCCAAAGAGAGGACACCTCGGGCACAGGAGGCGATGGAGCAAAGGATGGAGGGGCAGGGGGACAGGAGGACAGAGGCTGAGCCTGGGGCTGCTGAGGGCCAGCAGGGGGAGGACATGTGGGCAGGGGAGGACGTAGAGGGCTGCGTGAGGCCCCTGCTGGGACCCTCGTGGGGCCGAGACTGGTGGCAGGTCCCCTCGAGCAGTGTCTGGGAGCCTTCTGGGAAAACACTGGACGCACACAGACCAAGGGCAAGGCAGCCGGCCAGCGAACGGGGACGAGGAAGAAAGTCCTCAGCAGGATGAACAGCGTGGGAAGAGGTGGAAAGACGTCAGCCTCCTGTGGATGGGGTGCGGATTCAGAAGCCAGGAGATGGCTCTCTGGAAGAGTCGGGCAAACTGGGGCGCCTGGGTGGCTCACTTGGTTGGGCGACTGCCTTCAGCTCAGGTCATGATCCTGGAGTCCCGCCTGGGGCTCCCTGCTCAGCGGGAAGTCTGCTTCTCCTTCTCACCCTCCCCTTCTCATGCTCTCGCTCTCTCTCATCCTCTCTCTTTCAAATAAATAGTCTTTTAAAAAAAAGAGTCGAGCAAACTGTTATAAGGACATGGCCCACTGGCCGGGGACAGTCTGTGACGTGCTCACGTGGATCGCACGGCCTCCTCTGGGCGCAGAAGGGGGCTGGCGACGCCACAGCACACCGGGTGGGCGTATCCCAGGGAATAATCCAGAGCAAGAGTGTTCATCCCGGCATGGCTCACTGCCAGGAGCCGCAAAGAAAGCAAGAAGAGGGACGACTTCGAGCTAGAAAGAGCCCGTTGGTTGGATGCTGCGAGGGCCTGGAGTCAGCACGCGGCTTTACAGTGTCATGGAGACGCGTCAGGAAGCAAGGCAGGACGGCGTGTGCCGCCTTCCCAACGAGCAAGTGTCATGCCATTAGGTTGGGAAGACACTTTTAAAGACGTGCATGTCGTCCGAGCTGGCTGGGGGCAGAGGGACAGGCGGCGTTAGACTGGTGGGGCTGTGGGGGCAGCTGGCAGGGTGCAGGGGTGAGGGGAGGCCCCGAGCTGACCCCACCCCTGGACACGAGGCTGGAGGACACGTTCCCCCAGCTCTGCAGCACGGCAAGGCCACAAACCCGTTCTCAGGGAAGCACCCAGCTTTCTTCTCCAGATGGACATTCCCAGGCCGGCTTGGAAAACAGCAGCTCTCCAGCCCCGTGAGTCCTCCCTGGAAGCCCTGCAGAGCCCCAGGTGGCGCGGGACATCGACGTCACCCGTCAGAGTGCCCAGGACCCTCCAGTGTACGGATTTCACAATGTATTTCCTTCCCGTGTCCTAACTCCAAGCCTTACCAACTATTCACACGTGCCCGCAAACTAACCCTTCGGTAAAATAAATGGCACAAGCTCATTTGGAATAGCTCGTTTGCTGAGTTAGAATAGTTAGTGTCTTATTATCGAAAACGTCCCTTCAGGTCCTACTTAATATTTCAGGCTTACATAGAACCTAAAATCACCTGAATTCTCAGGTCTCTTCCCCCAGTCAGGGCGGTGCCTGATGAATTTGTGCTTGGATGAATTTAGGTCCCTTAAAAATACCGCTTGTAAGTCAAATAGTTCAGTCCTAGGACGGGAATGCGGGGAGGCAGTGGGGTCATACCCGTGGAGAGACCTTCCTATCTCCGCTATTTCCGATCAACCTTTACTGTTCTCATAGCCGCTCCCATGCAGGCAGCTTCAGGGGGAAGGAAGGGACAGCCAGACCCCTTCAGGATGCGCTCACAGTAACGCAAGGGATGTGCCCACATTCTCCCTCTCTGGTGGAGCCTTCTCAGGCTGCGGGGTGTGTGTGTGTGCGTGCGTGTGTGCATGCGTGTGCACACATGTGTGCTCCCGTGTGCGTGTGTGCCCCGTGTGCACGTGTGCACCGTGGACCTGTGTGAATGTGCGCGTGTGCGTGTGTTGTGCGTGCATGTGTGCGTGCATGAGCGCATGTGTGTGCACGTGTGTGCTCACGTGGGGGGCGGCCTCTCATCTGCAGGCTGGAGGGGCTCCTGCTCCAGCTGCACCGTGGGCCGCAGGCAGTCCCACGGATCCCCAGGGGTGAGGAGGGAGGGTGAGGACGCTTCTGCGGACAGCGGCTTCCCCGTGGCGGGGCGGTCTCAGTCCCCCGAGTCCTCCGAGGAGAGGCAGAGGCAGTGGCCGCATCCTGCACAACACGGTCTCTGCTGATGGCCACGCGAGGTGGGCATCCGACTCTAATGGCCTCTTTGGACTGACGCTCCCTGCTGCTCTGTAGTCCATTTGCTGAAACCGGGTTTTGGAGAGCTCACTGGCTGTTGCCCTCAGCCCTCCGGACTGTCCTCCCGCCACCCGGCATGTCCTGCGCGATGTCAGCTTCCTCCTCATCCGCAAGAAGGTGAAAAGAGCTACAGCTTATTTAATTCTGAGAGCAAAGCACCATCCAGAGCAATTTCCACGAATGGCCCAGTTTCTTCTCAACAGTTCTGAAGTGTCTGCATTTACTAGAGGAGGTGACAGGCTGGGAAAGCTGACAGGAGGGTTTCAAGGCCTTGTGGCTGTTCTCCAGGCGGTGGGCCCCGGGCCCGGCTCCGTGTGCAGTGTCGCGAAAGTAACGAACAACCCGTTTGGCCTCTTACGATGCCCTTGGATAGACGATGGCAAAAAGAACCTCAGGACTGAGTCTCAGGTCTGCACCAAAGGGCTTGGGAGTCAGCACTGCACCCTAACAGAAGCCGGACAGACTGAAAACCAGCAGCTCTTCTCCAGTCTGAGGGGAACGACACAGCCAAGTCTGCCCCCAAGATCAGAAGGACCATGGACCCAGCAGCCCCGCCAACGGGAGCACATCCTGCGCTGGGAACTAGCGCCGGGGCAGGAAACCCCGGACTGTGTCGATAACTTGCTGGATGCTCAGTGTGGACAAGTCTGACACATAAAATTCCAGAGGGTCCAGCCTTGGTGTGGCCCCAACATCTGTCCAGATTTACCTGCAGGAGCTCGACCATGTCCTCCAGGAGACATGCAGACAGCCAAAAGCCGAGGACAGGCTGTCTCGAGTTATATGTCATCGGGAAATGCTAATTTACTTTTTAAAAAAGATCTGTGTAGTTGAGAGACGGAGAGAGAGTGAGCATGCGTGAGGGGAGGGGCGGCGGGAGAGAGACTCCCACGCAGACCCCCGCTGAGCGTGAAGCCCGATGTGGGGCTTGATCCCGCAACCCTGAGCTGGAACCTCGAGTGGGGCGTTCCGCCGACTGTGCCGCCTTTGGGGAGACGCACACTGAGGCGACAACCAGGCCACGCCGCGCCGGCCGGAAGGACCAAACTCCAACGCACCGACAGCGCCACGTTCTGGAGCCGGTGCAAAACCACAGAAACCGTTACCGACCGCAGTGGGTGGGGGTGCAGAATGGGGACGGTCTGACGGCTCTTCACAACCAAATGTACCCACTGTTCGATCTCACAGTCATGCTCCCGTTCTCTCTGGGCATGGACTGAAACCTTACATCCGCACAAAGGCCTGCACACAACAGAGCGGCTTTATTCGTAATCGCCAGAGCTCGGAACCAACCGGTGTCCTTCAGGAGGCGAAGGACAAACTGGTCGACGGACAACGGGACAGTGCTCAGCGGTGAAAAGGAACACGTGGTCGAGCCAAGAGAAGACAGAGGAACCTTGAGTGTGTGACACTAAAGAGAAGGAGCCAGTCTGAAAAGGCTACGTCCCGCGTGACTCCAGGCGTGCGGCGTTCTGGAAAAGGCAGAGTCGCAGACACAGCACAGACCGTGGTGGCCGGGACCTGGGGATCGGATGACTAGGTGGACCACAGACCACATGAGTTTCCGGGCAGTGAAACCTTTCCATGAGAGCCCGTGGTGGACACGTCACTCCATATCTGCCCCAAGGCACAGAGCAGACGACACCGAGAGCCCTGGCGCCAGCTGTGGCTTTGGTTGACGACGCCGTGTCCGTGTCAGGTCACCGACAGTGACAAGGGCACCACACTGGGGCCAGCGGAGGCCGTGCGTGTCAGGACAGGGTCTACAGAAATCTCTGCACCCTCTTCCCAGTTTTTCTGCGAGCTTGAAACTACTCTAAAAACTGGTTTTAAAAAAAAGAAGAATCTTGTAGCCTCTATTCTGGCCATTTGAGTACCACTCTTTTTTTCTTTTTTTTCAGGCTGAAGCACAAATCTAAAACACACCCCCCCCCGGCACTTTCTTCCGTGCCCAATTCGTGCAGAAACAGAGGGAGAACGTCCTGACCTTTAAGTTCATCCCTCGGCCGTGCTGGCTGTTCCAGCGCCTGTGGCGGCCTCACTAAAGGGTCTCGCAGACATGGGGCTTGGACTGCCGTTCTGGGCAGAGGGGCGGAGCCTGGTGCCGGGCTGGGGGATGGGAGGAGCTGCAGCCGCGCCGCTGAGGAACCCGTTGGAGCGCCCGTCCCACCCGGAGGCTCACCGGCCCTTCTTAGCAGCCCTGGGCAATGATGTCCTCATCTCTCAGAAGAGGAAGGGAACATAGTGAGAGCCCGAACGGGCAGGCATGTCTGGCTCCCGAAGGAGGCTTGGCTCACTGCACAAAATTTGCCACTGGATTTTGCCGATGATTGGATCACATCTTTGCCAATAGGAAAATAAACCAACCAAAGCCATTCTCTTTTTGGGGGGTGGGGTCCTGGAAGCCCCTAATCTTCCCTGCACCGCCCCGCATCCCTGAAGCCCCGGGGAAGCCCCCAACGGTCTGTCAGGCCTGGCTGTTAAGCGCTGTCTCTCCTTCCTCCTTCCAGCAAGGAGCGAGCAAAGCTTCCCTTGGGCCTGTGGCCACCTGCCTGGGACGTGTCCCAGCCCCTGCAGCAGCAGGAGCCCATAGCACGCACGACACAGGCTGCTCACTGTGCAGCCATGTTTCCACAGGGAGCCCGGCTGTCCTCTGCAGGGGTGAGGTGGACACTGTGTGCTGAGCATGCCCAGTGGCCTGTGGCCCCTGCCAACCACTCCTGCTCAGTGGCCCTAACCAACGCTGCTTTCTCCTGCCACCATGGACTGGAGAAGCTCCTCTAGGAGCTCAAGATGAGAACCTAAGTCCCCTGCTCCGAACGGGGACCCCCTACCTGCCGTCTGTGCGTGAGGCCCGTGCTCAGGCCATGCTCAGGCTATTTGCTGTCACAAGGTACCCCACAGTGGCGGCTGAAACCGTGCGTGTCACCCCTCATAGCTCTGGCCGCATGTCCAAGCCAGCAGCTTTGGCCTGTGGTGAGGACCCACCTCCTGGTTCACAGACAGCGTCTTCTCACTGAGTCCTCCCAGCGGAGGGCCTGAGGGGTCCCTCTGGGTCTCTTCTATAAGGACACGATCCCCTCACAGGGGCTTCGCCCTTGTGACCTCATCACCTTCCAAGGCCTGACCTCCTAACATCGTCACCTCCGTCTCAACTTATGAATCTGGGGGGACAATTCTTGTCCTTCTGACATGCAGGACACACCTATTCCAACAGCCCAAAGTGTCATACGTTCTAGCAGCAGCTCTGACATCCAAGGCCAAAGTCTCGCTGAACCTTGACGAAGGAGACGTGGGTGATACTCCTGGTGTGACCCGTCAGAGGCAAAGTTCCCCTGCTGTGAGCCAGGGAACCAAACCTGTTGTGTCCCCCCAAATACAGTGGAGGGCTGGACACAGGACAGACATTTCTGTCCAGCAGGAAGAAAGGAGGAGAGGCAGGCCCCCCACTTTCGTCGGTTCTGATTCTGTTTCTCCGGAAAACCCTAGCTCCCGAGCGAAGCTCTTGCTCTGAGAACCTGGCAAGACCCCACCCGTGTGTCGGGGGCCACACGCTGCAGAAGCTCGCTCCCCAGCTTTTGATGCTGTCACCAACACGTTCCTAGAGAATTCCAGGCTGAGCTCACAGCGGTGAAATCTGGGGCTGATCGTGCCGGTCTCGATTCGGTCGTGTGGGCTTTGAGGAGAAAAACTGACTGAGGCCAGGACCAGGGGAAGCGATGGCTTTGACAAGCACAGCCTCCCTGGGACACCCTGTCCTCCGACAGTCCGTGTGTGTGACCTGTCTCCACTGCCAGCCGCGGGGTGGCCGCTCAGCATCGTCTCCCGGCAACACCCCAGTGGCGGCCGCACAGAAGGGATGCAGCAGACAGTTCCTGTCCCCCGTCCTCCCGACAGTTCTGGGGCCTCTCCACGAAGCATGGAGTCACTAGAACGGCGTCTCCCTTCGGTGTCGGACACCAGCCAACAGCTGGGCACGGCCTTAGCCTCTCCCGGCCACCTCGAGCATGCTGGGCCCCAGGGACATGTCACGTGGCCTTGTTTTCTCCAGATCTGGCGAGCCCTGATGATCCCACAATAATTAGGGCGTGTGCTCACATGGGGCCTCCACGAGGGGTGGGGTGGGGTAGCTAGGGCCTGTCCTCTCCTTCCCAGAGCCCCCCCTACCCCAAAGGTGAAGGCCACAGATGGCCTCCGGTTCAGGGCTCCTATAGCGACACGGAGTGGGAGCTTGGAGATGACCCCCCGCCGGGGGCCTGGGGTCTCCACCCTAAACAGTGGTGACCCCGCCTCACTCTGTGGGGCACACACCCCACACTCCGTCCGAGCACCTGGCATTAGAACATCAACCCATGTGCCGTGTGGAGCCCCTCCAGCGTGGTCACAAGGCGGCGGGGGCACTGCTGGGTTACCAGGCACCGAGGTGAAGTGAGTGTGCCTGGGTGTGTTCTGGCTTAGAGAGTACTTTTTGGCAATGAGGGAATTCATTGTACCTTTCTGTGGCCACAGATGGTTACATTGTTAACGTTTGTCCCTGCAGGCAAGCTGGCACCACTGAGTAGATTGGCCTGAGGCCTGTCCACAAGAAGTTTGGGGTTCAGGATGCCACCAAGATGCGGCGCTGGGATGAGCCCGGCTCACGGTGGGAGCACGGGGGAGCCGACCATGAGGGACAGGCTTTCTGGGACCAGGCAGTGTGAGTCCTGCAGATGGGACCAAGAAGCTGGCAGCCATGGGCCTGGGTGGGGGGTACGGGGCATGGAGGGGAGGGGGCTGGTGCACCCCGAGACGCCTGGAAGCAGGGAAGCATGCCTCTTTCTTAGGTTCTAGAGAGCTGCTGGAGACACAAGGCCCGTGTCGCCCACGGATGATTTCGGATTGGAGTGTGTCCCCAGTGTTCTAGGCAGCTCTGTCTTCCTGCTGCAGACACAGGCGCCTGACACAAGGTCTCCACTCCCTACATACGGACCGTCGCCCCCTGAGCGAGATCACGGCTCTTCCCTGCAGACGCCGCAGGGGGCAGGTCTGACGACACGGCACTGAGGTACCACGTCTCAGGGTTTCCAGGCCCAGAAGCCCTCACAGGAGGGGGGATTTCTCACGGAAAGAAGAGACATCTTACGACAGGTTGGTCTGAGATTGTGGCACACACGCCAGCACCCTGTCCCCTGGGGACGGCCCTGCATCAGAGGCCCATAGTCATCTGTGTCCTCGGGAGAGGGAGGCCTGAGAGCCACAGGCAGAGGAAGGAGCCACAAGGAGGGCAGAACACCAGGGCTGGGAGCACGCCCGCCCTGACGGCTGGAAGGCCGGCAGACAGACCACGGTGCCCTCCCGGGGTCCCGGCCAGGCCCATGCCAGGATCGTGCGGGGAGATGTGTGGGAGCCTCTACCAGGCAGTCCGTGGCGTTTGCTCCAGTGGCGCCGGGAACACGGTGACCCACGATGCGGCTCCCGCCGGAGTCAGCGGTCAGGAGCTCCCGGGGACGGCACCTGCCGGCACAGGCTCCTGCGAGCAGCCTAACCGTGCACACGGCGACCCTCAGAAGGGCGGGTTTCCGTGGCCTGGGCGCAGCCCTGAGGGCGCTCCAGCCCAACGGCTCCGTGCTGGAGGAGACAGAGAAGGGCCCTCGGGTCCCTGAGGGCATTCACAGCCCGGGGGGTCAGGCGGGGGCACACACTGTGGGCAGAATGATACTTAAACTTTAAAAAGAAATCTTTGAGCCACTTTTAAATCGGAGATCACACACAGAAAATATTGCAGCCCTGTGACTTTCAAGTTAAATTCTACTGGAAAAACTCCAACAAGAAAGTACTAAAAGGCTCCCAAGTTTCGTTTCTTCTGCCTCCACCCCATCTGCCTTGTTCCTGGAAAGAGTCAATGGTGTAGCCAATGCAGAAAACAGCAAGGAGGTTTCCCAAACAAGGAAACACAGAATTACGATATGATCCTGCAAGCCTACGCCTGGATGTTTACCCAAAATAATGAAGGACAAGGACTCAAGCAGGGGTTTTGATAACGGGGTCACGCCAGCATCCCGCGCCACGGGCCGGAGGGTTAGCAACCCGAGTGTCCACAGACAGATGGACGAATGAGAAAATGGGGTGTATGCGTAACAGTGAACTACTACTCAGCCTTAAGCAGGAAGGAAATTCTGCACCTGCTGGGACACGGGCGAACCTGAAGGACATATGTTCAGTGACGTAAGTCGGCCGCAAGCATAAATCCGGTGGGATTCCGCTTGTGTGAGGTCCTGAAGGAGTCACAGTCATAAAGACAGAGGGTAGACGGTGGGTGCCAGGCGCTGGGGGACGAGGGGTCCTGTTTAATGGGGGTGGACTTCCAGTTTGGGAAGATGAAAAGGTTCTGGCCGTGACGGTGGCGGTAATGACACAACGTGCGCGCACTTCGTGGAGATGATGGTCGGCTCTGGGCAGGTTTCCCCTGAGACGGCGAGGAGAGACACCCGCTCTTTACGCAGCACCTGGTCTGTGCGGGGAGCCAGGCACCCCACAGGTGTCTGTCCCCAGGCAAGGGCACACAAGACACAGTCCAGCACGTGCTCACCGACACTGGGATTCTTCCTCTGTAAACCCACAACTGACGGGATGAGGTGGTGCCTGGCCAGCGTGAAGTGATGTTTCAGGAAGTGGGGGGAGGGGCTGAGGGGCTCGAACTGGGGGAGGCACGGAGGCCAGCGGGCGCCCGAGGACTGCGCAGGGCCCAGCTTGACTCCCGAGAGGACGTCAGGAACGATGCAACCCCGACTCCTCCATTGTCCCGACTCTACTATGTACATGGGTCCCCTCTGCGTACTGCCCAGGGTTACTATGGCTCAGAAAATCCAAACACGGCAAGTGGCTTTTTGAAGCAGAATCCGAAACCGGAGCTAAGACCCCTGGAAGTGACGGCTCAGGAATCAGACACCCAACGGCAAAGGGAACCGACCTCCTAAAATTCACGGTGAAATTGACTGTGCCATCAGGGTCGCCATGCGCCCGGCCAGCCGGCTGTGTTTCAGGGGGAGGGCACCGGACTTCAGCTCGTCACTGTGACTCTGGATAAGGGTGACCCCACCACCTGTGCTCCAGGCTGACCTCCTGACCTCTGAGGGGCTCCGAGGCTTTGATCTCAAGCTCTCTACCCAAGGAAGGTGCTCAGAAGCCTCGGCCCAGCCCCTGGAATGGGAAAGCTGGGGACTGTGGAGGATTTATAGCCTCCTGAGGAGGAAACGCTGGAATGCTCGACTCTGCCCTCCACACGCCGCAGGACCATCTGTCTCGTCTTCCGGCGCCGCTGCCCCAGACACTCCAGGCCTTTCCGGAATGTCCCCTGGGTTTTCCACAGTGTGTTCAGTGCATAGATGCTGACACACGCTGGGCAACATCCAAACTGGGAACATTTCTGGCCCCGAGTGCGGGCATTCTCACAGACCAAACAGGGACAGAGTGTACCACTGCGCCCAGCCCCTCAGTACAGCCGACCCTGGGTTTGTCTGAGCAGACGCCGGGCCTGTCCCTCCTGAATGTGAGGTCGTGTCCCCTTGGTTCAAGACCCAGGACTAGAGGTTAGAGCACGCGACTCCTCAGGCCTTTATGATACTGTGTGCTTGGCTGCAAGTAGTCTGGGGGCTGCGGCCGGAGAGGCTCCAGAAAGGGCTGCCCACCGAGGAGACGCAGCCTCGCGCTCTCCAGCTGTCTGATCCCGGCCCAGGCACCCGGCTGACGCTAGCGCCTCCTCCAGAAGGCCCACTCTGGGGGCTCCGGACCAAAGCAGGAGAGGATGGGCCCAGGTCCCGGGGTGTCAGCTCCCAACGGGGGAGGGATTCCAAAACCAGCACGCAGCTGGCTCTCCCTTGGCCTAGCTGCCTCCAGGTCCCAGCTGTCCCCACCCTCCGCCCTGGCCACAACCAACCCCTCGGTGACCAGCAGCCCTTCCGCAGGCACATCTCCGCCCCCCGTGCCCCGCACCCTCGGGCCATCGCAGTCTGCCCCCACCCTTCCCCCATCCCCACTGCACCCTCCACTCCCCCCACCCCCGACCAGCTCCCATCCCCATTGCCTTCCCCAGCCCCAGCCGCCCTGCTCACCCGCTCCTCCTCTGCACGGATGTCCGGCATGGTGCTCAGGCAGAGGCCGACCGCCGTGGCGGCCACAAAGGCGACGGACACGCAGGCGAAGAGCTTGCCGGCGGGTCCAGAGAGCGGATCGTCCAGCAGGTCCCGCAGGCGCCGGGGGGGCCCCGCGTCCCCTGGGCTCCCGGGCGGCCCCGCGCGCGCCTCGGCCGCCTCCTCCTCGCGGCGGCGCAGACGGCACAGGCAGCAGCGCTCCAGCCGGGCCTCGTCAATGCCCCAGTAGGCCAGCTCGTCGCGGAAGGCCAGCGCGCAGGGGCCACGCAGCAGCCGTAGCTTGCCGGCCCGCAACAGCGCCACGATGGCACGGAAGGCGCACGGGCTGCGGTCGAAGAAGAACTCGTCGCGGCCCGCGTCGTAGTCGTCGCACACGCGCAGGACCTCATCGCGGCCGCGGCAGGCCCGCAGGCGCTCCAGGCGCGGGAGGGGACAGCGCACCAGCGCCGCCCAGGCCAGGCGCACCCTGCAGCCGCCCACATTGATGATGACCATGCGCCGGCCGCCCACGGGCTCGGGGAGCCGTGCCATGGCCCCCAGCGTCCGGCTGGACTCGGGACGCGGGGCCTGTGAAGGAACAGAGGGGTCAGGGCGCAGGGGGGATCCGGCCTGGGAAGAAGCCTGGTTGTCCCACCTGCACGGAACCGGGGATCAGACACCTTCAGCCCCCACAGGCCCGCTTAGGTGGTGCCCTAGTGTCAATTCACCTCCCCGGGAGGAGGGCAGTGGCCAAGGGTGGGCTACCAGCCTGAGGCCCCGCAGGGGA
This sequence comes from Enhydra lutris kenyoni, assembly GCF_002288905.1. Taxonomy (NCBI): domain Eukaryota; kingdom Metazoa; phylum Chordata; class Mammalia; order Carnivora; family Mustelidae; genus Enhydra; species Enhydra lutris. Next base: position 366,648 of record NW_019154120.1, read on the forward strand.
TCCTGGCCAGGCTCACCGGCTCCTCGAATAAAGGTCAAGAGGGAAAGACGGAGGGGATGTTTTCATCAAGCTGTGGGGCGGTGTGCTCTTGGGCTCTGGAAGGGGAGTTGGTGGCTGGAAGCGAGAGCCAGTGATCAAGTTTGAATCCTGTGTGTACTCGGCTGGCCGTCAGGGGCACGGGATGAACACGTGTGCCGGACACCTGACACGAAGGTTGTAGCTCCTTGGAGTTCCAGTTTGGGGGACAGAGAGCCCAGCACCCCCAGCTGCAAGGTGAGGTCTATAGGAGAAATAAGAGGGTGCTCTGGAGGGCACCCAGAGAGGTCTGGGAGAGCCAGGAGAGCCTCTCAGAAGCAAGGAGTTGGGGAAAAGTGGAAGCTGTGTTGAAGGAGCGAGCTTTCACTGGAAAGCAATCATCATTTGGGTCCTGGGAACTTGCTGCCAAGACTTCCTGTTGCTCCCCCAAATCGAAGACTCAGAGGGGTGCAGAGCTCTGAGAGTTCCCCGTCCCCCCACCCCGGGCTCCCGAATGAACCTCCTTCGTGGGGTCACAAGGCACCTGCACTCAAAACAGCAGGAAACAGCAGCGATTTGTCAGGGAAGACTTGCGGGGGCAGCGTGTGGCCCTCACGGGGACACTGTCCTGAGGGCCCAGAGCCCCGTGAGGCTGATGGGCGTGGACTAGTGGCTGCAGCTCCCGGGAAGGCGCTGAAGGTCCCGTGCCCCAGAGGGAAGCACCGCACACCCTCCCCTGAGACTGCGGAACCCAAAGCAATTTCTGCTGGGAATACCGGCGTCCGGTCTCACCACGAGGGACAGAGAACTAACCCAGCTTACGTGACATGCACGTGCAGAAGCCTGTCTGGGCTGCCCGGGGCTTCGGTCCCTCCCCCTCACCCCTTTACACCCCTTTTTGAGTCACATACTAAGTCTGTGGAACGGGATGAGGGAGTCGTTTTGTAGCTAAATCAGGTGCGTGCTCCCAAGTGTCCGTCAGTGCGTGCGCAGGTGTTGAAAGATCTGGGTAATCCGCCGGACCCCGGGACTTCTGGAAACACAGTTCTGCATACATGTAGAACACACATGTTCTACAGAACGTGCATGTTCCCTCCAGAATGTACCTGTAGAAATAGAAGTATAAATCATCCCTCACTTTACAAGTGTTCTCAGTCGACTTCTTGCTCACTCGGGAGACCACCCTGTCACTTCCAAGCACCTTGAACACATCCCCACTCCCAACACAAACACAATAGTCCTGTAAGCGCAGCTGGTTTTAAGAGGATGGACGGCTCAATAGAAAAATGAGCAAAAGTCACAAAGTTTACAGGAAAGGAAAAAATAGCCTTTCCACATATGAAGAGATATGCAGCCTCATTTATAACCAAAGAGAGCTCTCCGGTCCCCACGAGGCAGCGTGTGGGAACGGATGAGGAAGTCTGATCTCTCTGTTGTCAAGGTGTGGGGTCTGTCAGACTCGTTCCCTTCTCACGGACCGTCATTTGGTCCAACTGTTATGGCAGCAGCCGGAGGGTGTGAACTCCGGGGACCTTAGCTAGGCCACGTGCTCAGGAAAAGGGTAAACTAGAAAAAAATCCATCTGCTGGTGTGGGAAAACCATGAGATTTCTTGGCCGGGCTCTGGGTGTAGAATGAGAGCACGGACCTCAACGCCCACCGTCACAGTCGTTTGGGGCTGGGATTTCAGTCTGTGAAACTCGAAGCGCAGATACGATCGCCCACAGAAGGTAGTTTCGGGTTGGCACTGTCCCCACGGCCCGTGTTAGAGCTGCACACCCTCCGTCCACAGCTGTGGTTCTCAACCTGACACAGGTGGCGTTTGGTGGGGCTGGGGCCACTGTTTGCGCTGGTGACTGACAGCCGTGGGCGGAGAGCATGGGGGCTGCTGACCCTGGGATGCACAGGACGTCCCCAGAACCCAGGGTGGGAAGCAGCCCAGATGTCCACAGTGCCACGGCTCTCGCGGGACCAGCTCTCGCGTCCAGCCTTGTGGGATTCCCACAGACGGAGCCTCAGTGACGATGAAGTCACAAAGCAAAATTACGAAACACACAGGGCTACAACCCTCAGAGCAAGAAGCAGCAGGCAGCTGAGGGGTAAGAGAGGGCCCCAGGGTCTTTAGATAACAGAGCTTCCAAACACACACAAAGACGTGAAAGAAGGGGTTAGAGACATCACGGAGAAAAGAGACCAGGTGGAGCAGAACAAGAAACAGCGGCCCTGGGCCCACATCCCCCTGGACCTATCTCTCCTGGTCCCCAAGTCTCCCTGGGCCCAGGTCTCCCTGGACCTATCTCTCCTGGTCCCCATGTTCCCCTGGGCCCTGGGTCTCCCTGGTCTCGTGTTTGCCTGGACCCCACCTCCCACGGGTCTGTGCCCACGCTGGGTGGACTCCTAGCTATCCGTGCCTGGGTCTCTGTGCCTGCGTCCCCCTGGCCGCTGGGGCCCGCCCTGCCCACCCTGCTGGCCCAGCACAGACCAAAGATGCTTGAGGCTCAGCGTCTGCAGGGGCACCTCTCACTAGGGCAGAGAGGCAGGGGTGAGGGGCCCCCAGAGCTCCCCAGTCCTGCGAGGGGCCTCCCTGGCTGACCTGCTCTGCCTTCCTCTCCTGGTCACTCGGGACTGGTGCTCATGGGGTGGCTTCCTGGGGAAGCCTGGGGAGGCTTCTGCATCCCTTCCTCCAGGAACTGAGCTCAGACATCTGGGGAGTGTGAGGCTCTGTGTGTGGAGCCTGCGGTTCCCAGAACTTTAAAGAGCCAGGAAGATGCAAGGAACAGTGTCTAGAAGAGAATGTTATCAGTGGCTTCACGCGTGCGCGCGTCCATGTCACCGATTACTCAAAGCCTCTGATGCATCCGGCTCTTACATTCTAGAATGGAACCTCCTGCTTCTTGTAGGGAGAAAAGGGACTTAGAGCCACTATCTTGGGCTGCTTGACTATGTTTTTCCTTCTTTCTTTTTTTAAAAAGATTTATTTGCTGGAGAGACAAAGAGACCGAGCACAACAGGAAAGGTGCAGAGGGAGAAGCTGGCTCCCTGCTGAGCAGAGCCCGATGTGGGACTCGATCCAGGACCCGAGATCAAAGGCAGACACTTCACCGACCGTGCCCCCCAGACGTCCCCTGACTGGGTCTTGCAGGGAAATTACTGCTCTTTTATGACACGGTCTCTGGACCTCACAGTGCCCACTTCTGCTCCGGCGATCACCTGCCACCCCACGTAATTTGTCATCCAAACTGGGACTCTTAGAAGGCGCAGGGTGCTGTGAATGATGGTAGGGGACCCAGAGTCAACTGAGAGGGACGTTACCCTGCCCCAGAAGGGCAGAAATAGGGTCCCGCAGGGGGCCCTGATTGGGGGCCGGCACCTGCTGGCCTTCACACCCCCACAGTCCGTCTCCCAGGTCCTCCGGGGACGGCTGGTGTGACAGCTCTCAGAGTCCCTAAGCACCTCTCCTGGCCATGCCAACAGAAACCAGGACCAGAAGAGCAGGGTGGGGTGGGGAAGGGGGAGGAAGCCTGACCGGGGGGCACTAGGAGCTGGGGCGGGGTGTCCGCGGACAGGGACAGCCGCTCGGGTGACCGTCTGAGGGCCTGCTGGGTCTAGGATTGCCATGAATCCTTTGTCACGGGTGGGCACCGACCCTCGGGGGCAGGTTTGAGGGCTCACTTTGCAGACTGCAAACCACGTATCCCGGGGCGGGGTGCGGCTGCACTGCAGGGTCAAGGAGCCGGGGAGCTTGCTGGTCCCCCATACCCCCTTCCCTTCTGATTCCTGCTGACTCATGCGGAATGCAACAGGTCCTGCTAACCTGTCTGCCTCCGTCCGTTTGCCAGATCAGCCACTCTGGAATGGTGTTTGGCCGGGCTGGGTGCTCCTTGGTGAAGTGGGAGTCCACAGCGCCGGCAGGCAGAGCCACATCTCCCCAAAGCACCATCGGGATGCGAGGGAGAGCCCCTCCTGTGTCCTGGCACTTCTGTGTTCACAGGGGCTGGGCTCGCCGTGGCCGGCCGTCCCCTCGGACAGCTGCGAGCCCTCCCCTCCGGCAGGAGTGTGCCTGCTGCTCACGACTGCTTGGCAGGCAGACTCCTCTGGGTTCCTCCGGGACCTAGAGAGCCTGACCGTCCCCGAGGCTCCCACTGGTGTTCCTTGAGGTGACGGGAATCTGACTCCTTCTCATTTGAGAAGACAGTGCTTCTGAGACCGGAGCGTGCTCCCCTGGCATTCTGTGTGTGCTGTGGGACGGGTAAGACGACCTCCACCTCCTCGCTTTGAAGTCCATGTGTATTTCGGAACGCGCATAACAGGGCTCCCAGCTAGCGCATCTGGGGCCACGGGACAGTGGGGGCTGGGCTCTGGGTGAGGCCCAGATGGTGGGCGCTGCTGGGGTGCTCGGTGGCCGTCCTCGGGAGGCGCTTGGCCAGGGGCACTCCACCACACCCTAACCCTAACCCTGATGCTGGTGCGGTGCTCTATGATGTCACACGAGGAACCAGCACCCACGACCTTCCGCCCACGTCTGCACACACACTCCCAAGACTGACTTCGGAACCTAATGCCATTTGCTCACTGTGCGCAGCTCACAGATTCCCGAGGAATGAGGTCTGAGTCATCCTCTTAGGGCATTTTGTATAACCAGACACACAAGGTCGGGAGCTGGATGAAGAGGACCCGTCTGTCCAGAGGCTCAGAGCGAGGCCAGGCCGGCTTCCCTGGAGCGGTGTCTGCCTGTGGGAAGGAACGCTGCATCTGGGTGCAGAAGAGAGTGAGTGCACACTTGTCCCCAACCTCCTTGCCCATCAGCACAGAGCCAGCAGCCGCTCCACGCCGGCTGGTGGTCCCAATCCTGCGAACTTCTGAACCCCTCCAGGCTGACATCCGTGTCTGATGTTCTGGGGAATTCCCGACTCATGTGATGGGTGCAGTGTCCACAGCTGAATGCCTCTGGTCTGAGCCTCCATCCTCTCCCGCTGGCGAGCCTCATCCTCTCCCGCTGGCGAGCCTCATCCTCTCCCGCTGGCGAGCCTCATCCTCTCCTGGCCGGTCTCCCTGCTTGTCCCCTGCACCCAGCACTGCAGACAGGGAGGCTCCCGAGGCCTGGCCGTCATCCCTCCGACCACATCTCCCCTGGTGTCTGCTCCCCGGACGGAGGTCTGGCCCGTGCGGTGTCCTCCCCACCCCCCATGTCCTCCGGCCCCTCGCCGCCCTTGAGATCTGTCTCCATCCCTCAGCTCTCACCACATTGCACACCCCGGCCTTCCCCGGCCTCCCGCCTGCCGAGGGCTTCCCTCCACCGTGGTGCTCTGCTCCTAGACGAGCAGGCAGTGTGCTCACTTGCTTTCGACACTGATTGTTTTCTTTCTGCTCCTGCTGGGACAAGGGCTCCACGAGGGAATGGCTGCCATCTTGTGCCCACAGACGTATCAAACACCCCAACACGGTCCCCGGAGTGCGGCGGGTGGTCAGGCAGTCCTTGCCGAAGGGACAAGCTAGGGACGAATGCGCCTCAGACGTGCTCCAGATGTTGCCAGCCCATCTGCCCCACGCGTCGCGTGTCTCCCGAATGGTGGCAAGGCTGGCATGAGCGTGGCTGGAGTGTGGTCTGGCCCGTGGCCTAGCACATAGGAGGTTTCTGGTGGAACTGGTCGGGGGGCCCAAGAACACTGATTTCCCCTGAAGAAACGGCCGGAGCCCAAGTCCTGAAGCAGAGGCTCAGGAAGACCGACTCAGGCTCGGCAGGCCAGGATGGCACCTGTGGCCCTGCTCCCGATCGCTCTGCCGTCCTCACGTCAATCGTCCCCACCCGCAAGATGGCAGTCTGGCTCCGACGTGCCGTGGCCCACCCTGGCTCGCGGACCCCTCGTGGGTGTGGGAGGACCAGGGCGGCCATGTCCCTGTCAGGGACACGGCCGCCAGCCCCGGTGATCTGCCCGCTCCTCCGGACCGGCGGTCTGGGCAGTCGGTGCCTGCGACATGTCCTCCTCATTAATTAATGTCTGCCTCTCGGGGGTGACTCAGCACGTCCGGGCTGTACTGACCCTCCTGGGGGTGATTCAATGTCACAGAAATAGAGCAGAGACAACGCTGGATACAAGCTGTTCCTCAGGGAGCGAAGCGCTCAGACCATCCCGCTGAGTGCCAGGACCCCCGTGGCCCTGGCCGCAGCCTCTGGGAGGACACATCCTCTATGAGTCTCATCACTGAGGGACAGTCTGCTTAGTGGTAGCCATGGGGACTTGTGATCCCCTCGGTTCCAGCCCCAGCGTGGGACAGCGTGATGGTGGCCAGGCGGCTGGGCCAACACCGAGCTCCCGTGCCAAGAGCCGTGCAAGCCCATGGAAGTCACAGATCCCACGCCCATGAACGGCAGCAGTGGCCTTGTAAGCATGGGAACATCCGTGTGAATGTGCAGGACAGTCTGGGCTCGGGAGTCCTCAGCCCGTGCTGACGCACGGCGTGTGTTCTCGGTGCCCTGCCCTGTTTCTGGGCCTTCTGGCTAGGGTCGCTGCGGCACCTGCTCTCAGCAGGGTGGACTTCCTGGTGGAGACAGTACCCCGGACGGAGGGCTGAAGCAGGAGGTGGACAGGACCCCATGTGTCCAGCGAGGCACAGTAGCGGAGGCTCAGCTACGCGGTCCCTGACAGGCCTTCCGCCAGTTCCCACCCTGTTGGACCCTCACCATGGGGCCCGGTGCCAGGCCATGAGGAAGCCAGGATGACACAGGGAGCCACACATGGCTTTCCGACCGCCGGACGTCGGGCAGGCCAGAAGCCCCAACTCTCACAGCCACCACAGCAGAGGGATGGAGCACAAACAGGCTGTCCACGTCGGGCCAGACAGACGTCAGTGCCCTGTGCAGCTGTCATGTGCCCTGCAGAACCTGCGATCCCCACGCCGGGGACAGGAGGGCTTGGGGGCTCTCGGAGCTGCCATGAGTGCCGCACACTCACAGGCCTTCCCCGCTGCGCCTGGGTCCCCGTCTCTGGCTGGGTCGCGGCGTGGGGAGTGGCAGCTGGGGAGGGACACCTGTCTGTGAGCCCGGAGGGGGCTCCACTAACAGGTGGGTGCCAGGAGGCCAGGGCGGTGTCTGCCTTGCGTCACCGCCCGTCCCCAGTGCCTAGAACACCACCGGCACTTGGCAGGTGCCCGCGAGCAGTGTCTGAGTTCTGGGGGAATGAGTGGAGGCCGAGGGTGGGCTGGAGGACGCGTGTCTGAGCGGGCCCGTGGGGTTTCGTGCCTGAGGCTGCACGAGCAGAGCGAGGCCCCCCGGTCATCGAGGGCTCAGGGGACTCCGGGGCACTCACAGTTCTGAGCTGAGGTCACTCGGAGCTTCTGCGGGTGCTTGCGGGGGGACGCTGTGTACACGGCGGCCACCGTCCCCATGTCCTGCCAGACCCCCATGGCCCAGGGACGTGGGCACCATCTGTGGGCATCGCACTGACAGCTGGAGGGGGGCTGCTCATCGCGCTCCGTCCGGGACGCCCACCCACCGTCGGTGGTGCCAGGGTGAGACCCAGCTCCAACCGGGCTCCTTCAGGCCACCACACGAGGGAAGACGCGAGAAAGCCAGACACCCACGTGGAGCTGCAGGGGCGTCCACACCGCGGGGCAGGACACGGGGCGTCCTGGCGAGGAGGACGCTCTGAGCCGTGTGGTCTCCGCGTCACAGGCTCAGGGCCACACCGCAGATGCTGGAGGTCATTAATGCGGCGACCGCAGGCTCTGCTGCTCCTGCCTCCGTCTGGTTCCGGAGTCTTGGCAGAGCCGGCTCCCTGCTTCTCCCCGCCGGCCGCCGTGGCCAGTGGCCAGCAGTGTCTGTCCGCAGAGCGTCTGTCCAGCTCTCCCCCTCTCCCCTGCCGGGTCTTCTCCCAGGCACAGGCTCTGCTCTGTGGTGGAGACGCTTAGTCTCTGAGCGGGCCCATGTCCACGAGACAGACCCGTGGACCCGGCCCTGGGACAACAGGGGAACGTGGTCCCAACAGAACACGCTCCCCTTCCACCAGCGGGCGCAGGGTGTGCGGCCCACTCACCGCCCACCCCGAGCACCCACAGGCCAGCGGCTGCTGCGGGTTCCCGTCTCGAACAAGCAGGACAGGAGGGACGGAGAAGACCACCCACAGTTAGAAACAACGCGCCCAAAGTCAGTAATTTCAGGTAAAACATGGCTCTTCAGAGATTTTCAGTCTTAAAAATTAGTGCTCACTAGGATCATTCCTGTAATTCCTTTCTGGTTCTTCTGAAAGACTATTTATTTGAGAGAGTCAGAGGGAGCGCATGCGGGGGCAGCGGCAGAGGGAGAAGCGGGCGTCCTGCTGAGCAAGGAGCCCTTCATGGGGCCGATCCCAGGACCCCGGGACCATGGCTGGAGTCAAAGGCAGATGCTTCACCATCGGAGCCCCCCAGGCGCCCCTGATTTTTTAAACTCACATGTGTTCAATTATTTTGTTTTGAAATGGGTTTATTCTGTGCCAAAGCAGCACGAGCTCCAAGAGGCTTCTAACGCATGTATATGAACAGAACTGAAAACGTGCTGATTATACCCATTTTTAGCTGTGTTGTTGATAGAAAAATTGATGATTATTTTTGAGTTATGACTTACGGAAACCACATATAATCTCCAAACCTGTTAGACCTGGAATGTGGTAACTAACGGCCCTCACCCACAAAGCAAGGCGTGTGCAGCGGAGTGTGCTTATGTGTGCACGAGACCGCGGTGCGTGACCGCTCACAGACTCTCCCTGCAGAGACCCCGGGTGCCCCTCCCCGGTCTGCTCCACGCACACCCGCAGCCCAGTCTCGCCACTGCCACGCCCGGGGCCCCTGATGCCCGCCTCCCTCCCACCGCCTCCGTAACCCCAATGAACACCAACCCCACCCCGTCCTCTCCTTCGCCCCCCAACCCCCGTCCTCTGGTCAAACCCAGGAGTGGTGGGGGCGCCTGGTCGGCTCAGCTCGGGGCGCCTGTGACTCTCCGTCCCGGGGTGGTGAGCTTGAGCCCCCAACTTGCTTACATAAAGAAGTTAATAAACTTAAAAAACCCAGAACCCCAGGAGCGGCCTCTGGACGGACAGGCTGTGGCCCTCCCAGACAGGCTCATCGGCTCTTCGATAGGCACTGGGCTCCTTCACCTCTCCACATGCATTCCAGAATACGTTTCTCTTTATTTACAAAAATCACCTCACTGAGGACTTTGGAGGACCTGTATGGACCTCAAACCAGACTCGACCCTGTCGGAGCTCCTGGTGCACACACGGAGCATGGCCATGTCTCCAAGCCTTGAGTCTCAGTCTCTCGAGTGTCCCTCTCTGCTCTGGCCTTCATGTCTGGCCCTTGTCTGCTTTATCAAATACAAAATACAGCCACTTCATCTTCCCTTCGACGGGTGTTTGTGTGACACGTCAAGCCCTTCCGTGGCCAGCCTGCTCCTGTCGTTATACGGAAGGGCCTTTCTTGCAGACAAATGCATCTGGGTCCTGTTTTTCCATCCAGGCTGCCAATCTCTCTCTGCCTTTTAACTGGTATTTGTTTTCTTTGTATCATTTATGCTTTAAAAAAAAAAATCTCTTGTCTTTTTTTTTCTTTTTTTAATTAAGGAGCTCTACACCCAACATGGGGCTTGAACTCAGGACCCTGAGATCGAGAGTCATCAGCTTCCACTGACTGAGCCAGCCAGGGCCCTTATACCATGTAGGCTTCAAGTAATTATTTTTTAAGGGTTCGCTTGTTCATTTAAGGTGGGCAGAGGGAGAGCAGGAGGGAGAGAAGCAGAGCCCCACCCAGCGTGCAGCGCGGCGCGGGGCTGAGGTCATGGCCAGAGCCGGAAGCAGAGTGGGACGCTTCACGGGCAGAGCCCCCGGGCACCCCTGTGCCCGGCCTCGCATGTGCGCTGGAACTCTCTGTGGACGCGTTGCGGTGCTTCTGAGTGTTTCGGTGGCTGGTTCGGACCCTGCGCTAAGTGCACACGACTTGTCAGACGAGGGGGCATTCCTCCACAGCTGGCGCAGAGCATGGTCCCCGACCATCCCCTACATGCCCAGGCCACACGGGGCAGACAGCTGTCCGCGGTCGTCCTCGAGGGGCTTTAGAAGCACACGGGCAGCCGTCCGGTTTTCTCTCCCGCCATCAAACTTCGCTTCGGAAGCCCCAGGCGTGCGGCAAAGCCGCCACGTTTGCCCTGCGCTCACTCCCCACGCTCTCCCCTCGGGACCCCTCAGCCTCTCCCTCTTCCAAGAACTTCCAGTCAGCGTGTGCTGGAGGGGAGGGGTCTGCTGGCAACAATTCTCTTAGTCCAGGTACCCTGAGAATGTCTTGATTTCCACATCATTCCCGAAGGTGTTTTTGCTGAATGTGAGATTCTGAGCTGATACGAATTGTCTTAAACTAAGCCATTGAATCTCATCTCACTTCTTCTGGCCTCATGGCTTCCGATGAGAAATTTCCTGCCGTTTGAATGGTTTCCCTCCAGGGAAGGCACGTTTTATCTCTACCTGCTTTCCAGATTTTTAGTTTCTTAGTTTTTAGAAATTTGATTACGGTGTGTCTTGGTGTGGACTTGCTGGTTTGTACTGTTTAGTACTCATTCAGCTTCTTGAATCTGTAGACTTGTGTCTTTTGCTAATTTTTAAGTCGTTATTTTCCCCAAGAACTTTCCGCCCCACTGTCCTTCCCCTCCAGGACTCGGACGACACGAACGCTGGGTCTTGTTATGGCAGCTCCGTCTCTGAGCCGCCGTCTGTGTTACCCTCAGTCTCTGTCCTCTCCGCCCTTCAGACGGCCTGGCTCGCTGTCCACAGACTCTTTCCTCTGTCCTTCTCGTTGGTGCTTGAATCTATCCACTGCGTCTTTTTATCATTTATTGTATTTTTCAGTTCTAAAATTTCTAGTTTCTTCTCCTTCATACCTGCTCTTCCTTCACTGAGATGCTCTGTCTTTGCTAAAGCTCAGTTCTCTTGTCTGTGTCAAGCATGTTTGTCGTTGCTTGTTGACGTGTTTTTACGATGGCGGCTTAATTAATTCTAACACGTCTGTCATCTCGATGTCGGTGTCTAATGCTTGTCCTCCGCTGGGTTTGAAACCGTCTTGGCTCTTGGTATGAGAACTGATTTTCCAAAGAAACCTGGAGATTTGGGGCATGATGTTATGGGACGCTGGATCTTACTTAAACCTTCTGCTGTAGCCGCTCAGAACAGAATGGACACATCCAGCGTATCTCCTAAGATCATACAGCTAAATACCCTCTCTTTCTAGGGAAAATGCTCTTAGCCATCAGGGACGGGCCCTTCCCGCGTGAGCTGCATCTCGCAGGAAGTGCCGGTCCCCGAGGGGAGGCAGGCAGAATCTGGGGTGAGATCAACGCTTCGTGACCAGTGCTTCTGTGAGCAGCGCGGCAGTCCCGGGAAGCGGTGCGCAGGGACGGGTCCTACGGCCGATGCTGAGAGTGGACGTGTGACACGAGTGAACAGAGGCCGATGAGTCTGTAGAGACGCAGTAATAAAAGAGAGACATAGAGAAGAGGGAAAAACCTTTGCCATCCCCGGGGGACGGGCATCTGCCCGGTGCCGGCCACCCAGTCGCCGTGAGGGTGAATGTGGCTTTACCACGGGTGCCTTTTGGGTTCACCCGAGTCCAGTCACACAACGTGGCATGGCCCCGCTGACATCGTCGCCTCGAGCATGACGTGGTGTGCAGTGGCTGACACTGCCGCAGCCATTGGGCTCTGCCCTGAGTGACGCGGAGACCCACGTCCCCCTGTCCAGAGAACCCGGGGGTGAGATGTGCTCGCACAGAAGTGTGAGCAGAGGCCACTCAGGAAAACTCCTTGGCTTCTTTGTGGAGTCGGTGACGTGGGAAATCAAAACGTGGAGGAATGTCCTAGAATCAGGGTTCAAAGAGCTTGAGATAACCGACCGATGAGGTTGTAGACATGATTAATTTTATCCAAAACAGCAACAGGAGACAGTATAGTGACAGCTGGGGAAATCTGCACTGGGACGCGATCCACCCACGATTGCTAGTTTTCCGTAGTGTTACACGTATTGTGGTCACAGAGGGAAGGGCCTTATTTTTTAGGAGACGCACAGTAACTGTTCAGGGATAAGATGCCTCGATCCCAGAGGCTGCTTCCAAGATGGGTCATTATTTCTCACGTATGTGAACGTGCAGACGGCCGGGTTTTCACCATGCGACTCCTTCAGCTTTTATGTGTGTTTGAGATTTTCCCTTAAAAAAAGCTGGAAAATAATAGCAACAAACCCCGAGACAAAACTCTATGCCAACAAACGTAACTCTCCTGCTGCGACGCTGTGTTGGACGTCCACGGCCTGACCACCTGTGTGGCCCCCGGGCTGTCCTCCTCTTCCCGGGCCGCTCAGTGTGATGGCACCGGCCGCCACCGAGGCCTTCGCTAGGGCCTGGGCACCCTGGACGCTCTGACGTACGCGGGGCTGCTGGGTCGTGTCTCCGTCACAATGACCACACGGGGCTTGACCAAACCGGGCAGAGGAGTCTTTGTAAAATACATCGACACTGATGTGCCCATCACTCACTCACGGATGCGGCACGCTTGGCCCGCTTGGCTCCCCGTCCACCTGCGGGGTGTCCTCACGGACGCGCGCCTTTAAAACGACTGCAGCAGATTTGGGTTTTATTCTGTAAGTTCAGAGCTCCCGCTTTCTCAGTCCCCAAACACCACTAAGGTGCGGGCATTGGAAGGCAAACGGAACCGCAGGGGCCGTGCCCAGCAGCGCTAACAGCCGCATCAAAGTGCAGCGAGAGACCCAGGTCAGACTCCAAGAATCGTGGAGCCAGTCGTGGAGGCTGAGAAACACGGAGACACCACGGCAAGGAAAACTCGCATGCTATCCCTCTCTGCCGGTTTTTATGGGAAATGAAGCTTCCACCTTCCCGGCCGGAGGGTGAATCCTGGCTCGCAGCCGAACACCAACGAAAGGACTGGCCAGATTCTACACTGTAGCTCATGGCCGACCTGCCTCCGCTCAGGAGCCAGAGCAGGCACTTGGGGGCCGTGAGGAGGGGGACGTCCTTTGGAACCACACGTCTGAGTGTGCAAAGCTACTGGGACCGCTGTGTGCTGCACCCAACAGGACTCTGGGCACAGCAGCGGGAAAGCCCGAGGACTGAGTCGGGGGAGGGGAGGGTGTCCTGGTGCCCTTGGTGTGCGTCTGGGGCCCACCGCCCAAAACCCTCAGGGTCTCAGGGTCCAGGTAGCAAACCGAGGGTTAAATGGAATAATCTCTGGCTCTCTTCCAGGTTTAAGGTCTGTAAATGCCAGGTGAGAGTGGCCAAGAAGGGATGGGCAGGGTTCCGGAGAACAGCAGGGATGGGAAGAACAGGGAGGAGGAAAGTAGCAGCAAAGACTGGACGCGGGAGGCCCAGGCTGGTGTGGGACTGGGGTGCCTGGAGCTGGAGCAGGGTGGGAGCCGGTGACACTGTCCACCTGGGTCGGTGAGCTCCTAGACCCCTGCACAGCCTTCAGTCCGGAATCTTGGGGCAAAGCTCAAAGAATCAACAGCTCGCAGGTCTGCTCCTTGAGTGTCCCATGAAGGGCGAGGCAGGCTCCGGGGTCTCAAAGGACAAAGAACAGGCCTGGGGGACAGCGGACACAGGCTCTCTGGGGTCCCCCAGGTCATCAGTTTGCCGCTATCCCACTCCTCAGTTAGAACTCGGGGGGCCCCCTTGGCCATCCCCTGCTGGCCTCCCAGAGCGGCTGCAGGAGCTCCTGGGGGACGGGCACCGGAAGCTGCCAGGCTCAGCAGCTCGTCCCTGGGTTCTGTGCCCAGAGTTCACCCTCCTTCCCCGTCCTCATCAAAGCTCCAGGATGTCCGTGTGTTTACGGCGTCACACACTGAGACTCTTTAAATGAGACGGTTTCAGGGAAAAGATCTTCCCGTTTCCTCCCAGTGGAGTGGGGGGGGGGCACGCGTCTTACCTCAGGCCGGTGTCCCCGCATGGTGGCTCATCCCAGGGGCCCCTTCGCAAATGGTGCTGTCCGTCGGACCTTGGCCAGTGCGTTCAAGTCCCTGAAATGACACGTCAAATCTCCCTTTTAGTTCTTTAAGAGATGGGTTTTATTTGAGAGACAGAGAGAGAAGAGAGAGCGTGTGTGAGCAAGTGCCAGGAGGGGCCGAGGCTGAGAGAATCCCAAGCAGATTCCCCACTGAGCACAGAGCCCACCTGATCCCAGGACCCCGAGATCACGACCTGAGCTGAAACCAAAAGCTTCTCGCTTAATCAGCTGAGCCTCCTGGGGGACCCTCCAATCCCCTTTAAGGTATGGCTTCTTGACCTTGGTAGGGCCATGAACTTGTCAGAGAATCCAACCAACACAGCCCATCTCCTTGTGTAGAATTTATGTCGCCGCACACATCATCTTGGCTCAGGCTGGGGTTTCCCTGGACCCCATGAAATCCACCCGTGGTCACAAGGACCACAGCTCCCCAGTTCGAGAGCTTCTATTTTTGGGGGAACGTTTTGCATTTATCTCATTTACCAACTTAATTACATCATGATGGCAAACCACACTGTCACTCTCGTCTACCAAATGTGGAGCCACCAGTGTAGCATTTGGACAAAGGAAAACTTAAGAATTTTCCAGAATTTGCTCCTTTCTCCTATCTTCTCCTGGTCTCCCATTTGCAAACCGAACAGCTGCTCAGGAGCCCCACACCAGAAAGTGTGAGAAGTACGACCTGCAGGCCCCAGCACGAGGCCCTCATCCCCCGCCCCGACCACGACCGTCCGGCGTCAGGGAAGGAGGGTTCTGGAGGCCAATCGCCCGCGCTGGCGTCCTCTGGAAGACCTCCCGAATCACTCTGTTGTTCTGCGTTTCTCACTTCCTCCTGGACATGTCACATTCCGTGTGCCCAGAGCTGCCTTCTTCTCTTGCCCCAAGGGCCAGCTGCCCTCTGCTGTAAGAGGAGCCCAAAGTCGCTGCGACATGGGCCACGCACTCACCCTGCTTCCGCTGGCCCCAGGTGCCCCCTCCAGACCAGCCATAGATCTGGACTTCGTTCATCGTCTCTCGGGATGTCAGTCCCCTTAGGGGCGGCCTGGCCCCTCGCCCATGGTGCCATCAGAGTCGGCAAAGCTCAGCACGCACATCCTCGTATGCACAGAGGGACCCCTCCCTCGGCCCGCGCACCTCTGTTTAAGAAGATCTTTCATTCCAGGACACTTGTAACTGCTGAATCTGCCTCAAGGCACAGGTCAGAGGGTTATAATCAGTGTGCTTTATGCAAATGTACCGTCAAGCCCACCTTCCCTCTGAATAGCTATTTACATCTGTACTTTTGCTCATGGAGCCCGGAGAGGAGAGACCCCCTCCGCCACCACCGTCCACGTAAGCACATGGAGCAGCGGGCCGTGGGGTGGGTAATGGAGTCGCCCGTCCGCTTCCTACTGGTTTCTGGGCCACGGTTTGGAGGAAATGCAATCCTGGAGGGCATGGTTAACATTCCTGGGAGCTGTGTCTTTCCCCCTAGCATTTCCCAAATCCGTCCTGAGCGTCCCCCATTGGGGATGGTCTCTTGGAGGCAGGGCTGGACCGTCGGTGTCACGGGACCCCAGGGCACAGGCCAGGCACGCCCTCAGGGGCTTGTTCTTGCCCCAGTGGTTTCGAACCTGGCTATGGTGATACACACGACCCACTTTTTAAAAAAAACGCTTTGATCCTAAATCATCCTTAAGGTGGAGAAGTCTGAGAGCTGCTTTCCGAAGCTGCGGAGCCCCTCTCCGGGCCCAGGACGACGCAGGTGTAGCCGGGCCCAGGACGCAGACCCCGGAGCAGGCGTCTTCACGGCGCAGAGCTCCTGAAACAGCAGGGGGGCTGACAGGGACTTGGTTTGAAGTTCTCATGGGTTCCAGGAGTTCCCCTGTCCCGACCTCTGGCCCTCAGGATCCCCAGCTCCCGACAAACAGGTGGGCTGCGATCGGACCAGCTACCGGGCTTCTCCACCCACGTCCTCTGCCGAGTGAGGGGCCCCAGGCCGGTCCTCAGGGGGCCTGAGACCTCCGTGTGTCCTCGTAAAGACCAGCAGACACCAATGCTGGGCTCCCGTCCCCATGCCGGGGAGAGCAGACACAGAACAGGAAGGGAGCACATGTCCCAGATAATCGAATTTTACTTCTCAATCGGGACAACTCTTATTTGGTAATTTCTTTTTCAAATCAATTTTTAGAACAAGTGATTAATCATTCCCATACCTCTGAACCAGCACAGAACACACATAATTTAACTTTCCGTGAGAGCGGCACACACCGTGAAGTTGCCACCCAGTGGGGCCTACGGCGCGGCTGTGCGGGGTGGGGGGGCCCTAATGTTGGCCTGGTTTCTCCGAGACCCTTGCTTCCTCACAGAGGGGCAGCGCGCCTCCCAGGTGTCCAGAGCTGCCCACTGGCTGCGAAAATAAGGCTTCGCGTCGAGTCGGAGGCAGTTGCTTCTGCGCAGCCTCGGGATCTAGACACTCCCTCCGCCGGCTGGAGGACAGGCTGTGGGACGTGCGGTGACACTGCTGCAGCCCGCGGTGGCCTGAGGGACACGGCCCGCCATCCCGAGCCCGCAGACCTCCAGCCTCCTCTCCAGGGAGCTCCCCCTTCCTCGTCTTCAAGTCTGGGCAGTGACATCTGTGACGAAGGACCAGGAAGAACAGCAGGTGACAGAATTGCCCAGACCTATGACCGACCATCTGTGCCCAGTTTCTCTCTCTGGGGACGACGCACACAGAAACCTCTGGGACGGAAGTCGGCAGCAGGCGGACAGCACACAGGTGCGCCGGCGGAATTTTAGGTGATTTTCACTTTGTTATGCTTTTCGATCCTGCTCCATCGTACCCACCCCCCCAACAGAGGATCCAAGAACCCGAGTAGCCGGAAAAAGGAATAAATCCAGTCTGATTTTAGGGGGGAGTCTCATCTTCTAGTGTTTTCATATGAGGAGACGGAAGTCTCCTGAAATGTACTGCGATGCGATGGCCCTTCGTGGGGGGCTGTCCTGGCACCGACCCCGGAGATCTGCTCTGCATGCCGTGTCAGCCGCACCAGAAGCCGCCAGCCTCTGCGGTCACAGAGCCCCTGCGAGTCCCAGGCAAGGCCACCGCTTCCCACAGCGGGCAGCTCTCGGACCAGCGGCACGGGGAGACACCTTTGTAGACCACCCAACGGCTTAGTCTTTGAAAACTGAGGGTGAGCAACACTGTAACATGCTGCTTTGAAAGTAATAATGTTTGAAATTCTAGGATGATGATCTCTCCCGGTCACTCAAACTTTCTCCCCCCTTTTGTAACTACGTGATTATATTCAAGAAATTTCCTTCTGAAATGGAATATAAAATATCACGGGATACTTTGAAGTCTTCCATGCAAATAATCTGGAAACCTAGAGGAAATGGCCAACTTTCTCCGGAAATACAAACGATCAGAAATGATCCCACGAGAGTCAGAGACAGAGAAGGTGGTGAAGGAACTACCCCACAGGAAGTACCAGACCCGGATGAGTTTCTGGGAATCCTACCCGACTTCTTGGAAGACCGACAGTCCCCACGTGCTGTGAGGTACTGCAGAGCACTGAAAAGGAAGGAAAGCTTCTGAGTCCCTCTCACGAAGGAGGTAAACCCTGATACTTAAACCAAACACGGTTAATACAAAGAAAGAAAACTCGAGTCCAGTATCACTCATGACTACCAGCGTAAAAAGTCTAAGCAAATATTATTAAACAGGAAGAACCCAATGTTCTTTAAAAAATACTAGAAAAATTGGAATTTGTTCCAGGAATGCAAGACAGGTTCAATAGTAGGAAGTCTACTGACGTCATGTGCCATAAAAATAAACCCAAGGAGTAAACAATCTTCTGACCATCCCACAGATGCCAAGAAGCATCTGACAGACTGTCCAGAAACTGGGGATACTTCACTGGCACAATAGACCACTACGTTAAGCCCAAAAGCCATTCTCTTGGCTAATGAAGAACTGCGACAGGCATTCCCACCCAGATAAGGAGCAAGGGGGGACATGCACTGTCTCTGATGTTATTCGACGTTACCCTCGGGGTATTAACTGACCGAACCGGGCAAGAAAATCCATTAGAGGCGTGGAGTGAGCACAGGCAGTAAAACCGTCTCTACCTGGAGATGAGATGATAGTGTAACTAGAAAATCACAGGAACCAATGGTAAAACATGTATTTATAGACTAAAAGAACTGAGTAAAGTAGCAGGCCACAACATCAACAGCTTCCTTTACACAAACAAGAAATCGAGAATATGGTGATTGCAAGAGAAGACTAAATCTGTAGGAGCCTGTGTCACAAGGAAAGTATGCACTTTCTACGAGGAAGGGTTTTAGAATACCCCGGATCAGAAAAGCAGAACCGAACCAGGGAAAGCCGCCCCGTGTTCTTGGATAGCGTGACTCGGCGTTTCACACGAGAGTTTTCTCCACTCGGGTCAATGTACATGTTTCATTCAATCCCAGCAAAATCAGAGCAAGCTGTTTTATGGGGTTAGCATGTAGGACTCGGGTCAAATGTGCAAGCGCATCAGAAGCATTGTTCCAGTGGAGGGACAAAGGACCAAAACCCATAGAGAAGGGGGAAAAACCCTGAAAAGGCGATTTGCTAAATAGATAAAATAGATAAAAACAGCTCTCGAACGTGTGGAGAGAACATCCCAGCACACGCATGGCCAAAGAAGAACAGACGAAGACACCGGGACGTCCCTTCCCGTCCACGCAACTTGAGAAGTTTAAAAATCTCTGCATGCGAGTGGGCAGCTGAGAGGGACCACGTGAAGCCGGTGGGGGGTGGCGCTGCTGACCTGGGAGCTGGGGGTCACACACGCCCTCCGCACCCCTGAGCGCCCATCACCCCTGCGCTCGCGGAAGAACGTGGCCACAGCAGGTCCCAGGGAGGGTCCAGGACGTCGGGTCCAGCACGGCGGGTCCAGTAGAGAGGGTCCAGCACGGTGGGTCCACAGCCCCATGGAGCGGGGCGCGGTCACCAGGCGCGGGGCAGGGGGTGCGTTCCTGGCAGTTGCACAGTTGAGTGCGAGCTGTACAGGACCGGCGGGGGAGCCGCCCGTAGGGGACACAAGTCCACACCACGTGCGTCTGGTGGTCCAGCAGAACCGGGAGGGATGAGCCCGAAACTGAGGGGAGGGTGGGGGGACCCCAGTGGAGCCCCCGGGGGCCGGGTGAGGGGCCGGACTCCGTGGGGAGCATGAGGGGCCCACCTGGGCCAAGGCCCCCATAGGTTAGGGTCAAGGTGAGGGTGAGGGGCAGGGCGGTTAGGGCTGGGCCCCAAGGGCTGCCCCAGACCGGCAAACCCTCGCAGGCCCAGAGCCAGCTCTACCCGCCCTTGGACATCTTGAAGGGCAGGGAAAGCTGCAGGCCAGGACAGGCTGAGGGACTGAGGAGGACACGCTGAGTGTGCTGTGGGGTCCCGAGGAGGCACCTGGAATGCAGACACATATGGGAAGAGGGCGCGTCTGGGCCAGGGCTCTAAAGCTGGTTCACATTCCCACTGGGTTACTGTCACGTAAGATAGGACATGAGGGGAGCTGGGTGAGGGAACTCTGAGCTAATTTTATAGCTTTTCTGTAAGTCTAAAATAGTTCAAATAAAAAGTTTTTTATTTTTAGTCTAACTCTTTCTGCTTCATCCCTGGGGCAATGGAATGAACTGTACCTTGAGTCTGAATTTGACAAGTTTTACTGAAAGCATCACAATCTTCCCCAAATATTACCACTGGGGTTTTCTTACAGGCAAAACCTACCAGAATGTTCCACGCACTTCTAGGATGGCCTATCAAATTCCCAACAGTGTTTTTTTCCAGAAATAGGAAAAACTATCCTAAATTTTATAGGGAGCATCCACAAGGTCAGGAGTCTCAGACTTGCCAATTTCCAAACATACTACAACGCTGCGGGAATATGACTGTGGTCCTGGCGCGCCCACGGCTGAACGTAGTGTAATAGGACGTCCAGAAATAAACCCGTACACCTAAGGTCAGTTGATTAATTGATTGATTCTAAAGGATATTTATTTATTTGAGAGAAAGAGTGTGAGAACAGAGTTGGGGGAGGAGGGGCAGGGGGAGAAGCAGACTCCCCGCTGAGCAGGGAGCCTGACGTGGAACTCGATCCCAGGATCCTGGGGTCACGTCCCGAGCTGAAGGCAGATGCTTCACCGACTGAGCCACCAGGCGCCCCTTTGGTCAGTTGACTTTAGACACGTGCCAAGATCACTCAACGTGAAAGACACAGTGTGTCAGCACATGGCACTGGGAAAACGGTCCACCCACACGCAAGGATGAATTCAAACCCCACCTCACACCATATACAACCCAAAGTAGATTGATAATCTAAGTTCAAGAACTAAAACGAAAATTTTAGAAAAAAGTGTCTAGTCTTCAGAACTTTGGACTTGGCAATGGCTTCCTAAATACGACTCAGAAGTTCAGCCGGCAGACAGAAGAACGACCACGACCTCTGTGCATTAAAAGCACCATCGGCCACATGGAAAGACAGCCCACGGAATAGGAGGACATATTTCCACGTCGGATGCCCAGTAAGGACTTACTAATAAGAGTGTGTAGGAGCTCCTACAACTCAAAAACGAGAAAACAACCAGTGGGAAAAAATGGGCAAAGGACTTGAACAGGCATTGCTCCAGAGAAGACAGTCACGCAGCCAATAAACACCAGAAAAGAAGCCCAACAGCGTCAGCGATTGGGGAGATGCAAGTCTCAGTCGCACAAGATCCCACTTCCCACCGACGGGGGTGGCTGGGACAGACAGTCACCGGCGTTGGCGAGGACACGGTCACCCGAGCCCTTGGTGCGCTGGTTGTGGCCACAGCGGAAAACAGCCTGGCGGGTCCTCAAAAATGAAATACAAGTACATGACGAAGTGATCCCGCTGCTAAGTCAATACCCCATGACTGAGCGCTGGGCGCCAGCAGGTTTATGCACGCACAGCGGCCGACGGCGGGAGAGGCCGCGGCAGACGGACGGGTAAGGAAAGTGCTATATTCATACAGTCTTACGCTTTTTCCTTGAGGTTAGGAGAGGAAATGAAAAAAATGTTTATGGAGTATTTCAGATTAAACCACATATTTTTACCAAAAAGACAAGGAAAGAGAAGAAAATGTGGTACATGCGTGCAAGGGGGTATTTTTCCCACAAAAAGCAGTGCTGACCCGCACAAGAACACGGAGGGACGAGCACGTCATGCTCAGCGAATGACGCCAGACACGAAAAGGACGAGTCTCGTGTGGAACAGGCAAAGTTCTGGAGACAGAAGTAGCTGGGGGTCACCGCGGGCTGCGGGGAAGGGGAGATTCTGCTTAGTGGGTACAGGGTTTTGTTCGGGGTGACGGGAACACGCTGAAGAGGACGGTGGCTGATGCACGGCCCAGTGAGGCTGCCTGGGGCCGCCCACGGTCACTTCAGAAGCGGCTGGAACGGCAGATTCTGTGTTTTAGATGGTGGACAGTTCTGGCTCCGGCTGGCCAGCTGAGCCCATCTGTGAAGCGGGCCTCACACACACCACGGACCGGTCACTGATGTGACTCAGAACTCGTGAGGCTCAAACCAGCCCGGCCCGCCGCAGACTAGTCAGCGCAGACAGCATGTCCGGGACGGCGCTGGACGCGGACGGGCACTGTCACGGCCGCGTCTCACCTCCCAGCCCCGAGACCTGAGCCCCAGCCGCTCCTGCACGACCACCGGAAGGTGGCCAGGTTGGTGCAGCCACGTGCCGGGGCGCAGGGTAGCTGTCCCGGGACAGCAGGACGGAAGACAGGCTGCCCACTCTGCCCTTGACCTGCCGCGTCCTGGACCGCGCCCGGCTGTCCGCCTCCCCAGCGTCCCGCTGCAGGTCGCGTCCATGGCCCGCGTCCTGTGGGCGTGTGGTCTTGGCCCCCACCTGCCCGTGTGGCCGCTGCCCCTCCCCGGCCTCGGAGGACCCAGCGTGTTTCCCCCTCCCCCACCACTGCCACACCACCTCGTCCAGCAGGCCGGGTGCTCCTCTCCGCTCCTCTCCGACCTGATTTCGTTTCCTTCACCTTCTCACTGTTCACAGACACCTCCTTTCCCACTGAACACGTGAATGTTTGCTGAGCACCCAACCTGGCCGGGTGCCAGGCTGGGCCCTGGGCACTGAGAGACCGGACCTTGCGTCCTCAGGGATCCCAGCCACGCAGCTCGACCTCAGGGCCACGGCCTCGTTGCAGCCGACCGGGCTGGGGGCCGTGTCCGGTGGCCAGGCGGCCAGAGACACACCTGCGGCTACTGTGGGACGGCCCACCCTGCCAGCCAGGCCCAGTGCCCTGAGCTCAGCGCCTGCAGGGAGGGTGCCTCAGACTTCTTCTGGGCATTTCTCCGCCTCGGACAAAAAGGCGCCTGGAGGTAGATGCTGCTCCTTACACGCACGAATCGATTGTGGCGTCCACGTCTCCTCGGTGTAATCCCACTGAACTGTCCCTGCGAGCAGCCCGCACCCCACAGCCCTGCGAGGACCCCGCATGAGACAGCTTCGCTCCATTCCGTGTCATGGGCGTGTCGGCTGCTGTGACTTTCAGGCTTCAGAAAACAAACATTTTTACAGAAATGCTGTTTCCTGTCAGCAGCGGGAGGTCCCCTCTTCCCTTCGATCCACGGCTGCTACGGATGAAAACGCGTCAGAGACAACAGGCTGCGCCTGCGAGGTCACCGGGCCCCCTGCGGCTCGGAGTCACTGGTGCGCCCCGACCTTCTTCACCAGGACAGCACCCTGTGTGCCAGAGGCCATGAGGCTCACGGAGGCGGTGAGCACCACGCCTCTTCACGGTGGCGGGCGAGACCTTCCTGGGGAGTTTCTGTACCAGTTACCTTTTCCTCTCCGAGAACTCTGGCCCATGGGGGCCCAGAGACACCGGTGGTGACGAGTCCAGCAGAAGGGGTCCCAACTGCTGTCCTCGCCTCCCTGGACAGGGTCCGCGGAGTGCCGCTGGACTAGAGCTGGAGGGGGTTTTGTCCATGGTTGCAAAGCCCAGAGGGCCTCCTGGCAGAAGCAACAGGAGGGAAGCCGGGCAGCAGGGACCCCAGGAAGCAGTCGTTGGGGAGGGGCCCCAGACCCTGCAAGGCCCAGGCCATTGTAAATGGAAAACAATTCCACTTATGATAGCATGAAAAAGAATAAAATGCTTAAAAATACAGCTCCCCGAGGAGGTAAGTTTCGTTACCTACAAAGGCTGCTAGAAGGAATGGAAGAAGACGCAGATACTGGGGGGTATACGCCATGTTCGGGCCTGGAAAGGTGTCTACACCACCCGGAGTGACCCACAGACTCTGGGCAACCCTCTGAGAGCCCCAACAGCACGAGTCTGCAGAAGCAGAAAATTCCATCCTCCGTCCATATGAGGTCTCTGAACAGCCAGAGCAGTCTGGAAAAGGAGCAGAGTTGGAGGCCTCACACTCCCCGGTTTCAAGACCACGACAAAGCCAGAGTGTGGTCCTGGCCTCCAGGCAGAACCAAAGGAACAGAGCAGAGAGCCCAGAGACCGAGTGCACGGTCTGTGCTTACATGATTCTCGACGAGGAGGCCCAGACCATTCAGTGGGGAGACAGTCTTCTGGACACACGGCGCTGGGAAATGGGATGGAAGAAAGGGCGAGACCCTCCTCTTATCCCAGACAAAAACATTAACTCAAAATGGATCAAAGACCAGGATAAAAGAGCCAAAGCCACAAAACTCCCAGGAGAAAACACGGGGCAGAGTCTTCATGACATCGATTTGGTAATGAGTTCTTGGATATGACACCAAAAGCACAAGTAACAGAAGAAAAATTGGTTAATTGGACCTCATCAGCCTTAAATAACTCTGTGCTCCAAAAACCAGTAACAACAAAGTGAAAAAACACCACAGATCAGATTATAGGGAGAGAATATTTTCAAACCATATCATCTCTCCGATAAAGGGTTAAGATCAGGGAGCGCTACGTATCCAGAGAACTCAGCTAAACAAAACAACTTTAAAACGGGCAAAGCAGGGGCGCCTGGGGGGCTCAGTGGGTTAAGTCTCTGCCTTTGGTTCGGGTCATGATCTCAGCGTCCTGGGATCAAGCCCCACAGTGGGCTCTCTGTTTCCCCCTCACTCTCTGCCTGCCTCTCTGCCTGCTTGTGATCTCTCTGTCTCTGTCCAATAAATAAGCAAAATCTTTAAAAAAATAAATAAAATAAAATGGGCAAAGCATGTGAATAGATGTTTCTCCAAGTTCTAGCTTGTGGACGCCGGCAAGCACAGGAAGATGCCGTAGCTCCACTGATCCCCAGAGACGTGAAAATCCAAACCAAAGATACTACTCGGCGCGCGTGAAGATGGCTCTTGTATGACACAGACGAGAGCCCAGGAAGTCTCCCGATCCTTCGCAGGGACGTGCGGGAACTGGAAGCTGGGGCCCCGGGAGGACTGTGGACACAGGACGGGGCTCCTCAGAAAACTACAAATGGAACAGCCGTAGGGTCCAGTGATCCCGCTCCTGGGCGTACACCCCAAAGAACTCCGGTATTCGGACGCCCGTGTTCAGACGGAACCGCATTATTCACAGCAACCAGAAGGTGGAAACAGCCACGAGCCCATCAGCAGGTGAATCCACCGGCAAAGCGCGGTCTCTCCACACCGGGATGTCCTTCAGCCTTAACAAGGGAAGAGCCTCTGGCCCCCGCCGGCCGCGCAGGAAGCCGAGGGTGGCTCCGGCCCGAAACCAGAACCCTGCAGGACTGC
The DNA here is from genome assembly GCF_002288905.1 of Enhydra lutris kenyoni. Classification (NCBI taxonomy): domain Eukaryota; kingdom Metazoa; phylum Chordata; class Mammalia; order Carnivora; family Mustelidae; genus Enhydra; species Enhydra lutris. The sequence goes on from NW_019154120.1 coordinate 391,436, forward strand.
CGCGGGGGAGGCGCCCGGAGCAGCCACCGTCGGGCCGGAAGGCAGACGGCGCGGCCGGGTCTGGGGGCGATGGCGTGTCCGCGTCCGATGACGGGGCGGGGGCTGCGGGGGGCCGTCCGCGCCCCGAACTGCGCGCTCAGAAGCGGCCGAGCCGTGAGTCCTGTGTCCGAGGATTCCACCCTCCGGGCCGTGTGGCTGCTGAAGGTCTGACCACCGATTCGTTTCCCGGATTACGGGGATCACAAAAAAGCGCTCAAAACACCACACACACCACATTCCTCAAGGAATTCGGCCCGCCCCCCCCCCCCCCCCCCCCCCCCCCCCCACGGCTCCCCCGGCCCCCCCGCCCCCCCGCGGCTCCCCCCGTCCCCCTCGGCGGTGGCTCGCCAGGCAGCCCTGCCAGACGCTCAGCCGAAATGCTGTCCCTCTCGGCCGACCCGCTCCAAATGCCTGGAACAGACTGTGCGCGGCTCTGCACGCGGAAGGCCCTGGCAACGCCCCCTCTCTCAGGTGTGGCGACGCAGGCGGCAACCCTCTGTGCGTCCCTAGAAGCCGGCTGTCCCCCCCACGGAGCACCAGACGGCGGCCCGCGGTCCCCGGTGTCTGAGGGGCCCCAGAGTCAGGCTTCAGGAAGGTCCCGGGCCGTGGGGTCCATCCCGCTGCACCCCCTCCGGCCCCACATTCTGCAGGGGATGTCGGCCTGGGTCCCCGAGGTGCCTGGCGGTGCTGCTGCTTCTTGTCCCCGCTCAGGCCGCTCGGGTCCTGCTCCTACTCAGCGGGGCCACGCTCAGAGGGCTGGACACGCGCCTGGAGCCGGGGTTTTCACAAGCTGGGGAAAGTCCGCCGTGAACGTGTGAACATCGTCGTCGCCATGGTCCCTGCTTCCCAAATAACTCCGCGGTGATGATGTCACAAGCAACCGTGCTTTTTTCTAACTATTCAGGATTCTCCGCATTCTCTTCAGTTCAGACGGCTTCCAAACGCCACGATGGGGTTTGGTGTGAGAAGCCGCGGAGACGGGCTGCCAGGTCACGAGAGGAAGGGGGCTCGCCCTGGGCCCCCGAGCTTCTCCGGGGCTCTGGACTCTAGGAGCATCTTGCACAGGAGGGCGGATGCTTCCCCTTGGGGCTGGGCTCCCCGCCCTGTGCATCCTCCTCTGGGGTGACAGGGAGCTCTCGCCGGTGAGGGACAACTTCCTCTCCGCGGCCTCAAGTCACCGCAGCAGGTGAACTGCCCGGTGGGTCTCGGGGAGGGGGTGGTCTGCCAGCACTTCAGGGTCAAGGATGAGGACCCGAGAGACAGAGCAGAAAAAGCAGTAGGGGGAGACGGAGCATGGTCCCGGCCCCCAGGGCAGGGAGGCTGTGGGCGTGATGATGGGCAAGGACAGAGCACGGGGCGTCCCAGCTCATGAGGCTGTGGGTGGGACGCACGACCTGCTGACCGCTCGGGCCCACGGCAGCCATGTGACAGCTTTGTGTGACAGCTGCATGTGACCACGTGGCTTTAAGGAGTCAAAGAGCCACGAAAGCCACCTGCCTGTGCCCACCCGCCTGTGCCCACCCGCCTGTACCCACCGCCTGCGGCCAGACGTTTGCTCTGTTCAGGAATAAAACCAGGGAATTTTCTATGTCTGACAGCCATGTTTTTTGTGGTCCTTGTTTTTTGTCCCCACGTGGCCAGGCTGCCCCTCTGCTCAGTCACGCACCTGCTCTGTGAAGTGTGCACGGCCTCACTCCAGTCAGCCAAGGCTCCCAACATCCTGCTGCGTTAGGCCTGTGAGTCTTTACGGGGCGATTTAACACTCACAACGGACAGCAGCCGCCGTATTAGCCAACCATGTGCACGTGTGGTGGCAGCCTTTGAAATCGGCCCTTTAGCCTTTTTGGGAAAAAGGCCGGTGACTCGAACCAACTCAAATGTCTCATTCCCACACCGTCTCCATCTAATTAATAACCAGCGTGACCCGGAGGCCACGCAGATGGGCCCCAAAGGGCGGAGAGAGGAGCCACCCCTGAGGGGACACACGGAGCCGCCAAATGCCGGTCAGGTGCGTGGCCTCCCCGCGCGCCTCAGAGTCCCTGAGCTGACCAGTGGGCTCCAGGGCCTCTCACGGAAGGACGTGAAAGTAAGCGGCTGTGGCATCCTGGTCACCAGACTACAAGCCCTGTCAGGGCTTTCCATCTGCCCAGGAGAAGCCGCCCCTACCCCTCCACGCCCGCGCCCCTGCACGGCGGCTCCACGGAGTCCGCAGCTGCACCGCACACAGTATCAGCCCCCGACCTCCAGCCCGCGGTCAACGAAGGAAGCACGCGTGTCCTCGCCCACCTGCAGAAACAGCACGTGCTCCTGGCCAGCGGCTGGCGGCGGAGGGAGGAGGTTTCCCAGCAGATGCGACACTCGTCTCTGTTCTTTCAGGCAGGAGGAGGATGTGTTCTGATATTTCTTATTCTTCTGTAGCTAATTCACCTAAATGCGTCTTAGACATTCATCTTCATAAAGAATAATGTTCCAATTATAAAACTGACCCATGGGGAAGTGGACACTCGGGCAATACAAAGAACAGAAGGAGAAGACCTTTCATCCCATCGCCACAGGCAGCCGTGGGAACCTGGCTCTTCTCTCCCGATGTCCTGTCTCGTGGCTGGCTGCCTCCGGGCACCGGCTGGCGTAATGGGCTCCGAAGGGGGCAGGGCGTGGCACACGGGGAGGATGGACATCCCCGTCAAGTTCTGAAAGCCTGGGGGGCCAGAGTTCCAGCGTCCTCAGATTCCACGCCCAGGCTCTCCTCTCCTCTCCTTCCCCAGGGGATGTCGATGGTAAAAGAAGAAGATTGAGAATTTCAAGAAGTTTGGGGCTGTGCTGTCTGGTTGGACGGGAACGGACAGGGACTGTGATGACGCCCACGGTTTTGTTAAATTGTGGCTCTTTAGTGACCCTGGGAGTCCTGTACGAATAGTGACGTTGGACCTTCTTGGCCTCCACCCCCACATCAGTCTGCAGTTGGGGAGCTCGTGATAGACATTGTGCACAGCCTCTCGTTCCAGGATGGCCCGTTACTTCCACCAGCGTTCCCCCAACACCAGGCGTTATTTTAATATTAACCTACAATCAGACACTGTGAATGCTCCTGCAAACTCAAGTCACTTGCTCTGAAAGCTTTCCTCATCCTCCACTACGCATCTCTACATCAGCACATAGCATCTATGACAGCAAGGAAAGGGGACGGTCCGTGTCTGCCTCTACCTTCCCCTTCAACAGCAAGGACAGTGGGTGGTGCGTGTCCGGTATCAACTTCCCTTCAAACCCACCTCACAGCGACTTTCAAGGTGACACAGTTGCCCAGAACTTCTTGCTAAACCTTTATATGAAATATTTGCACATACATTCTAAAGATTAAATTTATTTTGAAATATCTGTGGGTTCATATAATATAAGGACATTCCGTGTGTCCTTCTCCTGGCTGGCCCAGTGTTGCAACCACCAGGACTCTGACAGCCCAGATGCAGGACATCCGTTGCTACCAGGGTCCCTCCTGTCACCCAGGTCCTTCCCTCTCCCTGCCTCCTTAACCCCCGGCTACTGCTAATCTGTTCCCAATCTCTGTATTTTTACCATTTCAGAATGTTACATAGAATGGTTACCTAGAGATTAGATTAGAGATTAGATTAGAATGATTACCTAGAGATTGGCTTATTTGACACAGAACAAGTCCCTGAAGAATCTTCCAAACAGTCCCGTGTCTTAATACATTCTCTCACTTCAGCTTTTCCTTTCATGCTGTTAAATGGTCCTTTGAAGAGCAGGTTTTAATTCTGATGAGCTCAAATTTATCAAGCCAGATATTACGGATCATATTTTTGGTATTAAGTCTAAGAACTATTTGCTTAACCCCAAATCCAAACGGGTTTCTCTTATTTTTTTTCTTAAAGTTTTACAGCTGTACATTTTACACTTAAAATGTGATCCATTTTTAACTCAATTTTTATACAAGGTGTGAGGTTAAGGATAAGGTTCTTTTTTTCCCACTTATGGATGACCAGTTGCTCAAATGTCATTTGTTGTAGAGGCTCTGCTTCCTCCACTGAACTGGTTTTGAAAATTTGTTAAAAATTAGTTGGATATACTGGTGTGGATCTGTGTTCTGTTCCATTGTTCTGTGCATCTGTCTGTCCTCCTGCCAGCATCATGGGGTCCCGGCTCCTGGATCTCTATAATGAACACTAATACCAGGTTGTGAGACCTCACAATTTATTCTTGTTTTTCAAGATCGTCTTAGCTATGTTAGAGGTCATGCCTTTCCATATGAGTTTCAGAATAAGCTGTCTGTATCTACAAAAATTCTTGTTGGGATTTTGATAGACATTTTATTAAATCCACAGATCAATTTGAGGAGAAAAAAAAAGCTAAGCTACATGGAGTCTTCTAATCCATGAACATGGTATGTCTTTCCATTTGTTTAGGAGGTTTGGGGTACATTCCTTGGAATCTCCCACGTAGCTATTCATGCTATCTGCATGTAGGGCAGCTGTACTTCTTCCTTCCTGATCTGTACCTCTTTTATGTCCTTCCCTGGTTTTATCTAACTTCTAGTACTATGTTGAGTAACAGCAATGAGGGTGGACAGCTTTGTCTTGTTCCTGATCTTAGGGGGAAAACGGTCAGCCTTTCACCGACGCAGGTTAGTAGTTTGAGGTTTTTTGTAGATGCTCTTTGTTTAGTTGAATATCTATTTCTAGTTTTCTGAGAGTTTTTCATTATGGGTGGGTGTTGGATCTTATCAAGTGCTTTTATTTTGCATGAATTGATATGACACTATGTCTGTTCTGTGGATGTGGATTATACTGATTGATTTTTTAATGTTGAGCCAGACTTGCATGCCTGGAGTAAATCTCACTTGGTCTGCAACTCTATACATCACTGGATTCAATTTGCTAATATTTTATTTAGGATTTTGTGCCTAAGTCCACGAAAAATATTGATCTGTATTTCCTTTTTGTGCTTTCCAGTGTGGTCTCCAGGTAAAGCTAACCTCATAAAGCGAGTTAGGAGTTCCCTCCTTTCTGTTGAATGTTTGATAGGATTAACTCTTCTTTGAATGCTTGGTAGAATTTTCTAGTGACATTGCCTCAGCCTGGAGATTTCCTTTCTTAGGAGTTTTAAAAGAATTAACACATTTTCTAATTCTACTGATTTGAGACTGGTGAGGGCTTGTTTCAGCCCAGGAACAGGATGGCCACGTGAGGCCGACTGAGCAGGCATCTTAGGACCAGGCTGGCCTGAATGCAGGTGGCTGTCTGCGGCACAGACACTGGCCATAGGCTCAGGGCCCTGTCTGCCCTGCAGGCTGGGTCCCCGCAGTGGCAGAGGAGAAGTCTGAAACCCAGAGCAGTGAAGGACACAGGGAAGAAGGCTTTGGTGAAATCCCAAGCTCTCCTGTGCAGCTCGGGACCCGATCTGGGGCACGGCAACCAGGATCAGCTTTTCCGGTGTGATATGAGGAGGGCCAGCCGCGTGAGGTGGTACGGCCCCGACACCGCAAGTGCTGCCACGGTGCAGAAGGTGGAGAAGAGTGGGAGGGAAGGGAGCTGTCTCGGCCTGGGCAAGCTGGGGAAGGGACCCTGAGTCGCGAAATGTGTCCTAGTCATTTGCTTAGGAGGGTGTGTCCTTGAGCTCATCACTCAAGATGCAAACACGACTGCTTCAAGTTAAGTGTGTGACGTGTGCAAAGAGGCTATAAGGCTCAGAAGCCCCGTAATGGGTCCCTGGAGAGGGAGACCCGTGCTTATGCAGGTGGCCATGCCTATGGGCAAATGGAGATGCTGGGGAAGTTCTGGAATTGTCCCACGGGATGTGAGGAAAGAGCTGGGGCCCGTTTGAAGCCCCTATGCATACAGTCCTTACAAAACGCACCTCTCGGAGGCCCTTCGTAAGGAAGAATACGGACCGAGAGCCCGTGCCTCTGTGTCTGCAGGCCTAGAGCCGCCACACAGAGGAAGGCTGGGCAAGGCATAGGGCTCTGAGCTGCCTTCCGTATCTTCCCCGGCTTTAAAACGCAAGCTGGGACAGTCTCTCCAAAGTCCTTTCCAGGTGGCTCCAGGTCTGGGGCTAATTCTGACATTACACTTAAAAACAGATGAGGGAGGGCAGCCCTGGGGGCTTCCTACATGGAGGATCGGGCCATGGGGAGGGACAAGAGAAAAGAAAATGGCACAAGACCCCCATTTATTACTAATTTCTAACTCCGGCCCCGAAGCAGCACACACGTGGGGACCTGTCGGTCTGCTGGTGACGAGAGAAGAACGCTGTTCTCATCTGCACTTGCCTCAGGAGGCTCCCATACCCTTGTTTCTGGCCACAGCCTGAATGGGGGTCACTGCACAGTTCCAGGGGAGGTGCCGGCCCCAGAAAGTGGAGCCAGAGGTCACTCCATGGGTGGCCAGAAACGCCATAAGGACCCGTCAGAACCCACGTCCTGGAGCCTCTCCCCAGCAGCCCCATGTTCCAAGAGCTAACAGCCCCGATTCCGAAGGGGCTCTTCTCCAGGCCTGACTGGGGGCACAGGGCACATTTGAAGGACCGCACAACAGTTCCCCTTGCCCAGGGCTGTGGGCAACGAGAGAGGGACTGGCAGAACCCACAGCAGGAGACTCCCCTGAGGTCCCGCAAAGTGCGACGGGCCCAGCACACGGATGTGGTGGGCCAGGCCAACAGACAGACTGGCTTGGGGCACAGCCACCACGGGCAGCGTCCGGGAGAGGCCACCAGGCCCTCTGAGCACCGACAGACGGCTTCCTCTGGCCGCCCTTCATCTCAGGAGACGGCTGAGCCCACAGAGGCAGGGGTGTCCTGGGAGACAGGCTCCGCCACTCAGCGGGGACGAGGCCTGAAGTCGCCCTGGGAGGTGTTCTCAGGGCCCTTACATCCCTGCGTCACACAGACATCTGGAAGAGGGGTGTGAGCGAGACACCAAAACGCAGAACGCCCAGCTCGGACCTCGCAGGTCAGACCATCCCTGAGGGATCATCCCAGTGTCTCCTCAGCCCGAGTCAGCTCTGGATCAGCACTGGCTTGACAGGATATGCCTGGTGACGCTTCTGAGTTCTCCCCTGGCCGCCAGGCTTGTGTACACATGGGTATACACGCACGCACTCGAATAGCCACACAGGCGTGCACATGTGCACCACGCACACATGCATGTGCACGCACGTGTACATGCACACTACCTGTATGTGTGCATAAACGCGCGTACATGCCTGTGCACACGTGTGTTCACATGCACGTTATGTGTGCTCGTGCACGCGCATGTGTCTGTCTGTGCGCACGTCGCATGCATGCGTGTATGTGTGCATGCACATGTGTAAGCACATGTGTGTGTGCACGTGTGCGTTCGTGCATGCATTGTGTGCGCACGTGTGTACACGCGAACACATGCATGTGCAAATGCACACACGCGTGTCCACACACATTACACGTATGCGCATATGCATGTGCACGCGCATGTACGCACGAGCACACATGTATGTACACACGTGCGTGCACGTGCATGTATGTGCATTTGTGTGCGCATTGTGCATAGCATATGTACGTGCAGACACGTGTGTGCACGCGTGTGTACATGTACATGTAGGTGCATTCGTGCATGCATTGTGTGTGCAGGTGTATATGTGCACAATGTATTCATGCACACACGCATGTGTATGTTCATATACATGTAAGTATCCATGCACGCGTCCTTGTGTGTCCGTGCATGTGTGTATACGTGTATCCCTCTGTCTCTGTCAACAGCTCCTCCTGCCCCGTGACCACACCTCGGTCTTCAGAGACAGTTTCTCATCTTGCGAAGACCCGGCTCGCTGCCAACGCTCCTGTGCGTACATGCGGCCAAAGGCCTGGCCAGTGGCACCTATTCTCACTCACAACTTCTTCCTGCAATAATATTTTATGATGACCACGAACTGCCTTTACAACAAAAGGACATTTACTTTGGAAATCTGAAAAGAGAGGACAGTGAGGACACCCACTGTGATGACGAGGAGGCTGTGAAGGGGACCAGCCCCACAACTTCCCGAAGAAGCGATTTGATTCTTTAAAATTTATTTATTCATTTGAGAGCGTGGGGGAGCGGTGGAGGGCAAGAGTGAGAGAGACATTCAAGCAGACTCTGCCTTGAGCATGGAGCCCAGCACAGGGCTTGATCCCATGACCCTGAGATCACGACCTGAGCCGAGACCAAGAGTGGGGCGCCAACCAACCGCGTCCCCCAGGTTCTCCTGTGAAACTACTTGACATTACGTATCAAGAGCTTCAAGCGTTCATACCTTTTGACCAAACGCCAAGTTTTCAAGCATTTACCTACAAAGATAGTGGTATTTAGACTTAGAAACAATCCACGTGGCAAACCACAGAAGGACACGTGGACAGACTGACGATTCCATGCAAAACCTTCCCAGTAGAATGTAAGAAAGGGTGAGGACTTACAGCGGTTGCCAGTGTGTGCGTGACTATGGGCGTCCGTGCCGACACGTGGGACACGTGTGTGACATGTGTGTGCAGACACTGAGCGACAGAGGACATGTCCTAGTAAACCTGGAGCCATCACCTCCAGAATGTGGAAATCACAGAGGATTCTAAAAATCTGCGCCTCTCTTCAAGCTCATCCCCGAGTCTGCCATGGTAGCAGTGGACTTGCTTAATAACGAGGGAAAAGCAATCACAGGAATTTTCAAATTGCACGTGTTCCTTCTGGAAACACGAGAAACTACCTTTCTCCATGTCCCTTGGGTTCAGCACTGGCTGCTTACCGTGCCACATTCCCTTTCCTGCAAAGTAGTGTCCTCGCCGTTCCCAGAAAAGGGCGTCAGCCCAGATGTGACCCACGGGCCAGCCCCGCTGGAAGGGTGGCCCTGTCCTTACACGCCGGCCAGATCCGGGACGTGGCTCTCCCAGCGGCCGGGGCGTCTGACTACAGCTCGGCCCCAAGGCAGTGCCAGGCACGGAGCATGGGAGTCGTGGCCCGTCTCAGCCTCCAGCCTGGCCGGAGGCCCCACAGAAGCCCCACACTCCACACGCCCACCAGTGTTGTGGGCTCCTTGGGAAAACGATACGTCACGACCACCCAGAGGAGAAGCAGGGACTCGCTGATCCTGAGTGCTGCCCACCAGCTCCGACACCTGCGTCTTCTCCAGACCCCGGGGTTCTTCTACGTGTAATCTGCCGCGAAATGAAGAAGCCGTATATGTATTTACTAACCGTCCTCACCTAAAAGATGCCTTTTCCTTCTGGCGGAAAATCGGAGAGTTCTGTTCATGGTCAGAAACTGTCCGTTTCTTGAAGGTCATATAAACCAGTTGAATGAGTGTGAGCCGCTCTAAATGCCCCAGGAAAGTGGCCAGACAGGGTAGACAGGGGTGCTGAGCCCGGTCAAATCTCACAGTATGCCAAGAGAACGGTTTCCGGTGACTAGCTAGTCCGCATAACGACCGTTAGTTTCTAATGCATTCGGATTCACCGATGCATTCTACTCTACTGCATTAACTGTTACCACGTTAAAGAAAACATACGGATATAAAACCTGTCAGGCATTTCCTGTCAGTCTACACACAAAGACGTCTCCTCCACACCCCAAACACACGAAAGAAAGGAAATAGGAAGGGAAGCCTTCCCTGGCTTTTACCAGACAAGGGTTTTCATGTCTGCTCTGGGGGACGGTCAGAAACCGGCCATACGCGCGCACCTGCCCGGCCCATGGCTGGGCTCCCCTGCGCACCCTGGCCCCAGCCTGCCCAATGGGCCTCCTAACTAAGAGCGTCTGGAAACATCCACACTAACTAAACTGGCTCAGAGACAGACCTGGGTGCCTCAGGATGTACGGGATCTGGATGGGGCTGTCCGTTACTGTGAACCCTCAGTGAGAAACATTGTGGCCCGGAACACACACGAGAGATAGGAAATTCCGATACTTTCTTTCTCTTCTGTCTTGCTACGGTGATGCCAGTTCCAACCCGAACCAGCATTTCCAACCTTCAAAACGATGAGACTTACTGATCCCTGGGCCCCACCCGACCCACCAAACCGAACCCATGGGGGTGTGGCCTGGATCAGGTGTCAACCCAAGGCCTTGATTTCACAGCAGCTGAGGGCCAAGAGCACGTGTGGGGGCAGCCAGCCAGGGGCACACCAGCTGGGGGCAGACCCTCTGTTCACGTCCCCCACCCCAAGTCCCGCTAGGGCTAGGCAGGTGCGTGCCCTGCCCATCACACAGCCTCTCCCGCCAGTGCTAATCGTTGGGCGGAAACAAACCTGCCTCTTCCGGACAGAACTGAGTGGAAACCGCCGCGCTGTCCAGAACAGCCTGATCAGCCTGAGGTTCTGCGGGGAAGGCCCTCGCCTTCGATTTCCTGTGCCCAACACCACTCAGTCTAAGACTTCACCCTCATTGTTCAAACATCTGAAAAGGTTAAAAATACCCAGGAATTTCATTAAATTCCGGGAACTGTCATCCTGGGCTCTGGCCACCGTCTGTTTTCCTCACGGTGCGGCTTATCCGAGGAAGGCCGAGCCGAGGGCTGGCCCAGAGCAGGCGTGGCCTGGAGCGCAGGTGCACCCAGTGGCCGGTGTGAAAGAGGCCCCGGAATGGGGGGGAGGATGTCCAGCTGCCCTGTCCTGGGCGGGAGGAGGCGAAGGACATGGAGCCCGGCCCTCAGAAGTGTCGCCGGGAGCTGGGGCGCGCTTGTCCGTGAACTCCTTCCCACTGTCTGCTCCCTTAACTGAAAAGAGCAATAAAGATCGTCTGTACTGTTCAAACATTACACTTCGATTAATCTTTTCCTACAATCAAATCAAAATATTGGGTATTTCCATTTTGAGTGAATATATTCCTTTTCCAGAATACAAGTTTCTCCTCTGAACGTCAGAAAGCTAAGACATGGCTCAGTCCAGCCTTCTCACATGCCGCGGGAGGACTCCGTCTGTGGCAAGCAGACTGGCGTCTCCTGGCCCACGAGGCCTAGGGCACCTGCACCAGCCCCCCCAGGAACGCGCACCCTTACTTCTCAGCGGGAGTTGGTGACGGGAAATCTTGGGTAAGCAGTCTGTAAGTCTGACTTCCTAAGCCACAAGAAGAGGTTGAAGCAGGCTGGTCACTGGGTCCCTTCGAGAAGTTCTGTGACTCTGAGCAGACCCTTTGCAGCCTTCCTCTGGGGACCTGTTTCCCCTTCGGTTCGCTTGCTTCTCAAGGTGTTTTCTGACTTAGGTGCTCTTCCAGACAGACCTGCTTGGTAAATGGAGCCCAGGGAAGGAAAGTGCTGGATGCCTATTTCTTTAATGCCTCTCAAGCTTTGAGGTGCAAGTCAATGGCTTGCCAGGAGGTGGGGTGGGGCCTGGGAGCCGGGCACCACCCTCCATGAGGACACAGAGAGCCCGGAGTGGCCCTCACCTCACTGTGCTGCTGTCCCCCTCCCTGCCTGCCCGGGGCTCCCTGATGTTGCCCTTGCTCAGCCCCACCGGGAGCCAGCCGCCAGGCCGTGGGGCCCCAGCCCTCAAACCCTCCGATGGCCCGTGAGACTGCCTGTGAGTGCCCAGGCGCTCAGGGATTCAGACACACGTGGCCATGCTTCTCGGACCCCCTGCGCCCATCTCTTCTGGAAAAGCCCACCTTCTCCGTCTTGCAGCGATACTCTCGCGGCTGGCTATCCTGCGGCGGGCTCTGGACCAGCTGGCACGCATGCAAACACACACACACACACACACACACCCTGGTGGCGCCCCATCTGCTCCCCTTCCCTCCCACCCCCACATATCCGTGCTTGCAGCAGAAGCTGAGGACGCCCTCCCGCTCCAAACACTCCTCAGCTGGTCCTGCCCTCCCAGTGCCTGACTGAGCGGCACGGCTTCCGGAAGAGCCGCAGAACGTGGGACAGGAGGAAGAGGAAGAGGCTGCTGAGCCCTGGGCTGCCGAATCCCCCCAAGGCACTCAGACCCCACCTGCTTCTGCCGGGCAAACCCCAGCGTTTTACCGTTGGCTCCCAGCCGCTGTGCTCCACACAGACTGCGGGTCGAGGCGCGCACCTGTAACCATGCAGCGCCCACCACACACTGGGTACAAACTCCTCATTAGAGCTCCAGCGACCCACAACCAGCTCGTGTCCTCAGAGCGTCTGCAGCGCACGGGACTCGGTGCCAAGCACAGAACAGAAAAACCCACACAGCCTCCCGCCTCGGAGCCGGCTGACAAGGCGCGTCCCTTGCTCTTCTCCCCGTGCAAAAACACAGAATTTTTTATCTTGAATTATGGAAATCTCAAGGTATAAAAAAAACTTTTGCCAAGTGGAATATATACATTGTAAAAGGAAAGGAACCAGAACACTAGATGGCACCGGCCTTGGAAAGAATCTCAAAATTGTTTTCCTAACCTGTCTCCAACTGAAATACAAATATGTCTTTTCTTAGCCATAGCGTATAATTCTTTGTATGTTTGTAGCTGGTACACACCAGGGAACCACAGTCGAGGGGATTTCATCCCCCAAATGGGCCCTAATGCACCCCCTCCCCCAATTCCCAGTTGAAAAGAACCCAGAGCCAGTCCATCCTTTGACTAACTGGGAATCATCAATGAAGGAAGCCTCCAGAGGCCCGAGCGCGGCGGGGTCCTCCACCCCGGCCGGACAGCCTCTCTTCTGCTTCAGCCAGTGCGGGGTTCGTGGGATCCCTCCTGGGTTTCAGGGATCTCATGACTTCCTCCACTGCGCGTCAGCGCCTTGTGCACAGGACGGCCTTGGAGGGCTCACCCAACTAACCTTTCCAGCAGCTGTCCGCGTCAAGGCTGGGACCCAACCGCTCTCCCGCGTGTGCTGGTCCCCGGAAGCTGGCCATTCCGACTCGCACCCGCAGAGTCAGAACCCATCTCACACCTGCTACTTGGTCCAGACATCGGCCTTGAGCAAACACTGGAGGAAACCATGGGTTTCTGCAGCCCAGGAAGAGGGAGGAGAGAGGGAGGCCTGGGACAGGTAAAAGAAGTACTTTCTGGAATTCTAAAGACCAAGTAGAATTCACAGGAGCCCGGGCTCTGGGCTGGGGTTTCAGTCCAGGTGACAAAGGGAGTAACCGTCTCTGACCGTGGCCCCACTCCCACGGCCAGAAACCAGAAACCGAACCCTCTGGAACAAGGCAGTCTGGCAGGGGGGCTCCACCGTCACCCCCAAACCGCCAGAGCACAACCACGCGCAGGGAACTCCTTAGAACTCCCCTTCCCCGCCCCGCTGGTCAGAGGGACCCCGCGCGGCTCCCCAACGCCCTCCCTCCCCTCCGCGTCCCCCATCCCCTCCCCCTCCTGGGATCTGCTCTCCCCGCGCGGGTGTGGGAGGCCCCTCCGGCGGCTCGGACCGCTCCTGAGTTTGCAGAATTCGCGGCTGACGGCGCTGGGACCCCCTCACCGGTCAGGTCTGCACCCTGGGGAGCCGGGGAAGGCCGGCTGGGAGGAGGGTCGTGCGTGCGGAAGGTGTATGCGTGCCAGGTGCGTGTGCAGGGGTGGGTGTGAGGGGCGGCGAGGAAAGGGCCCCCACGAGCCAGCACTCGCCCACGTCCCGCCTCCTCCTCCCGCGAGCCGGGTGCGCCCACCTACCAAGCGGGTCCGAGCGCAGCGGGAGCCCCGGTCACACCCCGCGGGGCGGTCGCGGCTTCGGCCCTCCCGCCCTTCCTCTCACCCGGGCTCCCGCAGACCCGACGCGGACAGACGGGTCGGAGGCAGGAAGCAGGCTCTGGCCGCTGCCGCCCGGACCTCCATGGAAGCGCACCCAGCGGCCAGGGCCCGTGTGCGTCTCCCCCAGGGCGCCCGCAGGCCTGCGGGGGTCTAGGATCTCGGCGGGGGGCTGCGGGCGGCGCCCTGCACAGCCCCGCCCCGCCTCGGGTGGCCCCGGGCGTCCGAGGGCGCTTCAACGGCCCCCCCCCCGCCCCCATCTCCACGGCGCAACCGAGGAGCAACTGCGCGCGGGAGCAGCGCCGCGTCGGGACGGGCGCCTGCACCCCTCCTTGCCGTGCTCCGGCCCCGGCCCCTTCGGTGTAGACACCCCCGTCCCTCGCCCCGCTCTGGCCCGGAGAGACTCCAGTGTAGACCTGTCCCCCGCGCCGCGCCCCCTTGTCCCTGCTCCTGCCGGGAACCCTCCCTTGTAGACCCTCCCTCTCCGCTCCCCGTCGCCACAGTCCCCGGGTGTAGACCTCCTGCCTCTTCCGCAGGCCCCGCTTCTGCCCCGCGACCCGCCGGCGCAGACCCCGCTCCACCGCGCGCGCAACTTTACCTTGGCGCCCGGATTCGGGGCCGCCGCTTGGCTAGCCTGGCCGCGGCCTCCTCGGGGCGGAGCGCGGCTTCTCCGGAGCCGGCAGCCCGCGAAGTCCGGCACCGCCCCGTGCTCCGCCCCCGGCCCCCCTCGGCCCCGGCGATCCGCCCGGCGGCGGTGGCGCGGCGCCCTCTCTCGCCCGGCCGCAGGTCCCGGGGGCAGACGCCCGGGCAGGGAGCGCAGGGCTGGGTCGGCTTGGAGCGGGCGCTCTGGGGCACCCGGCCCACACGCTCACACTCACTCCCAGACACGCGCGCTCACACACACGGCCCTGGCTGCAGCCCCAGAGACCCGCCCCCCCATCCCTCCTAACCCACCCGAAGCAACCCTGTGGGAAAGCGGCAGAACCAGGGTCTGCCCCGTTGGGCGCGGCCCTGCGAACCCTGGGGAAGGCTCTGGAGTCTGGAGACGCTTGTCCCGGGCCGGGAGCCGCTGTCCGGCCTCGCACACCGGTGACGTCTGTGTCATGGCTCTTGGACGACCCGCGCCGCTCTGGTAAAGACGTTTCATCACCGGCATTTGCAGGAAGTGGCTTGAGCCTGAACGCGGAGACCTGGGAAGGAAGGTTTCTTATCCATAGAAACACTCACTGAATGAGAAGCCTGGCCCCCCACAGGTGAAAGGCCACCTCTCCATGGGAAGGATGTCCCTGGGACCGTTCTGAGTTCGCACGCAGTCCTCCTTAGGTCTAGCAGAACCCCCTCCTGGGGCAGGTGCTGCTGGGCAGAATGGATACGGTTGCTGCCCAGACCAGGAGGCCAGGAGCGTAACCCAGAAGCCTCCCACCGGGAGAAAACGTGTAACGTAAGTGAGCAAACGAGAAAACTCTGGGAAAGTTCCCAGCATGTGGCAGCCGGGAGCCCCCCAGCTGCGAGTCATTCACACAGGTGCTGTCGTGGGTGGGTGCGTGATTTCTCAGACTCAGCATGACCCCTCGCCGGTCCTGCCAGGAGGACATTTCCACACTCGCTCTCCAGACCCTGCGCCTTTGATGGGGCCTCTGGGCCTCCGGAACTGTGCCGCCTAGCTGAGCCCCTCACCCCTCCCAGCCTCCTCTGCAGAACAGCGCGTTCTGTCAGCCCTGGCTTTCCAGTCAACAGAAATCTCTAAAGGTAGTTGTTTTTTCATTTTTCCTGATCCATAATTTTCAATCATTTGGTTCTTTAAAATTAGATGTCTCAGGGCGCCTGGGGGTCTCCGTCGTTAAGCCTCTGCCTTCGGTCAGGTCATGATCCCGGGGTCCTGGGATCGAGCCCCACATGGGGTTCCTTGCTCTGCGGGGAGCCTGCTTCTCCCTCTCCCACTCCCCCTGCTTGTGTTCCCTCTCTCACTGTGTCTCTCTCTGTCAGATAAATAGAATCTTTAAAATGAAATGAGCTGTCTCAGAAAACCGAATCGTATCATATTGGCTTGTTCCTCACCTTCAGCGGGAGGAACATCATTTGTTCCAGGCTTGGTGCCGTCCCGGCCGACAGAGCGGGATTTGCTGCCGGACAGGCCTGACCGTTGGCGCAGCGCCATCTGCCCCCCATCGAGACCAGTCCAGGTGCTTGGGAGGGGTCCGAGGAGTCTCTGTCGAAAGCCTTTGGGAAATGCGGTAGAAGGAACCAGGCATCTCGGCGGCGCCGGGCAGGCTCTGTGCGAACGTCAGGGGAACCGAGCTCGCGGGGCGATTTTCCGGCCGGCCGGTCTCTCGTGTGCGTCTCCTGCTCCCGTGTCATGTGCGTTCCCTGCGTCAGAACCTCCCAGTGTTTCTTCTGTGTTTCTGTTTGTTGTTGAAATCACAGCAAGGCTGCGCCGTGAGGGGCTACTGCTGGTGTCCTGGCCTCTGACGGCCACGTGGCCTCCAGTCCCAGCGCTGCTGCCATGGTGCTCACGGTGGTCCACAAGGGCGGGCACCCAGGGGCGGGCTGAAGAAGATGGCCCCTACCATCCCGCAGCCTCTCTGCAGCTTCTTTCTTTTTAAAAATTCATTTGAGAGAGAGAGAGAGAGAGAGAGAGAGCGCATAAGCGGGGGGAGAGGCAGAGGGGGAGGGAGAAGCAGGCTCCCTGCTAAGCTGGGAGCCCGATGTGGGGCTCGATCCCAGGACCTGAGATCATGACCTGAGCCGAAGGCAGACGCCCAACCATCTGAGCCACCCAGGCTCAGCCTCCGTCCGCTGCTTTTCCTAAATAACGTTCAGTTCACATCCTGGCTAACACATTCGTATTTGTGTGTAGCTTCTGTCTTGGAAAAGGAGCAAATATTTACAAAAAATGTATCTATATTACATGCTCATTGGAGAAAATCAGAAACTTTCTGGGAAAAATGCAAAGGGGAAAATAAATCCTGTGATTTTCCCAACTGTGTCATCCAGAACCTATCACTGCTATCGTTTGAGAACCTGACGTTTGTACCAAGCATTTTGCTCTCTTTTGATGTAAAAATACATTTTTGTTAGTTTATATTTAAAAACAGCACCATAATGTATGCCGGATTGTCACTCCTTAACAAGAGATGAAACAATGTTTTCCAGGCACCAATGCCATTTTTTTAAAAAATTTAAAAAAATTTTTTAAGAGATTTTAGTAATTTATTTGACAGAGAGAGAGAACAAGTAGCGGGAGCAACAGAGAGAGAAGCAGGCTTCCCATTGAGCAGGGAGCCCGATGCGGGACTTGATCCCGGGACCCTGGGATCGTGACCTGAGCCAAGGGCAGACGCTTCACTGACTGAGCCCCCCAGGCGTCCCTCCGTCATTTTAAATAGTGGCATAGAGTCCCCTCTGGAGGCTAGTACTGTACCTTAACCAAAACTCCTTTATTTGACATTTACAGCTTCTCCTGTGTTTCGCTCATGAGAGACCCTCTCGGCCATGAGCATCTCTGCAGGTGTATCTCGACCACAGCGATGCTGGTGAGTCCGGACCGCTGAGCTCTCAGGCAGGTCCTGGTGGTGGATGGAACTGAAAACGCATTTCCTTGAAGGAGCAGAAGGTCTGTGCGCATATTTGCTGATCTCCGTCTTGGCAGAAGGGAAGCCCCCTGAGCCGGGCGCCGTTTGTTCTTGCCTTCTGGGTCCTTGGCTCGGGGCCGGGCCCTGGGCGAGTTCACGCGGGCCGTGTGGCAGTGCGTGACGAGGAAGCGGGCGGTCACTCCTGCAGACGGACGTCTGGTGCCTTCCTCACTGACACCGTCGAGGGTCACTTTTACAGAGATTTATAATTTCATGAGTTTTCATTTCTTGGCTGTTTTCAAATCAAGAGGGGATACAGTCCTTCCTTTTGTTTTTTATTTTGTTTTTGGTTTTTTTTTTTTTTTTTGGTTTTGGCCACAGCTTCATTGAGATAGGATTCCGACACCGGACGATTCACCCATTTAAAGTGTGCGATTCCGTGGTTTATAGGGTGCTCCCAGGGGTGTGCTGCCGCCACCGCGGTCGGTTCAGGCTATTCTCCTCTTGGCCACCCCAGCCGGGCAGCAGGGAGCGCTGGCCCCTCTGTTCCCCGCCTAGCCTGTGGTCCCTGCGGGCTGGAACTCGGTTGTGCCCCCACAGCCCTGGTCTGCCCTGGCTCTCCCCTCTTGCGTCCCTGGCTGACCCGGCTGGTTCTTCACTCTTTGTTCTCTGCTTTCGTGATAGAGGACACGGCCTCGGACGCCCGCCCCACTCCGGGATGTGGGTCCTCCCCCTGGCTTCACTCAGCTGCGACCGGAAACACTTCTCTGTCTGCATTTCTGTCCTCAGGCTTTTCTTTCTCCTAAGAGTGTGCAGCGTTCCTGGGTCCGGCCGTCTTGCGGTTGCTCAAACCCTGGAGGGCGAGCGTGGCTCTGGCTGTGTCAGCTTCTCTCTCGTCTGCTCGTTCCTCCCGCCTTTGAAGGATCAAGTGTCGCGCCTGCCTTTGAGCTTTCTCAGATTTTCTCCTTTGTTCATTACTTTTCATCCCAAAGTCCCGGGCTCCACATTTCTGTTACCTTAATCTGAGCTCCAGATGGGAATCTGTCTCCTGAACTGTGGACGCACTTATCTCGCGGTGCTCCTGACGGAGCAGTGACCGCGCCGTCCCCCTCCTCCCTGTGGTTCAGGGAGAGAACAGCGTCACCCGCAGGAAACGTGCGATTGCAGTTTTGTCTGTTTGGCCAGATATGTGGGCGCCGGCGAAGGCACCCACAGGGGCTCTTGGCCAGGCTTAGCCATCAGCTCCTTCTCTGCTCTTGGACAAGGGGGGGAGTTGCACGCGCCGCCCTGTGTCGGCGCCCAGCGGTTGGGATCAGGTCCTTCCCTCTGGGCCGGCAGGCAGGCTGTGCAGTGGCGGCTCCCTGGCTGGACGCTCTCAGGGTCCGTGTGCTAGTGGGCGACTCACAGGCCACTCCCCAGAGTTGCTCCGATGGTGACGCAGTGTTCCCAGCCCGGAGAGCACAGCGCAGTTCCTTTTGGGCCGTCTCCCAGCATTGACTTTCCACGCACCAGCTCAGCGTTGGAGTTCACTGGCCCTGCCTTGCGGAAGTAGCTCACAGTCGATGTGATCACAATTGAAACTGCTTGGATTGCTCCGTCCTGAGTAGAATGCTGGACAGGGTTTTGCATGACTGGGACTTACTTTTTCCCCAGAATTCTATGGCATTACTGATGTTCTGCAGAGAAATTGCTTGTCTGCGAAGAGAGCAGAGCCCTCCGCCCTTCATGCGCCTCCGCCCAGCTCAGCAAGGACTTGTTCGGCATCAGAGAAACGGCGCCACGGCCCAGAGACGCACCAGGCCCCGCGCTGCCCTCGGGAGTACAGGAACTGTGCTGATGCACGCCCTGAGCAACCCCACTGGGCGGACCAGCTGAACCCGTGGCGGGCCCACGGGGGAAAGGGCTCCGTGGAGACGGGGGAGGGCTCCTCGCGGTCGTCCTCCTGACACCAGCCACTCTGTGCCCACTCCCCCATCTTCAACCGCCACAGAGAGCGCAGGTCCTGGAGGCCAGAGCCCGTAGTGAGACCAAGTGAGACAGAGAGAAAGCGCCGTCGTCTCCCCCAGCACAACCACCCAGATAGAGCCAACAGCTGTCCTGGGACTTGCAAGAAGCATGCAGCGGCGCGTCCCAGCCTGTGTGCCGCGTAGCTGCCGTCCTCAGGAACCCCTGAGCCGCCGCGGTCGCACGATGACAGGAACTGTCCTGGAGAGGACAGCCGCGCGGAGGAGGCCCAGGGAGTGGGCACGGCTATGGCACATGCAGACAACCCTGCCGGCCCCATGGCCACGGCTCCCCGCGTCCGGTGGCAGGAAGGGGCAGACGGAGCTGTCCACAAGGTGCCTCGGGCGGAGGGGCGCCTGCTGTCCGTGTCCTGCTGGGGTCACCAGCGTCCGAGAGAAAACCCCAGAGCCTGGCTTCTTCAGCGTCCCGATGCTTTATGCTTGCAGGGGCCGCCGTTAGTCACCTCCCTCGGCTGGCGACCCGAGAGCGGCCCTCACAGACCCCCTCCTGGCTCAGGTCAAAGGTCCGTCCTGGCCACAGAGTCCACACACCCCCCGTGGTCTGGCTGTGCTGCTCTTCCGGGAAAATGGGCCCCTCCCCTCCAGATAAAGAGAAGACCGTTGCTGCTGCGGACGGGTGGAACCGTTAGACTTCTGAAGTGGAGTCGCCTTTCCACTAGAATTTTCCCTGAGCTCACGTTCAGCCTCGCACCCTGGCTCGCACATCCCTCGCACGAACTCCTCCCGGCTCCGTCCAGGGGCCGGCCGAGGCTGGGTCTGCCGGCCCGTGACCACACCAGCCACGTGGCTGCAGGCTTCACCGTCCACACGCTGGCTCCTGGGGATTGCTAAGGAGGAGCATGACGTCCCCACGGCGCTGACGACCCTGCCACCGTGGCCGCCGCCGGCCTCTGCCGCGGGGGTGTGCAGTCAGGCTCGCGGGGCAAGGGTGGGGGCAGGCGCTGTCCCGCATATGGATACACGCAAGGAGGTAGCTTGTGTCGTGCCTCCTACGAGCCCAGAAGGCATCTGGCCCGGCCCGTCTGGAATATCGGGCACACGATGAGGCCCCTGGACAAGGCAGCATCGGGACCTCCCTGCACATCCACGGGTGGCGGCCGGCGGGGTGACAGGAGGGCTCTGGGAGTGTCACCCCCAGGCTCTGTGGGGGAGCGCTGTGAGCCAGGCTGGGGCTGGATGTGTCCTGCCCTGGGTTCGCAGCCAGAGATCTCCGCTCATGTGGTCCGGGTGCCCGACAGCCCTCCTGGGGGCGTCCGGCCTGATTCGCCGCCCGTGGGGGTACGAGGCCTGGGGGTGCCTCTGCAGCGTCCATGGTCGGTGCCGTGCATCGCTGTCCTGTTGCTGGAACTTCCGAGAGCTGTGGTCCGCTTCTGCGGCTGGGACAGCAGCCTGCGCTCTGATCCGGGCCAGGGGGAGCAAACGCGCAGACAGAGCCGCCTGTGCCTGGATGCCGCTGAGAGCCACAGAACACATGTGCCCCATGCTCACCCCAGGGCACGGCGGCCCTGCCAGGCGTGCTGGGACTCTGGGCCCTTCGCGCCTGCCACCTGACGTGTTTTAACCGTGTGATTCACGTGTGTCTGTGGCACGCGTGCACATGGCTGAGATGTGTGTGTGCATGGGAGGTGTGTCGTGTGCACGTGTACGTACGTGCTTCTGTGTGCAGGCATGTGTGTCTGGTCCCGCATCCCACCTGTGTTGGAGGGCAGGTGCCCGTGTCGCTCACAGAGCCTGGGACAGCATCTTGCCTGTGGCGGGTCCTGCCTTATACTTGTTACGTTAGTTCGAAGAGCAAAGACGATGCTTCCTGTGGGAAGGCATAGGGTTCCTCTGGCTCAGGGTCGGGCTGCTTCTGTCTCCGTTCCCCACCCTTCCTGGCCTGCTGGCTCCAGAAACAGAGGAGGAGGTCTCCGGGAACCCAGGGACACTGCCCAGGGGGCGGGGGAGGGCCTCCCGCACCGGAAGAGTGAGGAACCGTCTGGAAGGCTTGCCTCCGGTAGAGCTTGGAAGGAGCAAAGGACAGACGGACAGATGACGGAGGCCCCTACTTCTGGGACCTTTGAAGACGGTGGGTGGCCTCATGGCTGAGGCGTGGGGACCACACTGAGCCGGAGGAACCGTCCTGTGGCTTCGCTCCTGGGCGAGAACAACCGCTGTGCGTGGGGCTCAGAGCCCCTGTCCGTCACCACCGTCGTACAAGTTTTCTGAAGGAAAGAGTCATTTTACGGTCTGGTAGCAACCGGTCACGCTTCCTGCATTTGAAACAACTGATTAGAAAACATTTTAAACCAGGTGCAGGGGAAGGGAGATCCCTGCTGGCCAAAGGGGGTCAACTGAAACATTTTCTTCCCTTTCGGAACGGACCCATTGGCAGTCACCTTGCACCCTGGGAAGGAAGGAGAGTCAGGAGTTGCCTTCCCCACATCACACCCTTAGGAGCCTCTGAGGGCTTGGCCGGTGGTGTCTGGTCTCTGGCGGCAGCAGACAGGTGTGAGGGACGGCTGCGATGCCCAGGGACGGAGAACCAGAGTCCACATGGGCTCACGTGTCCATAAAGGCTTTGGCAGAAACACAGCAAGCATGACGGGCAGCGGTGGATGGAAACGGTCTACATCCAGGGCTCCTTGTGGCGTCGGGGGCTGGGAGCCCGGCGTGCACGGCCTGGGGTCTGTGGTTGGCGGGCACGGCCCTCGGAGCACTCCAACCGCGGGAGGGTGTGTCCCGGTGAGGCGGGTCACTGAGTTCCCGGGGTGCGGCCGAATAACAAGTGTCCTTTGATGGAGCGTCCGGGGCCGCAAACGTCCTCTCTGTCTGTTGGCTGGGGCTCCTGAGGCCAAGGAGGGACCCCATCCTCTAATGCCTGCGGTGGGGGCTTTGCCATTGTTTCGGGCTGGAGATCAGGACAGTCTCTGCTCACCAGAGTAGCCAAATTATTTACCTCTCAGAGCAGATAGGCCTTTAGCGCAAATGTCTGCTCGCTTCCCCAGGGGTCCCTCTGCGGCAGGTCCCGGCCCTGCTGGTCTGTGCAGGGGCTGACGGCGACCGCGAGTGCAGCGTGGCTCGAGGAAGAGCGGCGTCCAGCCCCCTGCCTGGAGGGAGCGCCCCATGGGCCCGTGGATGCTGTCCTTCCCTTGTCCTGTGAGAACATGTGAGGTGGCTCCTTCCCGAGGGACGGATGGAAGGGACCAGACGGAACAGTACCAGCAGACGCTTGACGACTCCGCTCAGGCTCACTCGCAAGGGGAGGGCTCACCGGAACCCCACGTCCCCTCTCCTTGCAAGGTGCGCGCCTTCTCAGGGTGCCCGCCGTCCTCGTCGGGAAGTCCCCGCGGGACACGGATCGGGATGGATGAGTTTAGGTGCAGGACTGTGGACGGGAGCTGGACAGCATGTCACCAGACAGGGAACCCTCAGACTGCCCAGACACGCGGAGAGTAGCCTGCGTACGTGTCCGTGAAGCACACTTGGGACACGGGGACAGTAAAGGGTGAGGTGACCCGGTGCCTCGTGTTAAAATCTCTCACACGTGCTCCCACTTGTGCCCTCGCCTGGGGTCATGACGCTTTTTGCTTCTCCGTATTCTCCGGAAAGAACTCGTGCAACTTTCACAACCGTAGCAGGTGGGATGTGAACAAGCACGAGGGGCCCCTCCCGCCTCTGCTCCGCGCCCAGCCGTGGGAGAAGGGCATCGCGATGCCCTCGCCTCCGACCCACACGACCTGCTCGGCCGTCAAGGCAGGTTTCGCGCCGGAGAGACTTCACAGAGTTTTTCAGGCCGTTCGGTCAGATGCGGAGGCTGGAAGTGCTGTTCCCAACCAGAGGACGACTGGACAGTAAAGTTCAGCAGGAGAAACCCCTAATTCATTACAAAAGGAAGGAGAGAAAAGTAATTCAGACACGTTCGACTTCAGATCGGAGGGAAGGGGCTGTAGGGTTTGCGAAGATGCTCCGCGCTCCTCGGGGTCACGAAGGGGCCGTTGTGCTTTGTTTATGCACTTTGCCTCCTTCACGGAAACCTGCAGGTGTCGTGGCCGTAGAGCCGCCAGGACTCGGGTTCGGCCTGAGAAATGTTCTCCAGCTGCCTTCGCCTACGGAAGGCTCAGCCCCGTAACCCACTTGCTCAAGGCCACGGCTCGGCCCCAGCGGGCCTGAGTTTAGGGTTTAGGCGAAGTCATGGGTCTGTTTCTGTCCTCCCACGTCTTGGCCCCGCTGTCCTCTCCGGTCTGTTCTCAGCCGGCGCCACACGTGGGCAGAGGCCCTGACGCCAGAGGCTTTGTCTTGGAGTTGTTCTAGGAACACGGCCAGGAAAGATCCGCCGTCTCCTTTCTGTCCCAGAATAATATCACTGTGTCCAGAGGCTCAAGCTCGCTGGCAGGTCAGGCTGGGATGGGGGGGAAGGGACCGTGCAGGACGGACAGACCTCAGGTCAGCCCGCACTGTGACTTCTCAGCCGCGGCTCCCGCAGCGTGGGGGGGGGCCGTTTGGGGGGGGGGGGGCTGTCCTGGGCCCCATGGGATGCTCAGGAGCTCCCCAGCACCCCCCATAAGAGGCCAGTGCTGCCCCCATATGTAACCAAGACGGTCCAGACGTGGCCGGACGTCCCCATGGAGGTGGTAGAGACACCCCACATGAGAGTCATGGTGTTATCTGATGTCCACACCCCAGATCCTCGTAGAATAAAGAAAATGACTGTATTTTAGAGCTGAAATGAGGTTCTCCCACTTAGACTTAAACTCAGACGTCATCTGGTGCTGTTGCGACTGGGGGGAGGAGCGTTTAGTAACGCCGCGAGTACAGTTTGGCAGAGCAGAGCGCCAGCCCCCGGCTTGTTGTGCTTGACCGAGGCTGACTGTTCGTCGCAGCGGGCGATGGCGTGATCCTGGCAACATGCACGGGAGAGACCGCACGCCAGTGTGACGCTGAGTCAGGAACGGCCCCTCCCCACCGACAAGGCAGCCCCCAGTCCTGGCCGGTGACCCCCACATCATGCCCTAAAGCCCCGAACCGAGATGGGAATTGCAGGGGTAAACATGGATGGCGACGAACTCGGCCCGTCTTCCCCGTGTCCTGGAGAATTCCAGCTCCGTCCGCGATTTCGCACAAGCTGTGCCTGCCCGTGCGTCACCCGCCGTGCGGCTGGTGGTGGACCCGGCTGAGTCCTCGCTCTCGTGCGGTCGGAGCCGAGCCAGCGTCTGGTTGGTGCAGCCTTCGCCGAGGCTCTGGTCAGAGAAGGCGCCCGTCAGAGCAGATGCCAGCCGAGGTGTCCCAGGGAAGACCCGCTCACCCAGCAGCGTGGACGGCGACTGCGGGAATCCGGCACGGCCCGTGCGGGTCTGCCTGGCGCAGACGGTGGTCAGCCAGCTCACCTGGGGCGTCCACATTTCGTGCGGGGTCGGCCGGTTGGGTCCTCCACAGACACCCCTGTTTTAGGCAGCAGAGCAGTGTCGGGGGTGCAGTTTCCTGTCACTGTAAAAGTTCCTTCCCGCCCACCCCAGACGCTGCTGAATCGCCCACTTCCTGCAATTACAAGACGCGTCCTGCCAGGTACGGGCCGGCCCCGTGACGCAGACCTTCTCATCAGGGAGGAGCTTCTGCTCTCACGGGGGAGACGCACCCACAGACAGGTATCGGAGGTGATGGGACAGGCGGCGGTGTGACCGTGCCAGCGTTCGGGCCACCGTGACGTGCTCCCTTTTGCTACATATTCTCACTGGTTCGGGGCCCCTTTCCTCCCGGTGGCCGGCGCCTGTCACCCCCAGTGCTGCGGAGACCGGTGCTTAGCAGCAGCACAGAGGTCTCTGGAGGGAGGAAGGAATGGCCTTGAGCTCCCTAAGAAGCGGGCAGTGCCTGCGCACCCAAACACGTTTATTTGGGCCAGGCAAGGGGAGAGGAGGGAGGGAGGTCTGCTCTCCACTCAGCGTTCTCTCCTGACTCAGGACTCACCTTCCTCTCCCTGGCCCTCCCTCCACCCAGCTTGCTGACTCTGCTCTAACCCGTTTTCTAGATGGACCTGGTGCTCCACAGCACGTTTTTCTGACGACCCCTGGTGACTTCCTACGGTCGTGTCACCCTGAGTCCCTAGCACGTACAGACTCCCTTCTCCCACTCTGCACCCCAGTTTGCCGGGTGACCGTGGGCCAAGGAGGGGAGCTCTTCGAGCAGGGAGTCCTTTCTGTGCCCGTCCCTCCGGTGTCCCAGCAGCTTGAGGGAGACTGAGGGTATGGGGTCAGAGGCTTCCCTGGTCTTATGTCCTTGTTGGATGCTTGAGTTTAGACACATGTGGGCTGAAAAACACGGAGCACAGAAAACAAAGCAAACCAAAAACTGCTGTTTTCCTTAGGCCAGCTCTAGAGTGCAGAGTTGCTAGAACGTTTTGAACTGGGAGCTGGCCCTGTGTCAGCCGGGGAGCCTTGCTGAGCACACAGGAACTCGGGTTGCCGTGCAAGGACCTGTCTGGAAGGGGTGGCACCAGGGGACCCCTGCTGGGTCAGGAGTCCAGCTCTGCGCTTGGCCGCAGCTCCCCGGTGGTGCTGGACGGGCCCTGAGCCTTGGGTCAAGATGGCCCGGTGTCCTGCATGCTGTGTGGGGCGCTTGTTCCCACGGCGACACCCCCCGCCCCCGGTTGGGGGGACTCAGGCCGTTGAGACAGGTGGAGGCCCGGGCTGGAAGTAGAGGTGTGGGGAGCGGGGGGCCTGCCCCCATCCGTCGCTGGCAACCGCACCACCTGGCTGGCTTGGGGCCACATCAGGGGATACGGGACTGTGTTTTGAAGGGAGACTTCTGGGAGAGTTGTTTCGTTCAGATGGGCCCCGAACGTCTCGTCTGTCTGCTCCTTTCCCCCCTAGCGGGGAGGCCTCGGGGGACCCTCCCCACCGTCCCCGTGCCGGGCATCGCCAGCAGGTTCAGCAGCTGCTGGAGGGCCTGCCCCACATTCGGGGTCTGCAGCACCCACGGGGCCCCCCATGGCGTACAGGGTACAGGCTCCGGCTGATTCCATCCCTCGGTCGACACGCAGGTCTGGAAACATTATTCAGGGAACAGTCCTGGCATTGAGACTTGAAGGGCAGAGGGCCCACGGGCCTCCGGCACCCAAGGGTTGTATGGCTCCCAGGGCCCCCGCCTGTGGGGAGTGCCAGGCCTGGGGGGCTGTGGGGACCACACTGCGTCACAAGACCCTGGGTGACCGTCTGAGAGCAGCCCGCGCTCCGGCCCCTGAAGTCTGCCCTCTGGACAGGGACCTGCTTCTGTAAGAGCTGGCGGGACCTCAGGGCCCTAGGGAGCCCGCGGTGTGGGTTGGCCATGGCCAGAGCAGGCAGCAGGTCCGTGTGCACCGGGAAGCTGGGCTCACCGACTGTCTCTGCAGGGCAGGCGCGTCCACGCAGCAGGGTCCCAGGGCCGCGGCCTGTGCCCGAGCAAGGCGGTCGTTACCCATCTGGTATTAGAAACTGACTTTCGGATGCTTGTGACCTCAGCAGTGACTCAGGACCGTGAGGAGTCTCTCACCACCATCCTGACTTTCAACATCTCTGCTCCCGAGGTCATCAGCCCGGGAACTGGCCCCAGGTTGGGGTGCTCACAGCGCAGAGTCCAGCCGACTTGCTCACCGGCTCCCAGCCCGTGGCCGTGCGTTTTCCTGCACAGGCTGCTCCTGGGAGCGTGGTCCCGGCCAGGGACAGGCTGCCGCAGTGTCCGTGACAATGCACTGACCCCAGAGCTGTGTTTCTGGAAGGAGGAGTGTGGCGGGGTGCCCTGTGCAGTACAGCACCCCCAGCCCCCAAGCACTGCCCAGTTTCCGGGTGAAGTGTTCACAAGTGACCACGTTAAATGAAACGGAACTTTCCAGAAAAGTGTCAGGAGCTCACAGGTTCACCGGGAAGGTGTCTGGGCAGCTCCCAGGCTGCAGAGCCCCAAGCCGATCGGCTGGGTGCCTTTGGTGCTGTGAGGCTGGCCGGACCTTCCTCCCAAAGGACCCCCAGTGAGAGCTGCCGTCCAGGGCTCTCTGCAGAGTGGTCCTCCCGGCCCGCCCCGCTGAGCCCTGACACAGCACGCCCCTCCTGTGGGTTCCGCGGACTCCGTATCAATTCCACCTTGAAGTTCCTGCTGCCCGAGTGTCCGGCCCCCAGTGTCCCCTGTGCTGTTGCCTGGCTGGGGCCACAGCCAGAGAGGATACGTGTCAGGGTCACACAGAGAAGCCCAGCGGCTGCACGTGTGTGTTTGGGGCGTCCTTTCCCTCGGACGCCGTCTGGAGGACACATTTCCCACCAGGGGCCACAGATTATCGCCAGCCGTGGCCAGACACCTGCCACCAGGGGCCAGAGACCGGAGGCGCGGTCGCCCCGGGACGCCAAGCACACAGACGCCTCTCCTGGCCCAGGCCCGTCCGCGCTGGGAGGAGCGGGAGCCGGTCTTCCTCCTCCCACAGAGCAGCCTCCAGGAGCCGGTCTTCCTCCCGCAGGGCTGCGCATCTGTGCCGCGCCGGGAGAGCTGTCACACGTGTGAGCGCATGACAATGGCGGGAAGTGCCCGATGGAGCAGTTCCAGAAGTTCAGACGCTCTTGTCGCTCGCGAGGGTCCTGACCCAGGAGGCAGGCTTTGGCGGGAAGCCGTCCGTGGCAAGGGGACACGGCTGGGGGACGGGCCCACCGTCGTCGCGGGAATCCCAATTCAGCAGTTCACGGAGAGCCTAAGCCAGAAGCTTTGGTAAGAGCGTAGCTCGCAGCGTCACTGCCTGTCCTCAGCTGAGGCTGGTCGCAGCCCCCCTCCCCGCCCTCCAGCGGCTTTGTGCCTGGGGACCCGCTCCCCACCCTGGCAGCGTCTGGACAGTCGCGGGGTGGGGATTCCGGAGCCTAGGCTGGGCGAGTGGGACCGGCATCCGCAGGCTGACGGCAGTTCTGGGGTGAAGATGCAGCTCGGGCTCCCCATCCCTGGGGTACCCCGATCCCCCGCGTCTGGGCCCCTGCTGGCTGCAGTGGAGGCTGACTCTTCCTCTGGCCCTAACACCCCTTCCTTGCAGGCCAGCACTCGCCCTTGAGAATGGCCTCTGTAGCCAACCACAGTACTTTGGGGGGCTGCTGCCCTGACTCCCCGTTGGGGGTCTCTGAGGGCTCCTGGGTGCATAGGCTTCAGCTGAAAGATGGCAAAGCGGGTGCTTGACCTCTCCCCCGGGGCTGGGAGCATGGCGGTGTCTGGAGGCAGAGGGTTGGGAGCCCGGCCAGGGTTGCAGGACGAGGGGCCGCACTCACCCCACCTCCCGAGCTTCCTCCCCAACGGCTTGCGGGGACTTGAGCGCGTCCTTTGCTCTGGGCCTGCAGGTGCCCACACACACCTGAAGGGTCAGCCTCCAGCCCTCGGAGGGCTTGCGTGGACGGTGTCTCCCTAACGGCAGAGACCGGCCTATCGAGCAGTGCCTGTGAGAGGCCGCCTCAGAGCAGAAGCCTGGGACATCTGTGTGTGGACATGCGTGTCCCTGCACAGACGGCAGATCCACGTCCCCCATGAGGGAGCAGGTGGCTGTGGTCACCGAGGGGCACTCAGTTTCCACCCGCTTAAAGAGCAGGAGGGCCAAGCCTGCTGGTTCTCCTGCCCGCTGGCTCCCCGTGTGCTGGCTTGAATTCCACGCCTGCCCCTCCCCTACAGGGCAGCCGTGTTGGGGGTCGCCCTCCGTATGGGGCTCACCTGGACCACGGAGCTGGCGGGTATCTCTGCTGTCAGTCGGGCTCCCCTCCTCTGGCTACGTGAGGTCCTGGGGCCTTTTCTGGAGCTGGGGGAGATGTGGGGAGCCCCAGGAAGCCGCGTCGTGGCGGGAAGAGGTCAGACAGCTGCGATTTGACCTTGGGTTCAAGGTGCTCGATGGACTCCCTTTGCTTTCAGCCTCCGGCCAGACCCGGCCTGTGGGGCTGGCCCTGCCCACCTCCTTCTGCTCACCAGGGTCTCCCCTCCACGCCCGCCTGTTCTGGCGCTCGTGTTCCTACCCTGGGGACAGAGGGAGCCAAGGTCACAGAGTGGAGCGGGGGTCACTCCTGGTGGAGCGCCCGCTCCTGGTGTTGGGGGGACGCCTACCCTCCTCAGGCAGCAAGACCAGAGCTCGTCAGAGTGGGGGGGCCTCCAGACAGAGCGAAGGCGCTCCTGCTGGGTGGGTGGGCACCCCCGGAACCGTGACTTGGCAGTGGCTCACACCCCACCCCCAGAAAAGGCCTTGCTGTCTTCGGGGGCTCCGTAGACGAGATCTACCCGCAGGTGTTGGAGGGATTTCGGGGAAGGACATGAAATGAAGCTTGTGCCCGTGTCCAGGCCCCTGGCCTCCCCGGCCCTCGCTCCCACGGCCTGCGGACAGAGTTGGGGGATCCGCAGCCCCGCAGGGAGGATGGACAGCGCCACGGGGAGCAGAAGGAGCCACACGCGGGCTGTGTCCGGGCCTTCCCTCCCGTTTCAGAGTGAACACGTGTATTTATAGTGTAATATATGCAAACAGAATTTAAGTTCTGTGTGTGTGGGTGTCATATTTATACATTTTTCTGTTGCTGAAAGGGAAAACCTGCTGAATCTGTGCACGTACTTGGTGAGTCACGTACGTGCTTTGTGCCATCTTCAGTGTTTCCCAACATTCCGTCTCTTTGATACATGTCACATAGCAGTGACGTCTTTAAAAACATTGAAAAAAAATCTTTGTAGTTACCCTTGTGTGTGCTGTTCCCGCCAAGGCCCTTGATTCTCTCTTCCTGAATAGTCTTCACAAAGGAAGGTCATTCCTGAGCGTCTTAGCCCTTGTGTGCAACAGCAGGACCCCGGGACCTGCTCCCCCTCCATAGCCCCCCGGGACCCACTCCCCCTCCAGCACGGCCCCCCAGGACGGGCTCCCCCCCCGCACAGCAGCTGCAGGCTGTCCCCTCTTCTCCTGAGCCTTCCCGCCGCCCGCCCCCCCCCCCCAGCTCGCCTAGTCAGTCCCCACCATTATCATCATCCTGACTCCTTGTGGGTTCTCGGGCATCCTGGACCTTCCTGAGCCCTCCAACGTCGGGTGGGAGGCTCTCCCGCACCCTAACGTCGACCTCCGTGCACGGGGTACATCTTCAGGATTTTCACTTAAGAGCGAGCCTCACAGTGGCCACTGGCCATTTGCTGAGAGCCGCGATGGGCAGCCGGAGGGCCTGGCACCAGCGCGGGCACAGGCTGGACCCCGCCTTTGGCCGTGGACGTCCTGAGTGACGTTCCGGAGCTCCTGCAGGAGAGAGACGCGTGGCGTTCATCCCAGCCACTGCCCGGCATGGAGCGGGCTCGGAGCGCCCGTCCGTGCGGTCCAGGCGGACAAGTGCTGGCTCTCTGTGTTCCCTGCCCACAAGACCCGGGATCCTGCCCCCCGACCTCCTGGGTGTCTGTCCAGCTTGTGTGGTGCTCCCCGCCGGGAGTGCCTGCAGGCCAGGGGACATGGTCCGTGGCTGAGTGGCAGCCCCCACCCCAGAGGATCTCCTGGCAGGCGGCTGCGGCTCATGGGCCCCCCTCCCGGCAGAACCCACGGGCGGGGAGGCAGGGGAGTGTCGCCCGTGTGCGGACATCGAACAAGCCTCAGGCTTTGCTGGAGCCCCCCCGCCCCCAGTCCACTGATGGACACGGGCAGGAAGCTGCCCGGCATAGCTCCAGCCCCACGATGAGGCCGGTGTGGGAGTCACGCCACAGCTGGCAGTGGGCCGCTCCTGCGGGTACGGGACAGCACGCCACCCCCGCGGGGCCCCTGTCACGGGGCAGCAATGGGCTCCTTGTGACGGTCCAGGCCATGGCAAGGACAGACCGAGGGAACGTCCCAGACTGGACGGGGTGAAGGACTCGGATTGGATTCTGAAGACGAAAAAGACGTTGTTCGCGGGTCAGCTGCCCCTGGAGCCCACTGTGCCTGCAAGCCCGGTCCGTCCGCAGACCTGCGTCTCCAGGCTTTCCTGAGGAGGGGAGCAGGGAGCGGTGTCCCGTTCTCTCCCGTGCGGCCTCCCATGACAGACATCCCGAGGTCAGCACGGGACCCCAGCAGGGAGGACCCCAGCCCCACCGAGGCCCCACGTGGAGAGCCGGCTTCCTCCGTGTCCCCACCCTCCCTGGCTCCACATTCTAGAATGGTCTCCGCAAGACAGGCTCCCGCTTGGCCCCAGGTGACAGCTTTTGCTTCCTTCCACGGGATGCGGGACTGTGGGAGCGGAGGGGCGGGAGCGCGGGGGGCGGAGCCTCCAGCTCTGTGCCTCCGGTGCCGCTTCCTTCCATCTCCTCGGCACGAGCGCCTGTCCTGGACTCTGGTCGGGGTCTGCGTGTTCGAACCAAATGACTTTTCCAACAAAGGAAAGGACACTGCTCCCGTCCTGTTGTACGCACGGAAAGTGCCCGGGTGACACACAGGCTGGCGGCGCTCCGTGTCCCTGCTGCCACCGCGGCTGTTGTCTCTGTCCTGATACCAACGTGGATTCTCACCCTCGATGTGGCTGTCGAACAGGGCAGCGAACCTCGTGCGCCCACCCTACATCGGTCACCCTGCTCCTCATGACGACCCGCGTCCCCGCGCCCCTCTGGGCCACCAGTGCTCTCCCTGTAGCCCGAGGCGCCTGGTTTGAGGGAGCCGTTCTTACTGGTTTACTGAGCAGGAAGCTCATCTTCGGGCCGCGTCCTGGCGGGCGTGCAGCCTGTGAACAGACGGAGGAGGAAGGGGCCCGGGTGGTCACCGCTGCTCTGCCAGCCCCCACTTTCCTGCCCTGGGTCCCCACCAGGCCCTCCAGGAGCCCAGGGCCGTCAGGCAGCCGACCTCCTCTCCTGAACGCCCCCCCCCCCCATCTCTCCTGAAACCATAAGCTCCGTCCTCGTGCCGCCGTTCCTGGCGCGCTTCACAGACATGGAGCAACTGGCAGGGGTGCTGATGCGGGACAGGGTGGAGGGAAGCAGGGCCGGACCTGCAGGGGGCCACCAAGGGTCCTCGAGGGGCTGGGGACGAAGGCCGTGGGGACGTCGTGAATCCCTAACACCGTTCTGGGACAGCATTGGCTCCACGGCTTCTCGTAAACCCACTGGGTCTGCCGCGAGAGCAGGTCGCGGAGCCCTGCCAGCGGGCGTGAGGGCCGGTGCCCAGGGGCACACGCTCCAGCCTCGGATGGGCCGGCCCGGGTCACTGCTGCGTCCAGGGAGCACAGAGCGGGGTCACTTTGAGCACGAAGGGTCTGATTTATGCCCAAGGTCTGTCGCTGGTGATGCTGACCTTGTGGGCGAGAGGTTCCCCCCCACCAGGTCAGAATGATTGTTACCAAGTCCTGGAGGAGGAACCCAGAGGCTCAACTACTCCAGCCTTGGGCCCCGCTGTGTCTGGGTGGGTGCGGCAGGGATGGCCAGTGGCTGAGGATGGTGGGGAGCGCCTGAACCCTGCTCTGTCCCAGGCTGTGCCACCGTGGGAAGAAGCCTGTGGGTAGGAGCCCAATTTCTCTGAGCCTTAGCTTGTGGTCCTGTGGGGCTTACGGGGGGCCCCTGGCTCCAGGGCTGGGGTGTAGGGTGGGACGCCCCTCTGAGGGGCCTGGAGCCGTGTGTCTCCTGACGGCTCGCCTTCCCGAGAGCGTCACGGGGTCAAATGATCACGTTGCCCAAACAGAAGACCCCCGTGCGGGACCTGCACGCAGATGGTGTCACGGTGTCCCCGTGTGCTACCGCCCCCCACCCCCAAGCATGCACTTTACTTGGGGACTGAGCGCGCCTGTCAAACGGACACGAGAAATGCCATCGGTTACAGGGAACAGGTTATAACCGACAGAGCAGCTCTGGTCCCACTTCCTGTCTGTCCCTGAGCACACCCACAGGCGGGAGTTCCCAGGACACGGCTCGCCGGGCAAAACCCGTGATTGCCGGGTGGGGAGCAAGGCCCCTCATGGCCACACGTGCCTAATGGAAACCCTAATGGTTTTTAAGAATTCATTGTTTGTGCATTTGACGGAGCGCAGCAGGGGGAGGGACAGAGGGAGAAGCAGGCTCCCCACTGGGCAGGGAGCCGGACACAGGGCTCGGTCCCAGGTCTCGGAGTCATGACCTTAGCCGAAGGTAGACACTTCCCTGACGGAGCGACCCAGGTGCCCTGAAACATACTTTAAAAGGTCAGGCAACCTCTTTTTTTTAAAACATTTTTTTCAGTTTTTTAATTTTTTTAATTTCTTTTCAGTGTTCCAGAACACATAGTTTATGCAGCACACCCAGTGCTCCATGCGATCCGTGCCCTCCTTAGTACCCACCGTCAGGCGCACCATCCCACCCCCACCCCTCCAAACCCTCAGTCTGTTCCTCAGAGGCGGCTTCGTAAAGTCCAGCACCGGGGAAGGAGCCGCAGCGTGAGCAAGGCCGGCGCGGCCCAGCTCCTGGATTCTGGCCGCGAGTCGCCGTCCAGCCCCGGCTTGTTTTCTGTCTGCGTCACGGGGTTTTGGGGCCACGGGGGTGGGAGCGGCCGTGTTTCAGGGTCGCGGCCCGCCACCTGCTGCTGACACAGAAAAGAGGCGTCAGGGTTTGGGAAGCGAACCCAGGAGAGAGAGGCCGTTTGACGCAGAAGTGGCACCTTCACAAACTTACAAACGTCTCCCTCCGCAGCCCTGGCACCAGCAGGGACTCGGGCAGCCTGATGTGTTCACACTTGCAGGGCCTCGCCTCCCGCAGTGTGTTGGGGACACTGTGAGGGAACCCGCACCTCCGCCAGCAGGGGCCACGTGCTCCCGATGGTTCCCACCCGGCTTGGAGCCGAGCAGAGGCAGGAAAGGCTCAGGCCAGCTGCCCCAAGAGGAAGGCACCGTTTGGGGTGGATTCCCCAGATGCTGGCAGGCAGCGGGCTGGGAACAGCTGAGGGGAGACCCCTCGGCTCCACGGTGCCCCAAGGCAGCTGGATGCCATCTGCCTGGCACCTGGCCAGAGCTCAGGAACATGGAAGGAGGAGGGCCCCCATACCAGCCAAGGAGCATGGCCAGCAGCCTCAACTCTCCCGGGCCACACACCACTGATCCATGTCCAAGTCCTCATAGTCGGGCTGCCTTGGGGCAGGGGAGGCCAGAGGCCCATCCTCTAGGGTGTGTCCAACCCGTGACAGCAAGAAGGGTCCCTGGGGCGGTTCCTCAGGATGGCAGGGCTGTGGACGACACCCCACCCAGCGGGTCTGCGAGGCCTGTGGGGCAGGAGGTGGGAGGACTCAGGCTCGCTCTGTTCTTAACAAGGTGTTCGCTGTGACCCACGGGAGGCCTCATCTAGCCATCCAGCCATGCTCCCTCTCTCCCTCCTTTCCTTCCTCCATCCATCCATCCATCCTTCCTTCCTTCCATCCATCCATCCATCCATCCATCCTTCCTCCCATCC